>NC_061511.1:241094442-241210971 GCF_022539505.1 Lolium rigidum
AGGTTTAATCGAACCGGGAGGAGCCAAGAAGCACGTTGAAGGTTGATGGCGGCGGGACTAGCAGTGCGTGCGCAACACCGAAGTTCGAGCGCCAGCGTGGAACCTGCACAACAACACAACCAAAGTACTTGCCGCCAGCGAAGCAGTAGAGGTTGTCAATCTCACTTAGCACAAGCTTCTTTGTAAACAAAAGGATTAGCAGAGTATTGTGTGGAAGATGATTGTTTGCAGAGAAAAGCGATAAAACAAGTATTGCAGCAGATTTGTATTTCGGTATTAAAAGAATGGACCGGGGTCCCGAGTTCACTAGAGGTGTCTCCCATAAGATAAAAGCATGTTGGGTGAACAAATTACGGTCGGGCAATTGACAAATAGAGAGGGCATAACAATGCACTACATGTCATGATAAGTATAGTGAGATTTAATTGGGCATTACGACCAAAGTACATAGACCGCCATCCAAGCTGCATCTATGCCTAAAAAGTCCACCTTCGAGGTTATCGTCAGAACCCCTTCGGTATTAAGTTGCAAAGCACGGACAATTGCATTAAGTATGGTGCGTAATGTAATCAACAACTACATCCTCGGACATAACAGTTCTTGAGGACATGGGTGAAGTCTAAATGTTAGTAGTGAACTATGTTGAGTAATATTTAATGGTTTGATATTTAAGTTGTGGTGTTATTCTTCTAGTGGTGTCATGTGAACGTCGACTACGTGATACTTCACCTTTATGGGCCTAGGGGAATGCATCTTGTATTCGTTTACTAATTGTGGGGTTGCCGGAGTGACATCAACCTGAACCCCCGTTGGTATATCGATGGAGGAGGGATAGCAGGATCTCAGAGTTTAAGGCTGTGGTTAGATTTATCTTAATTACTTTCTTGTATTTGCGGATGCTTGCAAGGGGTTTAATCACAAGTATGTATTAGTCCTAGGAAGGGTGGTACATTAGCATAGGTTCACCCACACAACACTTATCAAAACAATGAAGATTAATCAACTATATGAAGCGAAAGCACTAGACTAAATTCCCGTGTGTCCTCAAGAACGTTTGGTCATCATAAGTAAACAAACCGGCTTGTCCTTTGTGCTAAAAAGGATTGGGCCACTCGCTGCAATTATTACTCTCGCTTTTTTACTTACTTGTATTTTATTTATCTGCTATATCAAAACCCCCTGAATACTTGTCTGTGAGCATTTACAGTGAATCCTTCATCGAAACTGCTTGTCAACACCTTCTGCTCCTCGTTGGGTTCGACACTCTTATTTATTGAAAGTACTACAATACACCCCCTATACTTGTGGGTCATCAATCCTTTCATTAGAAAATATGGTAGAAATTTAAATATCTCTGTAACTTTCTTGGCTTCCTATAAACCACTGATACGTCTTCGACGTATCGATAATTTCTTATGTTCCATGCCACATTATTGATGATATCTACATGTTTTATGCATACTTTATGTCATATTTATGCGTTTTCCGGAACTAACCTATTGACGAGATGCCGAAGGGCCAGTTCCTGTTTTCTGATGTTTTTTGTTTCAGAAATCCTAGTAAGGAAATATTCTCGGAATTGGAAGAAATCAACGCCCAGCATCTTAGAATCCCCGGAAGTGTCCAGAACACCCGAGAGCCGCCAGAGAGGGGCCATAGGGGGCCCACACATGGGGCTGGCGCGGCCCAGGCCCTGGCCGCGCCGCCCTATTGTCTGCTGGCCCCAGACCCCTTCTGACGTCGCCTCTTCGCCTATAAGAAGCCCCTCGACCTAAAACCACGAGACGGAAAAACCACGGTACGAGAAACCATCCAGAGCCACCGCCATCGCGAAGCCAAGATCTGGGGGACAGGAGTCTCTGTTCCGGCACGCCGCCGGGACGGGGAAGTGCCCCCGGAAGGCTTCTCCATCGACACCATCGAGGCTAAGGGCTGTACCGGTAGCTATGTGGTTCATCTCTCTCCCTATGTACTTCAATACAATAATCTCATGAGCTGCCTTACGTGATTGAGATTCATATGATGATGCTTGTAATCTAGATGTCATTATGCTAGTCAAGTGGATTTTACTTATGTGATCTCTGGAGACTCCTTGTCCCACGTGTGTAAAGGTGACAGTGTGTGCACCGTGTGGGTCTCTTAGGCTATATTTCACAGAATACTTATTCACTGTTATGAAGAGCATAGTGAAGTGCTTATTTATATCTCTTTATGATTGCAATGTGTTTTGTATCACAATTTATCTGTGTGCTACTCTAGTGATGTTATTAAAGTAGTTTATTCCTCCCGCACGGTGTAATGGTGACAGTGTGTGCATCGTGTAGTACTTGGCGTAGGCTATGATTGTGATCTCTTGTAGATTATGAAGTTAACTATTGCTATGATAGTATTGATGTGATCTATGCCTCCTTTCGTAGCGTGAAGGTGACAATGTGCATGCTATGTTAGTACTTGGTTTGGTTATGTTGATTTGTCATGCACTCTAAGGTTATTTAAATATGAACATCGAATATTGTGGAGCTTGTTAACTCCGGCATTGAGGGTTCGTGTAATCCTACACAGTGGTGTTCATCATCCAACAAGAGGGTGTAGAGTCTAGCATCTATCTATTTATTCTGTTATGTGATCAATGTTGAGAGTGTCCACAAGTGAAAGTATGATCCCTAGGCCTTGTTCCTAAATACTGCTATCGCTGCTTGTTTACTGTTCTACTGCATCTGTACTGTCCGCAATATTACCACCATCAACCACACGTCAGCAAGCACTTTTCTGGCACCGTTACTACTGCTCATACTTATTCATACCACCTGTATTTCACTATCTCTTCGCCGAACTAGTGCACCTATTAGGTGTGTTGGGGACACAAGAGACTTCTTGCTTTGTGGTTGCAGGGTTGCATGAGAGGGATATCTTTGACCTCTTCCTCCCTGAGTTCGATAAACCTTGGGTGATCCACTTAAGGGAAACTTGCTGCTGTTCTACAAACCTCTGCTCTTGGAGGCCCAACACTGTCTACACGAAAAGAAGCGTGAGTAGACATCAAGCACTTTTCTGGCGCCGTTGCCGGGGAGGAAAGGTAAAAGGCACTCATACTCCGGTCCCAGGTAACTAAGTACTTTTCTGGCGCCATTGTGTGAGTGTTCGAAGCTATTTCCTTTAGATCCTACAATTGCATCTTTTTGTTTCTTGTTTACACTAGTTAGGCATAATGGAAAACAACAAAAATATGAGAGATCTTTATGAACTTTATCTTGAATCAGGACATGATGTGTTTGAAGAGAGAATTAAAAAACCCATGGAACTTTATATGCATGCTAATGGGAATGTTATCAATATGAATGCTTTGAACACTATTGTTGCTAATGCTATGGAAAATTCTAAGCTTGGGGAAGCTGGCTTTGATGAGCATGATATTTTTAGTCCCCCAAGCATTGAGGAGAAAATTTACTTTGATGATACTTTGCCTCCTATTTATGATGATTATAATGATAGTAGTCTTTTGGTTCCGCCTGTTATGGAGGATAAATTAATTATGATTACAATATGCCTCCTATATTTGATGATGAGAATAATAATGATAGCTACTTTGTTGAATTTGCTCCCACTACTACTAATAAAATTGATTATGCTTATGTGGAGAGTGATAATTTTATGCATGAGACTCATGATAAGAATGCTTTATGTGATAGTTATATTGTTGAGTTTGCTCATGATGCTACTGGATATTATTATGAGAGAGGAAAATATGGTTGTAGAAATTTTCATGTTACTAAAATACCTCTCTATATGCTAAAAATCTTGAAGCTGCACTTGTTTTATCTTTATATGCTTGTTGCATTATGCTTCATGAATTTGTTTATTTACAAGATTCGTATGCATAGGAAGCATGTTAGGCTTAAATTTGTTTTGAATTTGCCTCTTGATGCTCTCTTTTGCTTCAACGCTATTTTCTTACGAGTGCATCATTAAAACTGCTGAGCCCATCTTAATGGCTATAAAGAAAGAACTTCTTGGGAGATAACTCATGTGTTTATTTTGCTACAGTAATTTTGTTTTATATTTGTGTCTTGGAAGTTGTTACTACTATAGCAACCTCTCCTTATCTTAGTTTTGTTGCATTGTTGTGCCAAGTAAAGTCTTTGATAGTAAGGTTCATACTAGATTTGGATTACTGCGCAGAAACAGATTTCTTTGCTGTCACGAATCTGGGACTAATTCTCTGTAGGTAACTCAGAAAATTATGCCAATTTACGTGAGTGATCCTCAGATATGTACGCAACTTTCATTCAATTTAAGCATTTTCATTTGAGCAAGTCTGGTGCCTCAATAAAATTCGTCTTTACAAACTGTTCTGTTTTGACAGATTCTGCCTTTTATTTCGCATTGCCTGTTTTGCTATGCTTGATGGATTTTTCGATTCCATTGACTTTCAGTAGCTTTGTGCAATGTCCAGAAGTGTTAAGAATGATCATGTCACCTCTGAACATGTAAATTTTAATTGTGCACTAACCCTCTAATGAGTTGTTTTGAGTTTGGTGTGGAGGAAGTTTTCAAGGATCAAGAGAGGAGGATGATACAATATGATCAAGGAGAGTGAAAGCTCTAAGCTTGGGGATGCCCCGGTGGTTCACCCCTGCATATATCAAGAAGACTCAAGCGTCTAAGCTTGGGGATGCCCAAGGCATCCCTTCTTCATCGACAACATTATCAGGTTCCTCTAGTGAAACTATATTTTTATTCCATCACATCTTCTGTACTTTGCTTGGAGCGTCGGTTTGTTTTTGTTTTTGTTTTGTTTGAATAAAATGGATCCTAGCATTCTTTGTGTGTGAGAGAAACATGCTCCGCTGTTGCATATGGACAAATATGTCCTTAGGCTTTACTCATAATATTCATGGCGAAAGTTTCTTCTTCGTTAAATTGTTATATGGTTGGAATTGGAAAATGATACATGTAGTAATTGCTAAAATGTCTTGGATAATGTGATATTTGGAAATTGTTGTGCTCATGTTTAAGCTCTTGCATCATATACTTTGCACCCATTAATGAAGAAATACATAGAGCTTCCTAAAATTTGGTTTGCATAATTGGTCTCTCTAAGGTCTAGATAATTTCTAGTATTGAATTTGAACAACAAGGAAGACGGTGTAGAGTCTTATAATGTTTACAATATGTCTTTTATGTGAGTTTTGCTGCACCGGTTCATCCTTGTGTTTGTTTCAAATAAACCTTGCTAGCCTAAGCCTTGTATCGAGAGGGAATACTTCTCATGCATCCAAAATCCTTGAGCCAACCACTATGCCATTTGTGTCCACCATACCTACCTACTACATGGTATTTCTCCACCATTCCAAAGTAAATTGCTTGAGTGCTACCTTTAAAATTTCTATTCTTTATCTTCACAATATATAGCTCATGGGACAAATAGCCTAAAAACTATTGTGGTATTGAATATGTACTTATGCACTTTATCTCTTATTAAGTTGCTTGTTGTGCGATAACCATGTTCCTGGGGACGCCATCAACTACTCTTTGTTGAATATCATGTGAGTTGCTATGCATGTCCGTCTTGTCTGAAGTAAGGGAGATTTACCACTAAAATGGTTAGAGCATGCATAATGTTAGAGAAGAACATTGGGCCGTTAACTAAAGCCATGATCCATGGTGGAAGTTTCAGTTTTGGACAAATATCCTCAATCTCATATGAGAAAATTAATAATTGTTGCTACATGCTTATGCATAAAAGAGGAGTCCATTATCTGTTGTCTATGTTGTCCCGGTATGGATGTCTAAGTTGAGAATAATCAATAGCGAGAAATCCAATGCGAGCTTTCTCCTTAGACCTTTGTACAGGCGGCATAGAGGTACCCCTTTGTGACACTTGGTTAAAACATATGTATTGCGATGATAATCCGGGTAATCCGAGCTAATTAGGACAAGGTGCGGGCACTATTAGTATACTATGCATGAGGCTTGCAACTTGTAGGATATAATTTACATAACACATATGCTTTATTACTACCGTTGACAAAATTGTTTCTTGTTTTCAAAATAAAAGCTCTACCACAAATATAGCAATCAATGCTTTCCTCTGCGAAGGGCCTTTCTTTTACTTTTATGTTGAGTCAGTTCACCTATCTCTCTCCACCTCAAGAAGCAAACACTTGTGTGAACTGTGCATTGATTCCTACATACTTGCATATTGCACTTGTTATATTATTCTACATTGACAATTATCCATGAGATATACATGTTACAAGTTGAAAGCAACCGCTGAAACTTAATCTTCCTTTATGTTGCTTCAATACCTTTACTTTGAATTATTGCTTTATGAGTTAACTCTTATGCAAGACTTATTGATGCTTGTCTTGAAAGTACTATTCATGAAAAGTCTTTGCTATATGATTCATTTGTTTACTCATGTCATTCACCATTGTTTTGATCGCTGCATTCATTACATATGCTTATAATAGTATGATCAAGGTTATGATGGCATGTCACTCCAGAAATTATCTTTGTTATCGTTTACCTGCTCGGGACGAGCAGAAACTAAGCTTGGGGATGCTGATACGTCTCCGACGTATCGATAATTTCTTATGTTCCATGCCACATTATTGATGATATCTACATATTTTATGCATACTTTATGTCATATTTATGCGTTTTCCGGAACTAACCTATTGACGAGATGCCGAAGGGCCAGTTCCTGTTTTCTGATGTTTTTGGTTTCAGAAATCCTACTAAGGAAATATTCTCGGAATTGGACGAAATCAACGCCCAGCATCTTAGAATCCCTGGAAGCTTCCAGAACACCCGAGAGCCGCCAGAGAGGGGCCACAGGGGGCCCACACATGGGGCTGGCGCGGCCCAGGCCCTGGCCGCGCTGCCCTATTGTCTGGTGGCCCCAGACCCCTTCTGACGCCGCCTCTTCGCCTATAAGAAGCCCCTCGACCTAAAACCAAGAGACGGAAAAACCACGGTACGAGAAACCATCCAGAGCCGCCGCCATCGCGAAGCCAAGATCTGGGGGACAGGAGTCTCTGTTCCGGCACGCCGCCGGGACGGGGAAGTGTCCCCGGAAGGCTTCTCCATCGACACCGCTGCCATATCCACCGCCATCTTCATCAACGCTGCTGTCTCCCATGAGGAGGGAGTAGTTCTCCATCGAGGCTAAGGGCTGTACCGGTAGCTATGTGGTTCATCTCTCTCCCTATGTACTTCAATACAATAATCTCACGAGTTGCCTTGCATGATTGAGATTCATATGATGGTGCTTGTAATCTAGATGTCATTATGCTAGTCAAGTGGATTTTACTTATGTGATCTCCGGAGACTCCTTGTCCCACGTGTGTAAAGGTGACAGATGTGTGCACCGTGTGGGTCTCTTAGGCTATATTTCACAGAATACTTATTCACCTGTTATGAAGAGCATAGTGAAGTGCTTATTTATATCTCTTTATGATTGCAATGTGTTTTGTATCACAATTTATCCGTGTGCTACTCTAGTGATGTTATTAAAGTAGTTTATTCCTCCTGCACGGTGTAATGGTGACAGTGTGTGCATCGTGTAGTACTTGGCGTAGGCTATGATTGTGATCTCTTGTAGATTATGAAGTTAACTATTGCTATGATAGTATTGATGTGATCTATATGCCTCCTTTCGTAGCTTGAAGGTGACAGTGTGCATGCTATGTTAGTACTTGGTTTGGTTATGTTGATCTGTCATGCACTCTAAGGTTATTAAAATATGAACATCGAATATTTTGGAGCTTGTTAACTCCGGCATTGAGGGTTCGTGTAATCCTACACAGTTAGTGGTGTTCATCATCCAACAAGAGGGTGTAGAGTCTAGCATCTATCTATTTATTCTGTTATGTGATCAATGTTGAGAGTGTCCACTAGTGAAAGTATGATCCCTAGGCCTTGTTCCTAAATACGCTAACGATGCTTGTTTATCGTTCTACTCGCATCCGTATCGTCCGCAATATTACCACCATCAACCACACGCCAGCAAGCACTTTTCTGGCACCGTTACTACTGCTCATACTTATTCATACCACCTGTATTTCACTATCTCTTCGCCGCACTATTGCACCTATTAGGTGTGTTGGGGACACAAGAGACTTCTTGCTTTGTGGTTGCAGGGTTGCATGAGAGGGATATCTTTGACCTCTTCCTCCCTGAGTTCAATAAACCTTGGGTGATCCACTTATGGGAAACTTGCTGCTGTTCTACAAACCTCTGCTCTTGGAGGCTCAACACTGTCTACAGGAAAAGAAGCGTGAGTAGACATCAACCACCTAGTGGCCTAGTTGAGCTTAGAAACTCCGTCATCAAATGAGAAAAAACGAGAACAAGGCTAATGATCATGTAAAATGCATACATGAACTTTGTACTTTATTGACACATATTCTCATATATTTGCAACATATATCATGTTATATCCATATTTTATATTGATTTATGGGGATTTACCAATGATCCTCATTATTTGGGTTATAACTCTACAGAATAGAAAAACCCTTTTTTGTGTATTTTTCACTTTTAGGGACCTATGCGGAGTCAAACTAAGCTAGGATTTCAGGGACATCAATAATTCACCACAAGAAGCATCTAGAGCGATTGGACCTCACGAGGGAGGGCCTGAGGCCCAAAAGAACATAGGTCGCGCGCCCAGTAAGGGTGGGCGTGCCACCCACCCTTTTTTCGCCATCGACCGTATTCTTTTCCTGCTTCTTTCGCCCACAGAATCCATTTGACCTAAAAACTCCTATAAATATAACCTCCCCGGGGTTTCATCAAGAAGAGAGCCACTGAAAAACATAAACACCAAAACAGAGGCTGCAAAAACAAAGATTGGAGGGGGGAAACTCCGCCGGAACCGCCTCCGAGGGATCTCCACTTTCTCCAACGTTTCCACATCAACACCATGATGAAGGGGTGGTAGTCCACCTCTAGACTATGGGTTTGCGGCAGTAGCTTGATCTATTTCTCTCTTGTTCTTTATTGATCTTAGTACCATATGAGCTGCCAACATGATTATGGTCATATATGTAATTTCTATGTGGTGGATCTTTATTCTATGATATTATATGAGATAGAAATCTATTATGTGTAAAATGTATTGATAGATGCAAATTATGTACCCTATTCTTAAGTGCTTGTTATGATCCAAGTTGTATGCAACAACATGCGTGGGGAGATGTGTGTATTAAATGGAGTATCATGGTTTTAATGATTGAATAGTGACATCAAATTCATGATCTATTATGGTTTTACATTTTCCTTTGCTGCCTCACTAGGTATAAAGTGAATGCATGTTCTATGTTTATCATGTGACAAAAGTGCTAATCTTGTTTGCTCTAGGTAGCATATTTGATATTCAACATCATATCAAAGTAATTAAATCTATGCTCTGTTAATTCTTAATACAAGATTGTTTGGAGTTTTCCTATCTTGTGGTGTAAGAGAGATGTGTTGCATCGTCTCTATGTTAGGACGTGATGCCTATATGAATGCTTATCAAACACATATTAAAGTTCCACTAATATTATCTCATTGATGAGTTGTTAGTATCCACTACAACTTAAAAAGAGAGTAGACAATTGATCCCATGAACCCTCATCCAATTTTAATCATAAGAAACACATTTCCATTATTTTTATCATACTTTCTGCTTGCAACATTATTTTAATTCGAAAATACAAAAATACTTTCTTTACTTAATCAAACACAAAATCCAATAACAACCATATCTTTACCGCTTTTATTTATTTTACATAGTTTATTTGCTTTGCTTTACTTTTATTACCTCTTTATCTACAATCACTAATATGAAACCTTATGCTTAACAACCAAACGGCGGAGTTCGGGACACAAGGCAAGACTTTGCTTTGCAGGATTGTTAGAAGATGTGGAAGAGAATATACCTCTAAGCCAATTCCTCGATAGTTCGATATAAACTCTCGAGTCACCCTTGTGGAGAAAAAGTTTCTCTGGCTACGACACTCAGCTCTTCGAGCACTATGAAATTTCCGACATCCGCTAGTGTCATCAACCAACTATCACAATGTGGATATAGAGTTCTAATGTAATCTACCTAAAACATCTTCCTACTCCTCCACATGGTTGTGACTCTAGCTAGTGGTTTCTCAGATGTTTGGCGTTTAAAGTGACATACCAAAACCAACTCCCATTTACAATAAAAGATGTCAAGATATTGGTAACAAATGTAACATTTGAACAAAGAAAACATTCGACATTTGAAAATAAAAATATTGATAAGGATGTGATTATTTATGGAGTTTCAAGGAAACTAAAATTGGCAATAATTATGATACACTTGGCCATGTCTTTATATGTGGCGTTCTCTTAATACGAATATTGTCAATTCTAAGACAAATTTTGTTTTTGGAAGAAATATTCCATTTTGGAAAGAAGGATGATTTCATTTGAAGATTAAAATTTTATCTTTTTCTTGATGTGGACTTAGGAATAGAACAACATTTCTTGTTTTTCAGTTGACAAGGGTAGGAGGTGTGGATAAACCACGGCCAACTTTCATTCAATTGTAGATATGTATTTAACAAAAAATGCTAAAAATATATCCCCCCTCTCCCGCTTCCATTTCTCTATATATTATTTGTAGATGGAATCCCTATCTATTAATAATATCCAACCTCATATCTTATTTTATAATAAGAATGTCGTATATATGAAAATTTGATTACACTACTTTATTGTTAAACAAATATAAGTATTATAGAGGTTCATGATAAAAAAATCATAGTAAAGCGTATATGAGTTATAGAAATAGTTTCTTTGCCTCCCAAGTATCAAAACCCCATGTTTGTGCAAATTTCAGTGCAACTTTGTAACTGTATCTATACCGAGCTTACAAAATAAAAGTTCCAATTCCCATAGGAAGCAAATAAGTGTAATGAGTTTTGGAAAAGTATGATGTAGTTTGGCGCACAACTCTGAGTAGCCTTCCCCCTCTCCACAGTCAAGCATGCACAAAATCAAGTTTTAACAATTCAAAATTATTTTCGGAAGAGGTTCACATGTGATTTGTACACGTACCACTCATGTTTTCTTCAATTTTAGAACTTAAACTGTTATTTTTATATAATTTTTAGAGGAGTTTCACATATGTTGAAGTGAAATCTTATAATGAAATTTTGGCTTACTTTGAAAAGGATTCAACAAATTATGTTTGAGAGGTGTTTGCATATTACGCTAACTTAACTTTGTTTTTTTTTATCTAATAGTTGCTCGTAATGGCTCGAAGACAAATTTGGTGGGACAGAAGATGGGCACGATTGCGGGATACTTATTGTTTATTTTCTATGCAAATATTTGAAGGGTGTAACAAAAAATATGTTGTACAAGATTTTTAATTTTGGAATGGAATGCGATGCATGGACCCTTAAGGGCTTAATACACTCTACTTGATGAGGACATCCCTACTATACTACTACCTCCATCATTGCAAGATGAAGACGATGCTGATGTGAAGCTCAAGTCTAATGAAGTCAGGATTGGACCTATGACAAGAGCTCGTGCGAAGCTACTCAAACAACAGGTGAACTTGTTCCTAAGTGATACTTTGATCGACGAGAACTTAATATTGCCTAAGTCCTTTTAATTATGTATGATCAGAAATGAAGAAGAAGCAAGCATCGCACGAGGAGGAGAGGAGCAGCTGGACAAGAAGCTTGACGTGAAGCTGGACATGGAACTGGGCATGAAGATGGACATGAAGACATCCCATGGAAGCGCGAGGGAGGAGAGGGAGGCATGCGTGAGGGAATAAGACGAAGTCCAGGCCAGCGCCAGGGCCGGTCTGACCAGCCGCCACGCCGGCGCGTCCGGTGCCCTGTCCGGTCCAACTGGACGCCACACCGGGTCGGCCCGGCGCCGACCGGATCCTCAGCTGGTGCCATCTGGGCGGGTGTACCGAGCCACTCGTCCCGCACCCTATCACCACCCGGTCCATGGCCCGGTTGAAACCGGACCACCCGGTCCCAGGCCCGGTCGACCGGCCCACAGACCGGCCGAGTCCGAGTCTGTCTCGACCAGATCCAATCTGGGTCGGTTTTCTATGTATCTTTTCGACCCCTGGTCGTCCTGAACCCCTATATAAGTGCCCAGGACGCCCCCAAATTACGTTTAGACCACGTTTAAGATGAACCCTAGTTCACAGTTGATTGTTTTGCAATTCTATCGAATTTCTACACCATATTGCATTGATTTGGTGTATACCCTAAAAGTCTTGTGTGATCTGTTGTTCCATTGGGAATTAGACGGTTGCAACTTAACGCTTCGTGGTCGGCGGCTACGTGCGCAAGTGTGTGGAGTTGCGAATATCTTACAGGGTTGAGAGCTATTGCATTGGCGACAGGGACCAATCGAGAGACTTCGTTACGTCATACAAGTTATCATCCACTTCATCATCGTGTTATCTCCGTTGTGTTCATCGCGTGATCATCATCACCACCGTGCTTACTGAGAAGATCGGGCAACCCTGTATCATCTTGGTATCAGATTTCAGTGTTTCCTCGGTAAGCCATCCATAATCCAACCCATGGTTGAGTTGTGAGTGTTTTCCTATCCAGAAAAAGCCATAAAAAGTTAGGGTTAGGGTTTGACATAGCCTTAGATTGCATTAATTTTGAGTTTTAGTTGCTTTTCGTAGTTGTTTTTGTGTATTTTTTCTTCCATCTAGTATTGTTAGGGTTTGTGTTTCCGCTATCATCTAGTTTCAGTTTTTGTACTCCGAGTCCACATAGCTTAAAGTGTGCTTATCCCAACCATAGACACAACCTTTCGATAGAAGTGACTAGGAACTTCCCCAGAGGAGACTAGTTTTACCGCTTGACAGGCTGCTCGTTAGGATTTTGGTGCTTTGCAATTTCTGTTGGCCGTGTTATCAAGGAGTTGAGTCATAAAATAAAATAAAAAAGCAAAGAGAAAAGAAGCAAAAAGAGCTATATAGCTGCGTGTGATAAAATCAAATATCAAAAATCAAAAAAAAGGTGTGAAGTGCTAGTAAGATCAAGTGATGTCCTAGTTTACTTTTCTGCACGTGTAGTTGAGCAATCGTGTGCCTGTTTCGTTGTGTTTTGCTAGTGTCTCTCCAGTGCATTCCAACCTATTCTTCCATATAGTTGCATTGCCACATTTATCGCCTTGTGTGACTATCATTGGTTGTATACGGTCAGCGCTAGAGCTTGTTATTGGTGCAAATAGGTAGCCCACCTACAACCCCACATATATCCTGCTTTGTCGTGTGATTGTTCTTATACCCTTGATATTCGCTTCGCTACATTTGTGCACTAGTTGTCACTACAAGTGGTAAGCAAAACTAATTCACTTTGGAGCGGTAAGATTTCCTTTTCTTATCAGTTTTGAGTGAGTTGTGAGAGTACCACCATATATATTTGTTATAGTGCACTAACCTACTAACCATGTCTTCTAGTGATGCGAAAATTGTTAACCAGAAAAACAAGGATGCCGCTGATGTGATGACATGGAGGGAGTATGAAGCTCTTCGTAATGAGATGCGACATGAATTCCGCACTCAAGATGAAGAACTTAAGGGGACCGTTCAGAAGGTTGCCCAGAAGCTGGATGCTACTAATGAGACTGTTAACAAGATGCAAGATCAAATGACGGATATTCAGCGCAGTATTCCAGCTTTGACTCTATCTTTTGACAATCTAACCCAACTACAACAACATGAAGATGAAGATACTGAGCTTCAAGATGAAGCACCTGGTGTTGGTCGTGGTGCTGGACGTGGTAACCATGGTCGTGGCTTTGTTGAACTCCGAGCTCGCCGTGCTTATCCACAACAGCAAGACGATGGTTTGGGTAAGCCAAAGTTCTCAATACCCAAATTTGAAGGAGGTG
The DNA here is from genome assembly GCF_022539505.1 of Lolium rigidum. Classification (NCBI taxonomy): domain Eukaryota; kingdom Viridiplantae; phylum Streptophyta; class Magnoliopsida; order Poales; family Poaceae; genus Lolium; species Lolium rigidum. The sequence goes on from NC_061511.1 coordinate 241,108,357, forward strand.
CTAATGTTGAAGAATACCTCACTTGGGAGCTAAAAATTGAGAAGTTGTGGCGTCTACATGACTATACTGAAGATAGGAAGGTTAAGCTTGCTTCTTCAGAATTTGATGGCTATGCATTGTGTTGGTGGGATGGAGTTACACTTACTCGTCTGGAAGATAACGAATTACCAGTTCTTACATGGCGCGAGATGAAGGCCATTACGCAAGCTCGTTTTGTTCCCACTAATTATTTGCGATCTACTAGTATATATGATAAGTTGACCCTCTTGAGACAAGGTGTGAAAACTGTTGATACTTATTTCATGGAGATGTAGATGCTTATGTAGCGTGGCCGTGTCCGTGAGTCAATTCAGATGACAATGCAACGTTTTCTACATGGTTTGAAGTATGATATCAAAGGCATTATTCGTCATCACAGTTACACTACTATGAATGAGTTGCTACATCATGCAAGAGAAGCTGAAGCACAGTTAGCTGAAGAAGCGCAAATCAAAGGTCGTGTTGGGGGAGCTGGGCGCTACACCCCTAGGGCGCCTCCATCAGCACCGGCGCCATCTTTGCGCTCCACACCGTTTCCTACTTCATCTAGCAAGCCGGTCTCCAATGTGTCCAACACAAAGAAGTCCGAACCTGCTGCATGTACAAGTGGTTCTAGCATGTGTACTACACGTAACCGTGATATGGTTTGTCATACATGTGGTGGCAAGGGTCACTTCAAGAGAGATTGTCCTAACCGCAAGGTCATGATTATCAATGAGGACAATGAATATGAGAATGGAGATGGTGTTGATCCATATGCTCCAGAAGATGATGACTATGACAGTGATGGTGTAGATGCTTATCCGTCTGAAGCTCACACTATTGTTGTGTCTCAGCGTGCTCTTAATGTGTTGCCAAGTGCATCTACTCAGCGCTGCAATTTGTTCCAAACAAAGGCACTAGTTGGTACTGATAAAGCATGCAAGGTTATTATTGATGGCGGGAGTTGCCGCAATTTAGCAAGCAAGGAGTTGCGTACCAAGCTGAAACTGAAGTATCTACCGCACCCGCATCCATGCTATATTCAGTGGTTGAGCGACAATGGTGAGATGAAGGTAAACCACATGGTGAGTGTTGAGTTTGAGATTGGACCGTATAAGGATTCCATTGATTTTGATGTGGTTCCTATGACGGTGTGTCACCTATTATTGGGTCAGCCATGCCTCTATGACCGTTATGTGCAACACAATGGCCGTGCCAATACATATCACTTGGAGTTCAAGGGCAAGAAAATCAACTTGCAGCCTATGTCACCACAGCAAATTGTCAATGAATCTCGTCAAAAAGTTGAAATAAACTTGGAGGATGCACCTATAGATAGGCAAGAGAATTGTAATACCGTGAGTGATATAACGAAAAGTGAGAGAGTGAATTCCTTAGTCTTATTAGCCACCAAAGAGAACATGATAGAATTTAGTCAGGATCCTACAGTCATGCCTCTTGTCCTCATGTACAAGGGTGAGGTTTTGGTTTCTAACGATATGACCCCTATTTCTCTTGGTGTTTCTAGTGTTTTGCAGGAATTCAGCGATGTGTTTCCAGAGGAGGTGCCAACTGGATTACCACCATTGCGTGGTATTGAGCATCAAATTGACTTGATTCCCGGAGCATCGTTGCCCAATAGGGCACCATACATGACGAACTCCGAAGAGACGAAGGAGATACAAAAGCAAGTACAAGCGCTACTCGACAAAGGTTATATTCGCATAAGCCTTAGTCCTTGTGTTGTTCCTGTTATTTTAGTTCCTAAGAAAGATGGTATATGGCGCATGTGTGTAGATTATAAAGAGATAAACAACTTTACTATTCGATATCGTCATCATTTCCCCGTTTAGAGGATATCCTAGATGAATTGAGTGGTGCTGCTGTTTTCTCTAAAATTAATTTGGGTAGTGGTTATCATAAAATTAGGATGAAAGAGGGGGATGAATGGAAAACAGCCTTTAAAATAAAATTTGTTTTATATGAGTGGTTAGTGATGCCTTTTGGTTTAACTAATGCACCTAGCACTTTCATGAGACTGATGAACCATGTTTTGCGTAATTTTATTGGCAAGTTTGTGGTTGTGCACTTTGATGACATTAATCTATAGCCGCAATGAATCTGATCATACTATGCATATTCGATATGTTTTGCAAGTGTTGCGTGGTAATAAACTCTATGGTAATCTTGAGAAGAGCACATTTTGCAAAGATAAGGTCATATTTCTGGGTTTTGTTGTCTCTAAGAATGGAGTAGAAGTAGATGTGTCTAAAATTGAAGCAATTCAAAATTGGCCTACTCCCATGAATGTGAGTCAAGTAAGAAGTTTTCATGGTCTAGTTGGGTTCTATAGAAGATTTGTGCCCAATTTTAGTACTATTGCTACACCTTTGAATGAATTAACTAAAAAGGGTGTTGCATTTGAGTGGGGCGCAGCCCAAGATCATGCTTTTGATGAAGTGAAAAGATTGTTAACTTCTGCACCATTGCTTGCACTTCCTGATTTCAATAAGCAATTTGAGATTGAATGTGATGCTAGCTAGTGGTATTGGAATTGGTGTGTGTTGATGCAAGAGGGTTGCCCAATTGCATATATTTCTGAGAGACTTTCTGGTGCTAAGTTGAACTATCCTATATATGATAAAGAATTGTATGCTTTAATTAGCGTTCTTGAGGTTTGGCAACATTACTTGTGGCCAAAAGAATTTATCATACATTCTGATCATGAAACTTTAAAATATCTGAAAGCTCAATCTAACTTGCATATGCGTCTTGCTAAGTGGGTTGAGTTCATTGAGCCTTTTCCATACATTATTAAGCATAAGAAGGGAAAAGATAATATTGTTGTTGATGCTCTATCTAGGAAGAATATGCTATTAACTCAACTTGATGTTAAAATTCCTGGATTAGATCGAGATAGTATGTGATTTGTATGCTACTGATCATGATTTTGTTGAACCATATCGCTTGTGTGCTATTGGTAAAGCATGGGAAAAATATCACATACATGATGGGTTCTTGTTTAGAGCTAACAAATTATGTGTTCCAGAATCGTCTGTGTGTTTGCTCTTATTACATGAATCACATCCTGGAGGTTTGATGGGTCACTTTGGGCGTGAGAAGACGCTACTCATGCTCGCTGATCACTTTTATTGGCCAAAGATGAGGCGGAATGTGGAAAAGTATGTGAAGAGGTGCATTATTTGCAACAGGTTTAAGTCCAACACTACTAGGAATAAGCTTATAGCCAGACTTATTACCGCCGGCAAGTCCGCTTCAAAATGGCCGGTGGTAATTTACCACCAGCAAGCTCGTTTGGGGTCGCCAGGGATGGGTCCATTACCGCCGGCGAGTTAGGACTGAAACCGCCGGGGGTAAGTTGGGCCGAGAGCACCCGGATGGGCCTCCCCTTACCGCCGGCGTTTTGGTCTAGGAGATGTCGGTGCTAATCTAATTACCGCAGGCAAAATCAATTGGCATGCGACGGGGATAAGTGGGATCCTATAAGTTCACTTGGGCCAAAATTACGACCGGCGTCTATGATTCATTTTCGCCGGGGGTAAAAGAGACCACGACCCAGGGGAAAAGGAGATCACGAGTCCATCCAACCAACTGAGTCACTTCCTCTCCTTCGATCGTAGATGCTGCCGCTCCTCCCCCTCTCTTCCTCCTCGCCATGACCCACGACCTCTCTCCCTCCCTCCCGATTTGATCTCCTTTTCCCCCTGGGTAAGCCACCACACTCTCTCCCTCCCTCCCGATCCGTCCGTTTGCGACCTGCCTGGATCTGCGTTGACTCGACCCGCTTCCGCTTCTACCAGGAGGCCAGCCACATCGGCCGCCCCGCCACCACCGGCGCCGACCTCGACACCGTCACCACCATGGAGGTAACCCCGCCCGCCCTCCTCCCGCTCCCCTCTGCCCAGATCTGGCCCGCCGCAAGGAGACGTCCCCAGCCCGGCCGCCAGCGACCTCGCCACAGCAGCACATGTACCCCGGCTCCCCTCGAGCTCCTCCGCCAATCCCTCCACACCGCAGCACCTGTACCCTCACGGCAGCTCCTACACGAACCCTTTGAATCAACGGCAATCGTTCTCTGCTTCTAAATCAGTGGCCGCCACTGCGTATTTTATTCCAGTTTGTAGCACTTGGTAATTGCCTGATTCAGTATACCCGATAGTACAAGTAGAGTTCAGCTAGCCATAGTCTGATTCACTTTGCCCAAATCTGAAATTAGCTACACTTCGTGTAGACTATTCTTGGAATGCATTGTGCTTTTGTCCTGGACTACTGCTTTCTTAATATTTATGAACATGCTTTTGAATAAATTATAGGCGATCTTAATGTTGCAAACACAAGGTGAAAGATACTTCTAGACCTTTTTCTTATATAGATAATCTATTATGGTGCTTTTAAACTACTTTACTTGCTATTGTTATAAACTAGTGTGGTGGCCCTCGCAAATGCGAGGGCAACATCCTTAGTGGGCTAAAAGTGTTTCAAAAATTAAGTTATGATTCTTTGGATATCACATTTTATGATAAGAAATAATATGATTCTAAGTGGCTTATAAAAAATGTCATGATAAATAAAAAAATAAAAAATGAGAGTAACAACTTTAACCAACTTAAATTTGCACACCAATTATGATTGGCATCCATCAAATCACTTGTGTGTGTTGTCTGTAACAAATATTACTCAAAGTAAAACTATAGGTGATGGTTAATAAATATTGATAAACTTTTTTATGACGGAAAAGGGAAAACAATTCGTGCTAGCTAATAATTAGGGCAAATTAATGATTTAGAATTGTTACTTTAATATTTATTTCTTCATCTCAATTGCTTATGCAGTTTCAAAATGTGTAACTTCTTAGACTTTAACACAACCTCAATGGGTAAAATTTGACCACTACTTTTATGTCATTAAGGTTGTAAACTAAGATAAATGTAAAATTAGCAATATTTGATTAATAAATGTTTATTCATTGCTAGTCAAAACTTAAGAAGGAACACATGTGTGTTGTTTGTGAGTATATTATGGAAGTTTGATATAGTATTTTTTGTCCGTGTTTTAAAATCTAGCATATCTGATGTTTCTAGTCCTATACTGATTGTAGTGTATATGAGATCAACTCTGTAACTTCTAGGCTACATACAATGATGTTGTAATATCAAGTTTTTTAAAATAATAGTTCAATGTGTGGAGATCTAACCATATTGAGCAGATGCTTAAACTAAATAAATTTGATAATCAGACGTTCATATTTTTCTAATAGTATTTGAAGAGTATGATATTCCAACCTTTCGCAAAATGTTTTAGTAACCCGGGTTTCGGAATATTTGTATCTATTTTATGTTTCATAGTTAAATAAAAAAAATCAAATGTCTTTTTTTGTATATTCAAGCATGCAATTATGTACATTTATAAATCTTCACATCAACCATGTATTAATCATTATACTTCATAATATCACAAGTTGAAATCGTAGAAAATATTTCTGCCCTGAAGTCACGCTGGTGTATCACATCTATATTTTCTATGATGGACTTAATTAGTTATGCTGACGAACCTAGCAATATATAAGATAGGGCATTGCATTTTTACTTTCTGAACGGACTCAGCTATAGAAAATCTGAACCTGCGGCCCCTAGTTTGCTTGTGAATTCTCGTTTTTATCATGGACCGACTCTTATCTTTTGTTTCATTTTCCAAGCGGGCTCAGCTAGGTTAGCTACCTTTTTTCTTTCTAATCTGACTCGCCTATTCCCATGTAACTTTGACGTAAATAAATCTGTTTTTTCCTTAACTAACCCAGTTATTCCCATGGACAGTTTGATTTTCCAAAGACCAAACGGGCTAGCTAGATAGTTGCCCTTTTTTTTCCTAAACTGACTCGCCTATTTCCATGTATATATTTTTTTCTTTTCCTTAACCCACTCGACTATTTCCATGGACATTGTTGACGTAAAAAGTTCTTTGCAAATTCAACCAACATGGTATCAAGGAATAAAGGGAATTAAGGACACGTATAAATATTCTTTTATGTGTCAACCGGACATTACGCTGTTACGTAACTAATATTTTTTCATTAAATCTAAGCCACATAATTTATATCTAACAATTAAAATAATTAGGATGATGTGGATTAACTGAGTGTCTCTATTTTAAACACCCGTATTTTGTGAGGCATTTCTTTTTAGGATCGAGCCTAATTCGGTGGGGTCTGGTTTGGAACGTGTTGGAATTACGTAAATATAAGTATCACCATATGTTAATTTAATAAGGTACGTAAACATTAGTCATTTATTATAGATTTAACGGTTTCAAATTTAATTGGTAAGTGTTTGAAAGGAAAGAGTCCAGCTGCTATTTCTCTCTCTATTCTTATTCTAAAATCTTAAAAGTGTTGGAGTAAATTTCCTTATGTATGGAACGGGAGCATGTTTTTTTAAGGATACGCACTGTTTTGCTTGGGGCTGGTTCGGGGCATATTTTTATAGGATGGATGCTAATTCGGTGGGGTCTGATTTGGAACGTGTTGGAATTACATAAACATAAGTGTATCACCAAATGTTAATCTAATAAGCTACGTAAATCTTAGTCATGAATTATAGATCTAACGGTTCCAAAAAATTAGAATGATGTGGATTAACGTGGTGTCTCGAAAATGTAACCTCGTATTGTGCTTTTAGTATATAATAGATGTTTTGTGCAAAATTGTTGATTTGGTTTGCATGAGGAGGCGAGGGGGGTGGGGAAGCTGCGGCACCGGAGGCTGGCCAACCTTATTGGCTTCTGCTGCAACGGCGACGAGCGGCTGCTTGTCACCGAGTTCATGCCCAACGATACCCTCACCAAGCACCTGTTCCACTGTGAGTCCCCCAACTAGCTAGCCCTGAGCTTGGAGTAACTAGTTACCCCTGTTCTAGTGATGATTCTACACAACTTAGAAACCTTACCAACTAGCTAGCCCCGAGCAGAGTCTCTAGTTAGCCCGTGTCATTTGATGATTCTACGCAACTTAGTAATCTCTTGCTTTAGTGGATTTCGATGATTGACGTGGTGAGCAACAGAGTAAGTGCGCAATTTGCACAAGCTGGTTTCGTCTGCACTACTCTATTCTCACTACAGTTACTTGCGGCATTTTAATGCCCAAATTAAGCCACCGATAGCTGAGAAGCTGAATCGATCTTCTCTTGGCTTGTTACATGTGCGTGTATGCTTCTGCTTGAGCTGTGCTGCAGCGAGGCTTATGCGAACGTCGGCAAATCAACAAGTCTCCATTTTGTTTCTTGTTTTATTACTACTACTGCATTTTGGATCCTGGATCGGACAAGTGCTCTAGCTTCTAACTAGTCTAGTCGCTTGGTTCTGAATCGGTTTCCCGTATATGCAAAATGAGCCTTAGGTTCCCGTATATGCAAAATGAGCCTTTGATGTAGTATAGCTTCGTTAAGATACCTGTGCATATGCATTTTGGAGTTAGAACCTAGATACTGTAATAATTTGCTTGACTCAAATGCCAACTGTTTCCAATTTCCGTTGTTTAAGCTCAAAAATGCTCCTTTTGATGCAATTTTCACTAGTCCTATGTTTCCAATTCCTTTCTGCCATGTTCTTGCAAAAAACTAACAAAGAGCATGTGATTTGGTGATGGTTCATCATTCTAATCAAAGTTGCATCAACAGGACTCTTCCTGCTGGTTATTTGGAGGTTGGAGAGTCTGCAGCAGAGGGAGTCTTGACATAGGCATCCCAAATGGGCCTGCCGAAGATAGTACCCGGGGTTTACTGAAGGCCCAATACCCGAAGAATAAGAAGATTCGGAAGCCCAAGATATTATTAAGGAAAGCTAGAGTTGTAATAGGAAGTCTTATTTGTAATCTTGCGGGATGAGTTAGAAACCTTCCCGGACTTTGTAACTTGTACAACACGAATTCCTCGGCTCCACCTCCTACATAAGGGGGAGTCGAGGGACACAGAGATCATCGAATCATTATTTACAAACTCTAGTTTCATAATCGTCGAGTACTTTTCGGCTGAAACCTTCGAGATCTACTTGCCCTCTACTTCCAACTAAACCCTAGTCTACAATCCGTAGGCATTGACAAGTTAATACCTTGTCAATTGGCGCCGTCTGTGGGGACTAGAGGCGTAAGGATCTGATCTCGATGGCACGTTCAAGATCTTCGACATCGTCAACCGCAAGCAACGCAATGGATCGAGGTAAACAGATCGCTGCTCGGTCCTGTCGATTTTGTTCCTCACCCACCCTCCCGTTTGGATGCATATGCGTATCTGGCGGAGCCTATGGAGATGACGTTCGGAAGGTTTCGCTTTCGCGTCGAGAAGGAAGGATCGTATCGTGTCGAAATTCCGATTTCGTCGGGATCGTCGGCGGTCGATTCCGATTTTTCAAGCTATACATCGTCAACCGAATCAGGAGAAGAAGAAACTTTGTCATCACGCTACATCAGCACCAGGGCAAGAGAAAAACTCGCCAAGATCTTCAGCGATATGTCGTTTGAGTCATCTGCGGACTCATATATAAGCGATGGCTCAAGCAGTGTCGACAGTTACGACTTCATCGACAAATCTACTACAGTGGGCAAGGTCTTCACCAATCTCAACGATGGTGTCACCAAACCCAACATAGATCTGAATACAAAATATCATCAGATTTATGTTATTGGAGAGCCAAGCCATGACCAAGAGGAAACATCTGAGGCTTTCGACGATCTGGGAAATCCATACGTCGATCCCTCTGATCTGCGGCGAGGCCTGGGCAATAAATACGTCGGGCCACAGCCGCGACACAGAGTTCGACTCCCGCAAGCAGCATGGGATAGAGCCGCGAGATCTATGGACGGCTCAGAACCAATGGCCACCACAACCACGCCAGAGGAATTACAAGCATATCAATATAGGCTCGCACGAGCTGCAAGGGAATTGGAAAAACAGACAGCTGAGTTAAACAGAAGAAAGGAGGCAGCTTCTGCGTCCAGCAGGAGAAGGGCAGAGCTGAGTCGACAATCTAGAACTTCGGGTGATAGCCACAGGGAGGCTCGGAATAGAGCAAGATCGAGGTTACAACATGTACCCGAAGGATAAAGAGAGCACTTAGTCCAAAACCTCGATATGTCTTTTATGTCGATAGACACGAGAGGAAACATCATCCCTAAGACACCAGAGGCTGGGTATATGGCGACACAAGCTTTTATCCTCGCATCTAAACCACCTCCAGGAGATCCAAGGGAAACACTGTACAACATGGCGATAGCAGGAGTTGGAGCCTTGGGGACGGCGTTTGTATCAACACCTCCCGAAGGATCAGCAAGACAAAATAGTCCACGACCTGCGGCAGCAGCAGCAGCAGCTCCTGAAGGACCAAGTGGAGCAAGGGACACGGCAGCACAAGCAAGAGTCGACAGAGCGCGTCAAAGCAAAAGGGAACATCGGCAGTCCCCAGAGTTAAACGACGAGGATATGTGTGGCTTGCCGTGCTTCACGAGGAGAGTCCGAAAAACTCGAGTCCCTTCAGGATTCAAGTTACCTGATAACTTCAAGAAATTCGACGGCCTTCAAGATCCAGAGGATTGGCTAGTGGATTATCTCGAGACAGTGAAGCTTACGGGAGGAACCAGAGCAACAGCTATGCAAAGCATCCAGGTGCATTTGAGTGGAGCCGCACGATCTTGGATAAAGAAACTTCCTCCAGGATCCATCGACAGCTGGGAAAGCTTCAAGGATGTTTTCGTCAAGAACTTCCGCTCCATGTGCAAGAAACCTGCGTCATTAGAGGAGTTGAGAGCATGCCGACAAAAGCCAGATGAACCAATGAGAAAATATATTCAAAGGTGGAACATCATCAAAAACTCGGCAGAAAATATATCTGATGAGAGAGCGATAGATGCGTTTGTCGCAGGAATCAGGCGTGGAGATTTTGTCGAGGACTTGGGGAGGACCAACCCAAAGATAGTATCCGCGTTAATGGAAATAGCAAACAGATGGACAGATGGAGAAGATGCTGTTCACAACAAACGGCACAGGTCGCCAGAGGAGGACCGTGGTCGAAATTATCAACCGAGGCGACGATTTCCTCGGCAGTACCCGAGCTATGATGCTCCAGGACAAATTTCGGCAGGCTTTCGGGCAAACACAAGAGGAAACAACAGAGATGATTATCAGAGAAGCAATGAGCAGCGAGGCGATAATAGAGATGATTCTCGAAACAACAGGCAAAATAGCGGGCCTAGGTTCCCGAGGCCTTTCGTGTCTCCTGAAGAGATGATGAATGGGCCGTGTCAGATGCACTTTTTCCTCGACGACGAACGGAAAAAGACAGTCGGGACATCTGCGGAAAGAATGTCGCAATTTTCGAGGCAATGTTAAGGTGGGCGAGCATGCTAATGCTCGGGCAGCACGAGAGAAATCCTCGAGAACCCGGGAGTGAGATTCACTTGCCACCTCCTCCCGCGATTACGGAAGACAATCGACATCGGCTCGGAATAGCGGCAGCACCTCCACCACCCCCTTACGTTGATCCTAACTCCAACGGAGCGGTGTCGATGATTCAGAAGGGAAGGCCATCCAATAGGGCTCAGAAAGTAATCTCGCGACAGGTGTTCATGGCAGAAAAAATGCCCCCACCAACGGTCGAGTATCTTAATTGGTCAGGGCAAGATATTGGCTTCACCATAGCAGATCATCCGCAGCAAGTTCCTCGACCAGGGCAGTCAGCACTTATCCTACCAGCAGTCATTGCGGGATTTGATGTCTCTCGAGTATTCATAGATGGTGGCAGCAGCCTAAACCTTATGTATGCAGATACATTGAGAAAGATGAACATATCCCTAGCAAACTTGAAGCCAACAGACACAAGGTTCCATGGTATCACACCGGAGAAACCAAGTTATCCACTGGGGAAGATTAATCTCGACGTTCAGTTTGGAACCCGAGAGAATTATAGAATCGAGAAGCTGGAGTTTGAAGTTGTGGATTTTCCGTCACAGTATCACGCTTTGTTGGGACGACCAGCATATGCTAGATTTATGGCGGTACCACATTATACATACCTGTTGTGGAGGATGCCTGGACCTAAGGGACCAATCACAGTCAAAGGAAGCTTCGCCTTAGCCGATAAGTGCGATAAGGATTTTCATCGAATATCAGAAACCTTCGGGATGCAAGCTGAGTATTTGGCGTCAAGAAGTATGACTGACTACGACGTGCTGCCAGATGTCGGAAGGCCAAATAAGGAATCAACTTTCAATACTGAGAAAAATTCTAAGGAGGTGCAGATTCACCCGACAGACCCGAAAAAGACGACGTCCATCGCAAACGACATGGACCTCGCATAGGAAAGCGCGCTCGTCGAGTTCCTCCGTGAGAACTGGAAAATCTTCGCATGGTGTCCAGCTGACATGCCAAGAGTACCCAGGGAACTTGCCGAGCACCACCTAAACTTGGATCCACTAGCGAGACCAATCAAACAACCTTTGCGGCGTTTTCGGAACCAAACCGTAAGGCTATGCTTGTCGAAATAGATCGACTACGAGAAGCTGGTTTTATAAAGGAGCTGCATACAGAGGCCACATGGGTAGCAAATCATGTGTTGGTGCCGAAGAAAAACACTAAGGTCCTTCGCATGTGCGTCGACTTTACGTGCCTCAATAAACATTGTCCAAAGGATCACTTTCCCCTCCCGAGGATCGATCAAATTATCGACTCCATGGCTGGATGTGAACGTCTTTCCTTCCTGGACGCATATTCTGGTTATAACAAGATCAGATTGAAAGAAGAAGATGAAGTAAAGATAGCGTTCATCACACCGTATGGCGTGTTTTGCTACAGAATAATGCCCTTTGGTCTGAAAAACGCGGGAGCAACATATTAGAGGATGATGCAGAAGTGTTTGGCGACACAGATTGGGAAAAACGTGCAAGTATACATCGACGATGTCGTCATAACGTCAAAAAAGGGGGCGACATTGATCGAGGATCTCAAGGAAACCTTTGACAACCTCGACAAATTCTGCCTCAAGCTGAACCCGACGAAGTGCTCTTTTGGCGTCCCAGCAGGAGAACTTTTGGGGTTCCTAGTTTCAGCAAGAGGGATTGAAGCAAATCCCGACAAAATACAAGCTATCGTAACAATGAGGAAGCCAACGAAGTTGAAAGAAATACAGCAGCTAACTGGGCGAGTCGCAGCTTTGAGCAGATTCGTCGCCAGGCTGGGAGAAAAAGCGTTACCATTTTACGCTCTGATAAAGCAAGGGGAGAAATTCCAGTGGAACGAAGAGGCCGACAGAGCTTTCGAGGATCTGAAGCGCACAATCTCGACACCACCAATCTTGGTGGCGCCGAAGGAAAAGGAACCTCTCCTGCTGTACATTGCAGCCACGCCCCAAGTGGTTAGCACGGTGCTAGTTGTTGAAAGAGAAGAAGAAGGAAAACTCCATGGAGTGCAAAGGCCGATATATTTCATCAGCGAAGTTTTATCGCCTTCCAAACAGCGGTACCCGCAGTACCAGAAACTAGCATATGGAGTAATTGCAACGGCAAGGAAGTTGCGCCACTATTTTTCGGCACACCCGATAATAGTAGTCAACGAAGCACCACTTTCAAATATACTGAACAATCCAGAAGCTACAGGGCGTGTCTCCCTTTGGGGAATAGAACTTTCCCCTCGGGACATCACGTATGAAAAAAGAAAGGCAATCAAGTCGCAAGTTCTGCCAGATTTCATTGCAGAGTGGATGGAGCTGCAAAACACGGGACCACCAGATTTGTCGAGAACCTGGACCATGAACTTCGATGGGTCCAAGAGAGTAGAAGGAGCTGGCGCAGGAGTGGTACTTATATCACCTGAAGGCGACAAGTTAAAATACGTCCTCCGGATGACGTTCCCTAACGCATCCAACAATGAAGCAGAATATGAAGCCCTCATACACGGGATGAAGATGGCGAAAGCTTGCGGTGCAACTCGATTAAAAATCTTTGGCGACTCACAATTGGTGGCTCGGCAAGTTATGAACCAATGTGACGCGATCAATGATAGCATGATGGCATACAAGGAGGTGTACAATGAGCTCGAGAAGCTGTTTGATGGGTGCGAGGTAAATCACATCGATAGATTGAGCAATGATGAAGCCGACGTTCTCGCAAACATCGGGTCGCAGTGCCTCCCAATCCCACCAGGAGTATTTTGGGAAGAAATAGCGGAGAGATCCACGAAGCCGAAAAAGGTGCAGAAAAAAGCAAAGGAAGAAAAAACTTCGACGCCCCTCAGAGAAACCACGGAGGACGAAGAAGACCAAGAGCTTGTGATGATGGTAGAAGTTCCTTGGATGCAAGCATATATATCATATATCCTCAGGAAAGAAATACCCGACGATCCAGTTGAGGCAAGGCGAGTTATTCGACGATCCAAAGCTTTCACAGTGATCAAAGGGGAGTTATACAAGCGAAATATTTCAGGCGTCATGCAAAGGTGTGTCACACCCGAAGAAGGAAGAATAATTCTGAAGGATGTACACGAAGGAATATGTGGCCACCACGCAAGTAGTCGAGCTATTGCAGCCAAGGTTTTTCGGGCAGGATTCTATTGGTTGACAGCAATCGAGGATGCCAAGGAAATAGTACGAACCTGCGATGCGTGTCAAAGATTTGCCGCAAAACCTCACTCTCCAGCAGCAGAATTAACACCAATACCATTGTCGTGGCTCTTTGCCCAATGGGGACTTGATATGGTGGGCAAGTTGCACAAAGCTTCGCCAGGAGGATATGAGTACTTGCTGGTCGCTGTCGACAAATTCACCAAGTGGGTAGAAGCTAAGCCAATAAATTCACCAGATGCAGCGTCGGCAATAAAATTCGTGAAAGGGCTCGTTTTTCGGTTTGGAGTGGCTCATAGCATTGTCACAGATAACGGTTCAAACTTTATGTCCAAGGAATTCAAGGAATACTGCGCAGAAGTAGGCATTAAATTGCACTTTGCGTCAGTTGGGCACCCGCAAACCAACGGCCAAGTCGAGAAAGCCAATGGTATCATCTGCAACGGCCTCAAGAAGCGCCTGCTAGGACCACTTGAAAAAGCTCGACATACCTGGCCAGAGGAATTGCCAAGTGTTTTGTGGAGTATACGAACAACACCAAATACGGCGACACAAGAAACTCCGTTTTTTCTCGTCCACGGAGCCGAAGCAGTATTACCAATCGAAATAGAGCATGATTCTCCAAGAGTAACAGAGTATGACGAAGAAACATCACAAAAAGCTCGGAAGGATGATATGGACGCACTCGACGAAGCTCGAGACGAAATACTTTCACGAGTCACCAAATACCAGCAGGACCTCAAAAACTACCACAGTCGATGGTTAAGGCCCAGATCCTTCCAGGTCGGGGATTTGGTCCTACGGTTAAATCAAAAAAGTACTGAGAAGCTCGAATCACCATGGTTGGGGCCTTACGTTGTCACGGAAGTCATCGACGGAGGAGCATACAGGATCAAGGACAAGAAGACAGGGGCTCCCGAGAAAAACCCCTGGAACGTGGCGCAGCTCAGGCGGTTCTACGCCTAGAGTCGAAATATAGTCCTCCTCTGTAAAAATACAATGTACTGAAACGCCCGCGAGTTTTCAGACGCACTCTTTTCCTTTTCGAGGCACCGAGTGGGGCCGGAAAGGTTTTTAATGAGGCGGGCTCGCGGTGCTGCAATATAATAAAGATAGTGGAGATATACTTCTTATTCTTCGACACGCTCGGGGGCTCAACGCCTTCAAGTCTTAAAATACGTACAAAATAGACAAACTAGACTTACCGAAATATTTCGCCTTGGTACACTAATACCTTGCCAAATATAAACATCGGAAGCTAACAATTATAAATATAGTGTACTCGTCAAAATCTCATTGCTTTGGTCTGAAAACCTCGCAACCTATCAATGGAAAAATAAAGACATCTTCTTACGACAAGAGGAAAAATCTTCGAGATAGCAAAACAGTACAAACTCTAGCCAGAGGCTCGGGGGCTCCAACAATATAGACCACTTTACAATATACAACAAATTTCTTTGGAAATAAAAAAGAAATCAAAAAAGATACAGAAACAATGTCTTGCAATATAGTACAACTCAGTCAAAGACTAAAATACTATCTATGGACAAGCCTCTGGTTGTCTTGTGTTCAGCATAAGACCCCTTGACGAAGAATTCTGAGTCCATCCGAAGAAGTTCATCCATCATCGACTCGGCCACAGGAGTTACCATCTCATTGATTGTGTCAATATCATTTTTTCGCCGCGATTTCTTGGCCAGGCAATCAGCAACAATCTTCGTCAGGTCCAACTTTGGATGGCAAATATTTATCATAATCATGGCGAACCTTGCTCCAGCAGTCAATTGAGCTCGCACAAAATTATGAATGCGGGGAGCATCTCTAAATATCTCCAGCAATTCAGGAAGAGTTTTGGGAACCTCATTTCGAGGAAATAAAGTCTTGTAAACAAGGGTTAACGTTGTCGTGCAAAAATTGAGAAATTCGCGCACCTGGCAAGCACGATCTTGGAACCTGACAATTTGCTGAGTTCGTTCAGGGGTGGCCCAGAACAGACAGCCATGGTTAAGGGAAAGATTGACGAGAAGATTCGTTCTCTCGTTCACTCTTTGGTCTTCGGCGGCATCATCAAGAACGGAGCCTATTAAGCGTCAAGGCAGGAAATTTAAGGGGAGGCACAGGAAAGCGAAGAAGAGGCAGTGCGAGGTTGGAAAAACATACCTAACATATCTGTGCTAGCTTCAGACATCAGCTCGAGCATGCTATTTTCTCGAGTAGTGGCTGCCTTAGCTTCCAACACAGCAGCATCCTTGGCAGCTATAGCCTCTTTGGCCTGTTGGAGAGCAATTTTCTCTCTTTCAGATGTTTTCGAGATTGTTCCATCATTGCCAGAGTTTGTTTCTTCATGGACTGAAGTTGTTGTCGAAGTTCTTGCAAATTTGCCGACAAATGTTTGCTTGAAGAACCTTCGAGAGGGTTATCATCGACTAGCATTTTCTTCGAGAAGGAAGAAGCAGGTGAAGCATCGGCAGAGCAAGGATTGGTCGAATAGTTATCAAATATTAACTGAAAAAGGAAAATCCCACAATCAATGATAGTGCCAGGAGGAATTTCATTGATTTCTAGAAAATTTACATAGACATTACAAAAGAAGTTCTCCAAAAGGACTACCAGGATAATTGTCGCCAAAACTAAAGTGGCGACAAGGGCAAAAGAAACAGAGAAAGCAAAGAAAGGAAAAAAAAGAGGCATGCAACTAGACCTCCGGCCTTGATGAGCTAGGAGTTGTAGAAGGCTTGATCCCGAGATAGGCCAGGATTTTCTTCGTGTTGGGCTTGGCTGCCTTGATCAACGACCGCCATTTTGTTTGTTCTATTTGCTCGATATCGCCAACCTTCATCCAGTCAACAATTTGTTGGCTGTCAGCAACCAAGGCAACAGTGTTCTCGACAGCAACCTTCATGTTCTCCTGACGCATCTTCAGTCCAAGATCCTCCGGTGGATTGAAGTCCTTGGCAAGGGCAAGGAAAGTCTTAGGCTCCTCTTTCTTCGGGAAGAAGTAGGGGAACAGCTTCGACAATCCTGCGTCAGCATTCACCACGCCTTCGCGAATTTCTTGGCCATGAAACTCCAAATAAGAAAGTGCGTCAAGCAGAGGATCATCGGCGGGATTTTCAAGATCAAACTCTTGGTTTGTTTGACCTGCCACAGGAAATAAATGTTGGTCGACAGCAAGAAAGAAAAAGCAAGTCCTAAGAAAAATAGGAGGGGTCGATAAAATTACCGAGGAAGCGCCGATTTTGCGTGTTCAAGCGCTTGAGGATTCCCTTTTCACGAGTAGCCTGTGCGGCTTTGTGCTCGTTTAAAGCAGCTTCAGCATCCTCAAGTTTCTTCTGCAGTTCTTCGACACTAGCAGCTTTTGCTTTGGCTTCATCAGCCTCTGCTTTGGCTTCGCTAGCATCAAGTTCGGCTTTCTTACGAGCCGTTTCACTTCGCTCTAGTTTCTGAGCAAGAGTATCGGCAAGCTTGTTGGCCTCTGCAAGTTTCTCTGTCAAAATAGAAAAGAACCGTCAAAATTGCGACAAAAACAGGAGCAAGAAGTTAGAAACAATGGCAGCAAAAAAGTTATTACCTTCAATCCTGCTGGCATACTCACGGTACCCAATGAATTGAGATCCAATACGAACAAGCTCTTTGATCATGGGCTGTCAAAGAAGAATAGAAAAGAAAACATCGGTACGAGAAAAATAGGAAGGCATAAAGAAGCAAACAGAGGAAATATAGATACTGACAAGAAAGTTAAAAACTTACATCATCTAAGAGCGGATTAGAGGAGCTACCCAACTGAGGGGTAGGCTCCACGACCGTTTCCACCCTTGTCCTTTTTGGTGAAGGAGCAAGAGGGCTTGAAGGAGGAGTGGTGGTGACGACGTTTTGTTGAGGAGGCGAGGATTCTTCTCCCTCAACTGGCGTCTCTGAAACAATTAAAGTATGTGACGTGCTCGTCCGAGGAGCCACGTCACGAGTTGGTACTTCTTCCTCATCATCACTGTGATTAAAGATCGACAGCATAAAAAGCAAGATGAGACAAAAATCTTCGAGTACAGAAATAAGGGGAAATCAAGGTGACTTACGAGCTGACGAGGGATTCGAGATATGGATCATAAGTTGCCTTCTGACGTGAAGGATCAACTTCTTCGGCTTTGGAGGTGCCGGAATCTTCGACATCATTCCTCTTCCTTTTGTTCTTTGGAGAAACAGCAGGAGGAGGAGATAGTGCCGACGCAGTGCCTTCGGAGGCAGCATCTTTTTCAGAAGATCCCGCAGATTTTAGAGAATCCACGGGTTCGTTCACAAAAGAGGGGGCCTCCTGGTTGTCATCAGTGACAATGGCCCTTTCCTCGACTTCTCCACCTTCAGGAAGAGGAGGAAGCGAGACAAGGTCTGGATGGTTCTGTGCAAAATAAAAATAAAGTAGGGGAAGATATCAGAAAAGGAGTTACAAAAAAGGATAGCAACGCAATAACAAAACAATCGGCAAAGATTACCTTGGGAAGTGGATTGGCGGCGCTGAATGGTTTTACACGACAAGAAGAAGGGACAGGTTCTTTTTTGCTGAGAGATGAGATTTTTCGGACAAGCTTTTCCAAGTCCTTGACCTCCAAATCCACCGACAGCCGATCTGCGTCCTTCTCGCCAGCATATTTCCAGAGAGGATATTTGCGAGCCTGAAGTGGCTGCACTCTAGTCCTAAGAAAGTATGCAGTGATTTGGATACCCGATAACTCTTTGCCGCGAGTATTTTGCAACTCGTGAATGCGAGCCATCAAGGTTTCTGTCGATGCTTTTTCTTCTTCGGTAGCCTCTGCGTCCCAGGAGCGGCGGCGAAAGATCTTCTCGGCGCCATCAAAAGGAGGGATATTGTCCTCAGCACATCCATGGTTCTCCGCCTGAATGTACAACCATTTCTTGCGCCACCCTTGAACAGAGTCAGGGAGTTTGACGTCGAAGTAGTCGACAGTGGGTCGAACAGAAATTACAACGCCACCTATATTATAGGCGACATTGGGCGAGCCATTACGGCGGCAGAAGAAAATGCGCTTCCATAGCGCCCAGTTAGGCTGGACGCCAAGGAAGGCCTCGCAAAGAGTGATGAAAATGGAGATATGGAGGATTGAATTTGGCGTGAGGTGGTGGAGTTGCAGACCGTAGATAAAACGTAGTCCGCGGAGAAAAGGATGAATGGGGGCGGAAAGACCGCGGATGAGGTGGTCGACAAAACTTACCCGGTACCCCATTGGAGGGGTTGGGTAGCTCTCCTCACTGGGGAAGCACAGTGCCTTGGGTTTCTTGCTGATCCCCAGCTTCTTCAGCATGTTGATGTCCTGAGTGGAAATCTTCGATCTTTCCCACTCCGCCGTCCCCAGATCCACGGCGGCCATGGAGGATTCCGGCGTGCTGTGCCTTGTCAATCGACGCGGTGGCATCAACAATGGCGCAGGGTTTGTAGCTTGGAGACGAGGAGCTAAGGTGGCTGTGGGTCGCAGGAGGAAATTTGCAGATGAGAGCAGGAGGACGGCGCGAGCGGAAGTGCTCAAGGAGGAAGAAGACGATCTTATATAGGGGTGCGGTGAAACGACGAACCGTTGGATAAGGAAAATGTGTGGCAGATGGTGGCCACGTGGAAACGAGGGTAAAAAAGTAATTCAACATTGGAGAAGTTACGGTACGTGCGCCAGAAAAAGCGGAGGACGTGTGTCCCCCACTTGCACAACGTGTCAAGATAGTGGATCAATTGGGCCCGCAAGGCAGTGGGAGAAGGCTTCTCGCGATTTTGGGTTCGCAATCGTGGCTATCGTCAGCAATAACGTCACCTTGGCAGAGGAAAAAATTCGACTCTGCAATTTCATAAAAGGCGACATGGAAAATAATGCTGAGCCTTTGATCAAATACAAGTTTTTGATCAAATGCTCGGGGGCTACTTTGGAGAAAAGGAAAAGATCCAGAAGGACAAGATAGAAATGGCGTGAGCCTATGACCAAATACAAATATTTGTTCATTGCCTCGGGGGCTACTCCCATCGGGAGCGCTGTTCGCGCACCCGAGAAATTATAAAACTTCGGGAGATAAAAGAAAATATAGCGGTATAAGGCGTGGAGCCTACACCCAAGTACAAGTCCTTGGCTGTAGCCTCGGGGGCTACTCCCATCGGGAACGCTGCTCGCGTGCCCGATGAAATCATAAAAAAAAAAGAGAGAGAGAGAGAAGAAAGAAAAAAGAAAAATAGCAGAGCAAAAAAGTATATTTCGAGTTATAAATAACTCTGCATATACTCCCATCGGGAGAGCAATATAAGTCATCTTTGACTCGATAAAATGTGCCATTTCAACAGCCGAAAAAGCACTCGACAATATATTCTCAGAACGTCAAAGTTGCGATCAATTTCTGAATGCCGCAAATTTGTGAAGGTAAGACCCCAGATCCGTTCTGCTGGGCGTGGCATCACCGAAGACTGCGCTCTGCTACTTTTATCCGTATCAACAGATACGAAGAAAAATCCTAACGGGCGCGTTAGGTACCCGATAAATTTTACTGGGACTCGACAGAATGGTAAGACCTTAAGCGGCACCTGTAGAAGTTTACACCAGTATCCCGAGATCATGTCCAGGGACGTGATCTTGAAGTAGGTTTTTGCGGATTGCCACTAGAGCAGTTAACTAGTACCTGATCCGTCAGATGAACTAGCCCCAATTACCATTATCCCTGTACAATATAGAAGTTTATGAGAAGAAATATAGAAAAGTTAAAGTTGTCGAATAAAAATAAACAGTGGAGATTTTCCTTGACCCTACGATTCAAGCAAAATCTCGGGGGCTACTGACATAGGCATCCCAAATGGGCCTTCCGAAGATAGTACCCGGGGTTTACTGAAGGCCCACTACCCGAAGAATAAGAAGATTCGGAAGCCCAAGATATTATTAAGGAAAGCTAGAGTTGTAATAGGAAGTCTTATTTGTAATCTTGCGGGATGAGTTAGAAACCTTTCCGGACTTTGTAACTTGTACAGCACGAATTCCTCGGCTCCACCTCCTATATAAGGGGGAGTCGAGGGACACAGAGATCATCGAATCATTATTTACAAACTCTAGCTTCATAATCATCGAGTACTTTTCGGCTGAAACCTTCGAGATCTACTTGCCCTCTACTTCCAACTAAACCCTAGTCTACAATCCGTAGGCATTGACAAGTTAATACCTTGTCAAGCCTCCAGGGAAACTTTGGAAGAAGCTTGTGCAGATGTAGAGATAGTCTCTCGTTTTGCTCAGTTGGGCATTCCACTGATTGTGCGTTGTAATATAATATGTGTTTTGTTTGGCCTTTATGTTGACTGTGTGGACCTGCTATTTTTTTTTAATCCTATACAAACTTACCGCCGGCGAATTGGCATGTGTGCCAGGGGTAGTTCAAGGTAGTGTTGGCGAATAGGCTAGGCGCCAGGGGTAAAAAATGCCGCCGGCGAATACAATATAGCGCCGGGGATAACGTCACGTTACCGCTGGCAAAACGGAAGGTGCCGGCGGTAACCACTCACCACCGGCGAGGTGATCGCCGGCGAATGCGAAGGCGCCGGCGGTAGGCCTTTATGGTGCGCCGGTGGTAAGCTTATTCCTAGTAGTGCAAGCTAAAGCCCCACGGTTTGTATACTTCTTTACCAGCACCTACTACACCATGGGACGACATTAGTATGGATTTTGTGTTGGGTTTGCCGCGTACTAAGAGAGGCCATGATTCTATATTTGTGGTCGTGGATAGATTCTCTAAGATGTCACACGATGCGTCGCATATTGCTAACCTATTTTTGTGGGAGATTGTACATCTACATGGAGTCCCGAAGACTATTGTTTCTGATCGTGTCGTGAAGTTCATGACCTACTTCTGGAAGACACTTTGGGGAAAGCTGGGGACAAAGCTACTTTTCAGCACTATTTGTCATCCCCAAACTGATGGTCAAACTGAGGTGGTGAATAGAACATTGTCACAACTGTTGAGATCCATGATTAAGAAGAACCTGAAGGAGTGGGAAGATTGTTTGCCGCATGTGGAGTTTGCTTACAACAGGGCGGCACATTCTACCACAGAGCTGTGTCCGTTTGAGGTGGTGTATGGTTTCAAACCCATTACTCCACTTGACTTGTTGCCTCTACCCATACATGAGAGAGTCAATATGGAGGCATCAAAGAGGGCAGATTTTGTGCGAAAGATTCATGTGAAGACTAAAGAGTTGATAGAGAAGAAAGACAAGAACAATGTTGCAAGAGTGAACAAGAAGCGCAAGGAGATGTTGTTCAAACCTGGTGATATGGTCTGGGTACATTTTCGCAAGGATAGGTTCCCGAAGCTACGGAAGTCCAAGTTGCTTCCTCGTGGTGTTGGTCCTTACAAAGTGCTTCCCAAGATCAATGATAATGCATACTCAAAAGATCTTCTAATTGATGAGTTTGGTGTCAGCAATTCTTTCAATGTGGCTGATTTGACACCATATGAAGGAGAAGACCTTGGAGCGTCGAGGTCGACGCCTTTTGAAGGGGGGGGGAGATGATGAGGACATCCCTACTATACAACTACCTCCATCATTGCAAGATGAAGACGATGCTGTTGTGAAGCTCAAGTCCAACGAAGTCAGGATTGGACCTATGATAAGAGCTCGTGCGAAGCTACTCAAACAACAGGTGAACTTGTTCCTAAGTGATACTTTGATCGACGAGAACTTAATACTGTCTAAGTCCTTTTACTTATGTATGATCAGATATGAAGAAGGAGCAAGCATCGCACGATGAGGAGAGGAGCAGCTGGACAAGAAGCTGGACGTGAAGTTGGATATGGAAATGGCCATGAAGCTGGGCATGAACACATCCCATGAAAGCGCGATGGAGGAGAGGGAGGCATGCGTGAGGGAAGAAGACGAAGTCCAGGCCTGGTCTGACCAGCCGACGCGCCCGGTCCCCTGTCCAGTCCAACCGGACGCCATGCCGAATCGGCCCGGCGCCGACCGGATCCTCATTTGGTGCCATCCGGGAGGGTGTAGTGAGCTACTCGTCCCGCACCCGGTCACCACCCGGTCCCAGGCTCGGTCGACCGGCCCGCAAACCGGCCGAGTCCGAGTCTGTCTCGACCAGATCCAATCTGGGTCGGTTTTCTATGTATCTTTTCGACCCCTGGTCGTCATGAATCCCTATATAAGTGCCCAGGACGCCCCCAAATTAGGTTTAGACCATGTTTAATATAAACCCTAGTTCATAGTAGATTGCTTTGCAACTCTATCAAATTTCTACACCATATTGCATTGATTTGGTGTATCCCCTGAAAGTCTTGTGTGATTCGCTGTTCCATTGAGAATTAGATGGTTGCAACTTACTACTTCGTGGCCGGTGGCTACGTGCGCAAGTGTGTGGAGTTGCGAATATCTTACACGGTTGAGAGTTGTTGCATTGGCGACATGGACCAATCGAGAGACTTCGTTGCGTCATACAAGTTATCATCCACTTCATCATCATGTTATCTCCGCTGTGTTCATCGCGTGTTCATCATCACCACTGTGCTTACTGAGAAGATCGGGCAACCCCATATCACAACTAGCCATATCGGCGACCTGCATAGTGATGATTCAGGTATATATCGAATAGTAAATCAACAAGTTCCTGAGAGTGCATCATTTTAAAATACACGTGTTTCTGAATAGATTGAAAACAACAACTTAGGACTTATTCACCTCCATTGCCTAACTTGGTTTACATGTCAAAATTCATTACAAAAAATCTAGACCCGCCGCTAGGAGGTAAACTAAAGAAGCTAGGGATCCTACACACATGATGTTGAGTTTGTGTCGAATATTTGTACAAGTTGGGTCACGTTAGGACTCTGAGTTGTAATAGGTGTGGATAGGTTACGTGTAGTGTTCTAGTCGAACTCTGGTAGCATAGCCTCCCATATAATGTGAGGAGCACCACAAGTTGTAACTCATGACGACTTGATAGCAGCAGGCGCGCAAGGGGACCAGGCGGCTTGTGCCGGCGACCAAGGCGGCTAGTGCAGCGGTATCAATGGGGAGGAGCGGCCGTAGTCATGCTCCGCAGAGTAGGCAGTTCGCCGAACTGCGTGAACAAATCTTGATGTCGTTTGCGCCTACGACGGTAACAAGTGGTGTCAGAGCAAGGTTGAAGGCCGCGGATTTTTTTTGATCTAGAGGTGATCGTCGTGGATGTGGAGCACCAAATATACTTTCATCACACATCACTAATTTTATACGGAGAAAACAAAAACTTCATATATTGACCATCTAAGTACTACACGGGGATCAGGTCAATGTCAGAAACAAGAAAAACAAACCGTGACTATATTGCAAGGGAGAAAACATACATTATTACACGATCGTGTGAGTTCTTTGAGAAAAATTTACATGGATATAACAAAACAATCAATTAATATAGTGAAAACTGAGGAGAAGGCAGTAATCTACATGAAAGAAGATGGTCACAAAGCCTCGTTAACACATAGTCGCCATACCATGTGCGAGTTACACCCGCGTCTACATCGGTCAATCAATGGTTAACCACGGAGCACTTCTTCCTGATCTCGCCCTGGCTGCCAGTGAGCACGTCGGCGTTACCCATCTTGATCATGGAGGCGGCGAAGTCGGCGAAGAACTCCTCCTTGTAGCCACCACCAGCGTGGCGCTGGACGTAGGCACGGGTGAATGAGTTGGTAAGCAGTGCGCCGTCAGAGTGGAAGAGTCCCCTGCGCTTCACGACGTTCTTGAAATAGTCAAGGTCGAAGGTCCTGAAGCTCCCGGGGTCCATCTCCACGATCGTGGTGTTGTCGTTGAGGCTGGCGCACTTGTTCTTCAGCTGCGCCATGTACTGCGGCTCCAGCGTGGGGTCGATGTCACTGGGGTTGACCCTGCCGGTGAAGTTGTAGAGACGGTCGGAGAAGGAAAAGCAGTGGGATGTCCCGATCGTGTGACCGGCGGAGAGGACGACGAGGTCCTTCGTGTCAAGGTTCTTGGCGGCAAAGAGCTGGGTGAGCACGGTGAAGTTGGCGGTCGGGGGAGGCAGCTGGTTGGTCTCGTTGGAGATGGACACGCTGCCATCACGACGGCCCAGAGGAACTTCCCAGAATGGCCCTTTGCTCTGTAAAAACCACGACCAACATTGAGAATTTTACTTCAACACAACTCAACTAGCTAACTACACTATAGTTAGTCAACTTAAAATAGTTACTTAATTTTAAGTCAGTGCTAAGATATTGTTCGTTCGTTCGAATTTGGATGAATCAATAAGTCTGAATGTCTGATTGATGGTCATGCATTAGAAATACGGGAGTAGCCATTTTTAAGTCGTGTAAGAAATAACAAAACATAATGTTTTGAGTATCTAGCAAATTGCACTGTGTGTACTCACCAACCAGACCGCGTCCCTGGCCATAAGGGCGAGCACGTCCGCGCAGGAGACGGTGTCAGGGCAAGCCTTCTCCACGGCGGCCTTCACCCTCTCCACGAAGTCGAAGCCGCGCAGCGTCTGGTTGGGCTTCGCGTCCTTCTCCGCCGTCTTGTTGGCGGAGTCCAGCAATACCGAGCCGTCGCAACCCTGCATTCGCCCATTCATTCATGCACGGCGGTCAGCTCACTCCACAACAGTCGATCGGACTTCTGAATCTCGTAATGTAAATTACCCTGACAAAGCAGTCGTGGAAGTGCATCCTGAGGAGCGGGCCGGCTAGGCTGGGCGCGGCGGAGAGCGCCTTCACCATCTCCTTCCGGACGACGTCCTCCACGCTGGGGCACGTCTCGCTGTAGAACTTCTCCTTTAGCTGCGCCTTGGTACACGACACCGCCACCGCCGCCAGCAGCAGCGCCACCATCAGAACCCTCGAAACCATCTCCACAGAAGTCTATCAAATGGCTTTCTTCTTCCTTGACTCTATGCTTGGAGGACGATCGATGGCTATGGTAGCTATTAGTCTACCGGGAGAAGCTTGAACAGGTGCTGCTGCTGGTGAATGGAACCGCCAGCCAAGAATTTATAGCTCAGGGCCGTGCATGCGGTAGGCTGTCCTGCTTCGGAAGCAGCAACTAGCTTGCTTGCATGCATGGCTCCATGAGTGGTTTGTTGCTTGCTTGCACTTTTCTGGAATCTCTTTCTGCGTAGCAGGTAACACGGGCCACCGTATAATGCAGGCCAGCCACATGCATATCATGCATCTAAGTGTTCTTATTTTTGATATCTCACATCAGCCTAGTTATTAGTCACGGAGGAAATTTTGTTATCCAGTTCCAATCAAACCCAATGGCTGAGTCCGGCCCTCTCGTGCGAGTCAATGCCACCTACTGGTAGTTCGCGGAGATGGAGATCCGTAGATTTCTGTACCCGCGGCATCAGTACACACATCTTTCCTTCTTCACATGGTATATATGACATGCATTAATATATGTGTCCATGAGTTTTCCATGCATGTTCACGTGTTATAGGCATGAACCACACAGAAAAAATCATCAATCTTCAAATCAACGGGGTGCCTTAACAACAATCACTTCTTAAGATTTTTTTAAAAAAATTGGTGTTTTTGCATCGACCAGTGATTGTATATGTGCAGCAAACGAAATATATTGGAACGATAACAAAATGTAGTTCGCCAGACATGTTTATTTACCTTGAAAATCGTCGATGCGAAACAAAAAAAATTAAAGCATGCAATTTTGTAGAAAACTTGAAAGTGTGCTCAGGAGCTAGCTCATGCCATCTTTTCAAAAAATCACATACAAATGACTCGAGTCCATTTTAAGATTGAAGAATCGCAAAAATCAAGATTCATTTATGAATTGTGCACAAAAAATATCCAAAACCTTTTTCAAATCCAAAAAGTGCTATTCTTACTCGCTTTTTTCACCGACCAGGCAAATCAACGAGTTTTTCAATAAAACTTGATGACACATGATTAGTTCTAATATGTACAGCCGTCATTTATTTTGGATATTTTAAAGGTTTAATGAAGTTTTTGAATTTTCTATAATAATAGGAGTACACAATCAAATATAGATTTGCATCTTCTAATCAAAGCTATAGATTCAAACTCTTAAAAGCACAATCAAATATTAGTCCTGAATATATAAATTATACTCCTAGTATATTTTATGGTAAAAAACGTTTAAAAAGTATTGAGATCACATGCACAAATCTTCGGAGGAAATATCTAATATTTTATATCAAAGAAATATAACACTAGAATCCAAGTTAATACCAAGGAAACCTGGACTTTGGGACGGGGCACTAGTCACAAATGACGCTAAATTTTGAAGAAAAAAATTATATATCCATATCTTCTAGGATAAGATGTATCACACAATTAAAATTCTCCATTTCCTCAAAATGATTATGAAAACTAAAAGGTATCAGCCAATATGGTAACTCGCAGACAAGCCATCCTGCCAAAATTAACTAATAAATGTAAAAGTTACATGCAAGACTAATACCATAAAATATTCATTGTATTCTTATGCAAATCCTATTTTTATAGCCCATAACTCCTACTCCATGGATCTTCCATTTGCTTGCCACACAAGAGCTTCCATGTGGGCCATACCTATCAGTATGTTTTCCTATTGAAGACAACACAATAATAAAGAGCCTATCATTATTTTGTTTAAGAGGGATCTTATAAAAATAAACTAGTTATGTTTAAACACCAATGTTTTATTATACAAAGAAGATGTTTAATTTATCACCTCTACTATAGAATTAATCACTACTTCTTAAGGTAAAGACTGTTGTATTTTTCTTTGCAAGAAAGACACATCTTAGAGGGGTTTGCATACTTCATGAAACCATCCATTGTTTCATCGGATTAGAACTTATGGATGTTGTTTAAAATTAACTTTGAAAAGGCAAATCCTTCAACAAACCTTGTAAATGAAAATATTTTTACTAGAGTGGTGTGAATGGAATGGGCAGTTTGTTTAGGGAGGTAGTGTTAGAATAAAGGTCAATAATGAGATTAGATGTTACTTCCATACTAGAAAGGATCAAGACAAGGAGATCCATTATTATATCCAATGTTTTCAATATTGGTGTGGACATTTTTCCCTAACTTGTTGTACAAACAAAGGAGATGGTGAAGTTGGAGGTCTCATTCCGCATGTATTTGAGGTAGGGGTTTTAATCTTGCAATATGCACATGACAAAATTTTGTTTTGAAACATGAGTTACAGAAATTTGTTAACAATAAATTGATATTGTGCATCTTTGAACAATATTTGGGCTTAAGATTAATTTCCATAGAAGTGATGTTTTTTTATTTTGGGAGCACAGAAGAAAGAGAACAATGGTACAAAAAAATTCTTGGCCTTTTATGTACCTTGGAAATTCTTAATCATTACAGAAAACATGGAAATTCAAATTGGTAACAAATAGAAATCCGTTTCGAATGGAAGTTCGGATGGTTGACGTGCAAGTTATTTTTCATATGGAGTAGACTTGTTCTTATCAATTTTTCATGGTTATCTTATCCTTTCTTGAAATACAGATCACTGTCTTTCTAGCAAAGTTACAAGAATAAACACAAATATAGGTTAACAAAATGAAATATAATATGTTTGACCTAAAGAACAAGGTTTTCTAGGTATTGTGGTGCTTCATGTAAGAATAAGTGTTTACTTAGCACATGGCTTTCTAAATTACTTAATGAAGAGGGTGTGTAGCAAGAGTTGTTGCATAACAAGTATCTCAAGAAAAATTTGTCACGAGTTCAGACAATGCCTACATATTCTCCTGTTTTGGAAAGGCCTTATGCGGGTTTAAGAAGATATCTTTAACATAGTTTTTTTTTCAAATTTGGAGGTGTGGGTCCACCACAAGGTTCAGGGAGGATATTTGGCTGGGTGACGCGCCTATCCATCATTGTATAATATTGTTCAAGAGAAAGATGTTACCATTGCAAATGATTTTTCAAATGCCACTGAATATTTTTTTTTGCAGGCTTTAATTGGTAACAATTGGACATCTTGGTTGCATTTATGTCAAAGAAAAATGATGGTGTATTTATTGGATGAAGCGGATAAGTTCCTTTGGAGGCTCACGGGTTCGAGGACCTTGTCGGTGTATGTTGATCTCATGAATGATCACACACATTTCCTGCACAACACATGAAAGTTATAAATCCAACAAAAGATTTAAAAATATGTGGTTCCTCACTTCCTCAATAGAAAGGTATTGTTGAGCAAAGACAATAGCTAAAAGAAACCGCACTGGGTATAAAAGATGTTGCTTATGTGACTCCGAGGAGACCATTGAGCATTTATGTGACTCCAACGAGAACATTGAGCATTTGTTTCTCACATATCCTTTTGCATGTCTCCTATGGCGTATAATACATATTACATATGCTTTACCTCTACCAACTAATATCATAAATATGCTTGAAAACTGGTAGAATAATATCGACAGTAGCACAAAGGCTAGAATTCACTTAGGTATTTCAGCTTTATGTTAGTTGATATCGAATTGCAGAAGTAACATCATTATTAACAAGATTAATCAGGACATACACAGTGGACCTGGTTAAGTATTTTTTTTTTCTAGGCGAATCAGAAGAATCTTATGGGTTCTGGATGCAAGCGACCAGCTCTTGGTAGATCATGATATCTTCAGCCGAGTTGGCTGGCGACAAGCTAGTAGAAGACGTAATGTTTAGCTGCTATATGCTCGTTATTTTTCGATGGTTTATGTATCAACTGTGTATATGATTCGCGTGCATGCGCTGGTGCATAGGCCCGGGAAGTTCAAAAGCTACCTAGGTGTGGCGCTCCTCCTGGTTCAATGTGATTGGCAGGAACTGAAAAGGCAGCCATCCGTGCCAAACTGAAACAAACCCAAACTGAATTAGTTCGTGTCTTGTTGCTGTCTTCAGAGTTATCCAGGCGAGCAACTGCAGGCGCCTACCTTCCCTTGCTGTAGCCACTAATTAACCTGTAGGGCCAGCCAGCCATGTGTTTTCTTGAAGCAAAATTTGAACCGAGGAAGAAAAGGAGAGTTCATCTATCATATCGGAACACAGGTAAAAACATGGGAGCCCCTAAAAACACTGGTTCCCTTTGCTTCAAGCAGTGAGAGCTGCTCATATCGGAACACTGCAGGTAAAAACACTGGTTCCCTTTGCTTCAAGCAGTAGCAGTACACCGTATGTTCGTTAGTTCGTCCCTTCGTCTTTCTGTTCAGTCGTAGCCATCCGAGCGTAAAGCCCAAAACAGTATAGTGGAGTCCAAGTACAGCCTCGCTCGCCCCGTGTTCACGTACCAGTACGAAAGTACCAAGTAAGCTGAACCTAGCCCTCCATCGCACGCAAACGCTACGCAAATGAAGACTGTACACTGTACAGTGTACAGAAACAGACGGATGCCAGGTTGCCAACCAGGTGTAGCGACTACATTTTCTTCTCGATCGATCGGGAATAAACTAGCCGTAACAAAAGTGAACTCGATCTCGCAATCATTGGAAGAACGTTCCAGCCGAGTATATATTCGACCAGAACGCTGAGATTAATAAGGTCGAACAGTTCAGTTGGTGAGGCGGCAGCCGATCGATCAATGATCAGCCGATGCCATGTGCGCGCGGCAGGATTATTCGAAGACAGGAAGCTCTACCCGATTATTCAGTCGGGACCGGCGTCGTCGCCACGCGCGTATCAACCGATCACCGGCCGCGGCCAACCCTACCAACCTCCCCTCCCCGAAACGTGGCCATGCATATCCGCAGGCCCTGGGGAAAAGGTAGGAGGGCACCAGCACACAAAGGCATCGTCGTCTCCACCACATGGGGCAGCTAGCTAGCTCGAGTTTCTTTCTCTTCGGGGATGAACTGGCCAGCGAACGTTGGCTTCTAGCTATCGCCGGAAGGATTCTTGCGTTCTAATCAAAGTTGTTAATTTTGCAACTCGCTTGATCCGCGGGGCCGGGCGGGCATGTGGCCGGCCGGCTGGCTAGCTACCTGCTTTCGATGTTGCCTCGACGCGCGCACACGAGTTGACAGGGAGATTCCACCTTCCGGGTGCCGATGGTTAGGGGGATACCAAGCTTGCTATGATGATACTACAAAGATTCGAGTGGGAGCGTCTCTCAACGTACTGGTATTGCTCCGGTCCACGAAACTGCCGGCCGGCTGAGAGGGTTGACGTTGCGCTCTCCAGCTGATTTGTACGGCCCTACTATATCTTGACACCACTTGTTGTACCACTCATGTGTGAAGTGTGATGCACTTTCTCCAAAAAGAAAAAATTTCATTTTAGATTGGGGCTAGGTTTGGGCCACTTGGTACAGTCTCGGTGCAAACGGACTAATCAGCCAAGTTGGGCCATGGCCCGCTAGCAGTCAATCAGTCAGGGGCTAAGCTCTGTCACTCCGGCACGTGACTCAGCCCATCAAAGATTTCTTTTCATTTTTCATCTCGAGACCCGCTTCCATCCTACCCCTTCCCCCAACTTCTCCATCAATCATGCTGTCATAAGCCTCCTAACCGTTAACACTACTCACCCTTATATTTTTGTATCTCAACATCATCGATATATGGTTTAGCAAGAAACAACTTGAGGTTCCACCACTCCATCATGAATATACCACGAACCGATGTAGCTATCCCCTAATCCGACGAAACAAGGTTTCATGATGAGACAAGTTATTTTCACCTTGCAGAGGATTTTTAGAAGTTATCTCATTAATTCCCTAAATTGGCCACCGAGCTTAAATGTTTCTTGATTCGTACCTTAGCTGGTTATTTGTCATCCGTGCTTTCACACCTAAACATGAGATGTGTCTCTCGTATAAATAGTCTAGCGTGTTAGAGCTACTGGATCTCTAGTTGTTGCATCTAGTGAGTAAGATCATCTAGTCTAACTGGGACAACAGCAAAAGGGAAACAATGGGGTTGCATACCGTCGGTCTTCGTCGACGAGGAGCTCACCATGGCGGCGACGGAGGAGTGGCGGCGATGTCGGTGGTGCTTCCCGCCGCTACATCGCCTCACTAGATCGGATGGTCTAGGGTTTTGGTGTGTCGGTGGGGAGGACGACAGCGGACGACCTTGGCGTCCGTGCCCCGGCCCCCACCTCTTTTATATGGCGCTGGCGACGGGGGCCCACCAACCATACGGGTTGGGCGCCCCCGATCAGGGCGCGAGATCAGGTCGTGCGACCGTTGGGTCGCACTGGAGATCAAACTAACATTCTCCCCTTGATCTCATCTTACTTTATTCTTAATCTTAGACTTAAACTTTTCTTGGTACCCATTTCATCACAGATTAGCATATAGAGCATGTCTCGTCATGATGGCCAGTTACGCGCCATCAGATTCAATAGCTACTATACACCTTTCCATTTTAAAATAGATTCTTCCTCTAGGCCCTTAATATCCAGGTATCATAGGCTTTTCCGTAAACCCATGCCGGCTACGTGTTCACTGAACACACTGGGTGGTAAACCTTTCGTAAGCGGATCCGCGAGCATTCTCTTTGTGCTTATATGCTCTAAACTTATGGTATGATCCTGGATTCTATCTTTCACAACATAATACTTGATGTCAATGTGCTTGCCGACATCACTTGACTTATTGTTGTGAGCATAAAATACTGTCGGCTCATTGTCGCGAGTACATTCTAAGTGGTCTTTGAATGTCTGTCTACCACTCTCAACCCGGGTATAAATTTCTTTAACCAGTTTGCACTGCCCCAATGCCTCATAACATGCTACATACTCAGCAACCATCGTGGACGGTGCCGTGATAGATTGCTTGAAGCTTTTCCACGATATAGCTCCACCTGCGAGAGTGAATACATAACCTGATGTGGATTTTCTGTCATCTACATCTCCCGCAAAGTCTGCATCTGAATACCCTTCTATCTCAAGGGAATCAGTTCTTCTATATGTCAGCATGAGGCCTTTCGTGCCTTGCGCATAACGCAAGGCCTTCTTCACCATTTTCCAGTGATCTATTCCTGGATTACTTTGGAATCTGCCAAGTACCCCGGTAACAAAAGCTAAGTTTGGGCGCGTACATACTTGAGCATACATTAGGCTTCCGACAGCTGAAACATATGGAACCGCTTTCATTTGATCGATCTCATATTGGTTCCTGGGACATTGAAAATCCCCAAATCTATCGCCCTTGACTATAGGAGCAGGCGTGGCATTACTCGCATGCATACCATACTTCTTTAGAACTTTCTCTAAGTATGCCTTTTGCGATAATCCTAAAACCCCTCGTTGTCTATCTCTGTGAATTTCAATTCCTAGAACGAATGAAGCTTCACCAAGATCTTTCATATCGAAGTTCGAGGACAATGATGACCCACAAGTATAGGGGGTGTATCGTAGTATCTTCGATAAGTAAGAATGTCGATCCCAACGAGGAGCAGAAGGTGTTGACAAGCAGTTTCGATGAAGGATTCACTGTAAATGCTCACGGACAAGTATTCGGGGGGTTTGATGTAACGAGTTGAATAAAGTACGAGTATGTAAAGTGCGAGAGTAATAATTGCAGCGAGTGGCCCAATCCTTTTTAGCACAAAGGACAAGCCGGTTTGTTTACTTATAATGACCAAACATTCTCGAGGACACACGGGATTTTAGTCTAGTGCTTTCGCTACATACGGCTAAATAATCTTCATTGTTATGATAAGTGTTGTGTGGGTGAACCTATGCTAATGTACCGCCCTTCCTAGGACTAATACATACTTGTGATTATACCCCTTGCAAGCATCCGCAACTACAAGAAAGTAATTAAGAATAAATCTAACCACAGCCTTAAACTGCGAGATCCTGCGATCCCTCCCGCATCGATATACCGGCGGGGTTTAGGTTTACGTCACTCCGGCAACCCCGCAATTGGCAAACGAGTACAAGATGCATTCCCCTAGGCCCATAAATGGTGAAGTGTCATGTAGTCGACGTTCACATGACACCACTAGAAGAATAACACCACAACTTAAATATCACACCATTGAATATTACTCAACCATAGTTCACTACTAACATTTAGACTTCACCCATGTCCTCAAGAACTAAACGAACTACTCACGAGACATCATACGGAACATGATCAGAGGTGATATGATGATGAATAACAATCTGAACATAAACTTGGTTCAATGGTTTCACTCAATAGCATCAACAACAAGTAGAAATCGATACCGGGAGAGTTTCCCCTATCAAACAATCAAGATCAAACCCAAATTGCTACGGCGGTGACGGTGTCCAGCGGTGATGACGGCGGTGATGATGGTGTAGATGATGATGATGGTGATGGCGATGATGTCCAGCTCGATGACGGTGACGATGGCGTCGATTTCCCCCTCCCGGAGGGAATTTCCCCGGCGGATTCCTGCCCGCCGGAGAGCTCTTTTCTCTCCGGTGTTCTCCGCCCCGCAGAGGCGGCTGTAACTCTTCGCGAGGTACCCTCTGTGGCTTAGGTCTTCGGGACGAAGGGTTTGGCGAAGAAAAGGAGGCGAAAAGGGTCGTGGGCCCCCGGACCATAGGCCGGCGCGGCCAGGGCTTGGGCCGCGCCGCCCTAGGGTGTGGGCCCACCCCGGCTGCTCCCGGCTCTTCCTTACGGCTTCCTTCGTCATCTTGAAAAATAGGATTTTTGGTATAATTTCCTTCCGAGTTGATCTTCCGAAATATTGCGTTCGACGGTGCTTTTTCTGCAGAATCCACGGCTCCGGTGTTCGATCCTCCAATAATGATGAAACATGCAAAATAGATGAAATAACATAAGTATTGTGTCCCAATATGAAATATATCAATGAATAACGGCAAATTATGATATAAAATAGTGATGCAAATTGGACGTATCAACTCCCCCAAGCTTAGACTTCGCTTGTCCCCAAGCGAAGCCGAGCTCGATAGACATGACCACATGTTTATGGAGTGAAGAGTCGATAAATAAAATACGGACAAGAAGCATCATATTCATTCACACGGGACATTATAGTAAACAACCTCTTATAACTCATATTGAAACAAGTATAAGGTAATCACAAGTAAAGGTGCATGAGAAATCATGATTGGTGATGGCAAACTTCGTTCTTGGTCGAGAGAACAATTAACTAGATTATATTTATCTCATTGAGCAGCGCTCTCATGTTAGAGTTTATAAGGCACAACTTGCATACTCAATCGTAATGGTCTTCTCATAATCATTGATAACTTGCAAAGCTATATTCATTCCAGATAAAACTTGTACTAAACAAAGAAGAATAAAAGACATGATGTAGCAAATCACAATATAATGGTTTGATCACAACTACTCAAATGCTTGCTTGAGATGGAGGGAAATAGGTCTACTGACTCAACATAAAGTAAAAGACAGGCCCTTCGCAGAGGGAAGCAGGGATTAAATCATGTGCTAGAGCTTTTTCAATTTTGCAATCATATAAAGAGAATAAAAGTAACATTTTGAGAGGTGTTTGTTGTTGTCAACGACTGGTAGCAGGTACTCTAACCCCCTTGCCAAACAACCTCCTAAGAGCGGCTCCCATATTATTTTCATTTTGTGTGGCACTCCTTCCAACCTTTCTTTCACAAACCATGGCTAACCGAATCCTCGGGTGCCTGCCAACAATCTCATACCATGAAGGAGTGCCTTTTTATTTTA
The DNA here is from genome assembly GCF_022539505.1 of Lolium rigidum. Classification (NCBI taxonomy): domain Eukaryota; kingdom Viridiplantae; phylum Streptophyta; class Magnoliopsida; order Poales; family Poaceae; genus Lolium; species Lolium rigidum. The sequence goes on from NC_061511.1 coordinate 241,143,623, forward strand.
GCTTTATTATGATGATGACACTCCCCCAACCTTTGCTTACACAAGCCATGGCTAACCGAATCCTTCGGGTGCCGTCCATCAATCACATACCATGGAGGAGTGTCTATTTAATTTAATTAATTTGGGACTGGGAATCCCATTGCCAGCTCTTTTTGCAAAGTTATTGGATAAGCGGATGAAGCCACTAGTCCATTGGTGGAAGTTGCCCAACAAGATTGAAAGATAAAACACCACATACTTCCTCATGAGCTATGAAACATTGACACAAATAAGAGATACTAAGTTTTGAATTGTTTAAAGGTAGCACATGAAGTATTTACTTGGAATGGCGGAAAATACCATTTAGTAGGTAGGTATGGTGGACACAAATGACATAGGTTTGGGTTAAGGTTTGGATGCACGAGAAGTATTCCCTCTCAGTACAGGTCTTTGGCTAGCAAGGTTAATTGGCAAGCATAAGAGTCGAGGGAAACAAACAAACATACATGTGATAGAAACAATCATGCATCTTCCTTGTAAGCACAAACAATTTTAACTTCAGAATAATAAGCTATGAGCTAACAAGAAAGACAATGAAACATCTACATGTATTTCTCTTTTCTATTTAAACCTCAAAGTGTTGTTGCTATTGACCAATGCTATGTTTGCCAAAACCAAATAGATTTATTCAATGTTCCCAAAGTGATACCAATACTAACAACAAGGTGAATCATATAGTAAAGATTGCAAACTAAAATAAGATGTGCAATATGTAAATGATAAGACTTCTCATTAATATTCCATAACGATAACTCACACCAAGGGATACATAGATAACCAACTAAAGGAGAGATACTTCCAAACGCAACCCATCTTATATGATAACTTCCCTACTCATGATATGACACTACTTGACAATAAAAGTAAAAGGTAGTGATAATGTGATACCGCGGCACTCCCCCAAGCTTGGAACAAACCAAGGGGATGCCAATACCGATGATGAATTACTCCTTCGGCGATGGTGGTGATGAGTTCCTCCCGAGCTTCTTAATAAGCTCCTTCGTCTTCAGTTTCTCAGCTTGACAATTCTGCACTAAGATTCGAAGAGATTCATTGTTATCCGAAGTTGGCGATGACGACCTTGTGACGCGAATCGAGTGGTATTCAATCATTCTTCGGAGACGGCAATTCTCCTCCTGGAGTATCTCCACTTCTCTTCTTAGAGCCCGATATTGATCACAAAACTCATCGGTAATCCGTAGAACTTCTTCCATCATGGGGAAAGAGTCGAGGCTAAGAGCGGGTGGCAAAGGTCCCTGCTGGTTATGAGAAAAAGAACGTCGAGTGTCAACAGATCCCACCAAGATTTGCTTGCTCCCTCCGGCTTGCTGCTCTTGTCTTGATGGCACCTCCTTCACTTCTTCCTCCGAAAGCCCCTTGCCCTTGTTGTTGAAGGCCATGGTGCTTCTAGACTGAAAACAGATCTCGGCGAAACAGCTCGAAACAAAACACGTCGAAAACACGATATACGGACCTCCGGGGGTCCGGGGGATTATATAGCAAAAATTTTCACGACAAACGGAAAGTACCGGATCGAACCGGAGTCGGAAAGGGGCGACGGGCGGCCGGACCATAGGTCGGCGCGGGCCCGAGTCGGGCCGCGCCGCCCTATGGTGGCACCCCCTCGTGCGTCCTTTCCACTCCGTTTCGAACTCGTAATTTCTCATATTTTCCAAAAACAGCAAAAATATAGTTCGGAAAGTAAATTGCGTACTTTTCATTACCGATCTTGTTACCTATTCAAAGTCGAGTTCTGGCGGACTGTCAATTTGCCCTTTTATGAAAGCTTCCGGTGTTTCCACTTGAATAATATCAACATCAACATTATAGGAATCACCCGAGATATAATGCTTGAGTCTTTGTCCATTCACCACTTGCGTAGCATTGCCTTGGAGAGAGCTAATTTTGATTGCTCCTGAACGATTCACCTCCTCGACAACATATGGTCCTTCCCATTTCGAGAGTAATTTCCTACAAAGAATCCGAGACGAGACCGATACAATAGGACTTTATCCCCAATATTAAATTCTCTTTTGATAATCCTCCTATCATGCCATTTTTTAACTTTCTCTTTAAAGAGTTTAGCATTTTCATAAGCTTCACTTCTCCATTCATCTAGAGAACTCAATTGCAACAACCTCTTATCACCGGCAAGTTTAGGATCTTTATTTAATTCTCTAACAGCCCAATAAGCTTTGTGCTCTAGTTCTAAAGGTAAATGACAAGCTTTCCCATAAACCATTTTATAAGGTGACATTCCCATGGGATTTTTATAAGCAGTTCTATAAGCCCAAAGTGCATCCTTCAATTTACTAGCCCAATTCTTTCTAGTTTTATTAACGGTCTTTTGCAAGATAGATTTAATCTCTCTATTTGATAATTCTACTTGACCACTAGTTTGAGGATGATAAGCGGAAGCAATTCTATGATTAATACCATACCTAGCAAGAGTTTTTCTAAAACCTCCATGAATAAAATGAGAACCTCCATCAGTCATAATATATCTAGGTACTCCAAATCTAGGAAAAATAATATCTAAGAGCATTCTTAAAGAGGTCTCACCATCAACACTTTTTGTAGGTATAGCCTCCACCCATTTAGTAACATAATCAACAGCAACAAGTATATGAGTGTTACCTTCCGAAGACGGAAAAGGTCCCATAAAGTCAAATCCCCAACAATCAAACGGTTCAATAACAAGAGTATAATTCATAGGCATTTCATTGCGTACGGAGATATTACCAACCCTTTGGCATTCATCACAAGATAAAATAAACTTTCTCGCATCTTTGAAGAGAGTTGGCCAATAAAAACCTGATTGTAGAACCTTTTGCGCGGTTCTTTCTCCGGCGTGATGTCCTCCATAAGCACTACCATGACATTTACTCAATATCTCCTGTTGTTCATATTCGGGAACACATCTTCGCATAATACCATCCACTCCTTCTTTATATAAGTGTGGGTCATCCCGGAAATAATGCCTCAAATCATAAAAGAATTTCCTCCTTTGCTGAGCTGAAAAGGTTGGAGGCAAGTACTTGGAAACAATAAAGTTAGCATAATCAGCATACCAAGGACTGTCTCGCGAGCTCACCTTTATTACAGCCAATTGTTCATTTGGAAAACTATCATTAACGGGAACAGGATCATAAGCAATATTTTCCAATCTAGACAAATTATCGGCAACAGGATTATCAGCACCTTTCCTATCTACAATATGTAAATCAAATTCTTGCAAAAGAAGTACCCACCTAATAAGCCTCGGCTTAGCATCTTTCTTTGTCATAAGGTATCTAATTGCGAGCATGATCGAGTATGAATAGTAACTTTTGAATCAACAATATAAGATCTAAATTTATCACAAGCAAAAACTACAGCTAATAATTCCTTTTCGGTTGTAGCATAATTTCTTTGAGCAGCATCAAGAGTTTTACTAGCATAATGAATAACATTCGAGTTTTTATCTACTCGCTGTCCAAGAACAGCGCCTACAGACAAAATCACTAGCATCACACATAATTTCAAAGGGTAAATTCCAATCGGGAGGTTCAACTATAGGAGCGAGTTGTTAAGGCTTTCTTAAGAGTATCAAAAGCTTCCTTACAATCATCATCAAAAACAAATGGTACATCTTTTTGAAGAAGATTAGTAAGAGGCTTTGAAATCTTGGAGAAATCTTTAATAAATCTCCTATAAAACCCAGCATGACCAAGAACACTACGAATACCTTTAACGTCCCTCGGATAGGGCATCTTCTCAATTGCTTCAACTTTAGCTCTATCAACTTCAATACCTCTCTCGAAATTTTATGTCCCAATACAATTCCTTCATTAACCATAAAGTGGCATTTCTCCCAATTAAGAACAAGGTTAGTTTCTTCACATCTCTGCAAAACTTTATCAAGGTTTCGCAAGCAACTATCAAAAGAATTCCCATAGACGGAAAAATCATCCATGAATACCTCTACAATACTTTCACAAAAACCATGAAAAATAGCAGACATGCATCTTTGAAAAGTAGCAGGAGCATTACATAAACCAAAAGGCATGCGTCTATAAGCATAGGTTCCATAGGGACAAGTAAAGGTGGTTTTCTCTTGATCTTTAGCTTTAATGACAATTTGTGAAAACCCGAGAATAACCATCAAGAAAGCAAAAATGAGTATTTTTAGACAATCTTTCTAGCATTTGATCAATAAATGGTAAAGGGTAATGATCTTTTTTAGTAACTTTATTAACTTTTCGAAAATCAATGCACATTCTATATCCTACCACTACTCTTTGAGGAATGAGCTCATCATTGTCATTAGGCACAACAGTCATACCTCCTTTCTTGGGAACGCAGTGCACAGGACTAACCCATCTACTATCAGCAATAGGATATATAATACCAGCTTCAAGGAGTCGTAATACCTCATTTCTTACCACTTCCTTCATTTTCGGAATTAGACGACGCTGAGGTTCAACAACAGGCTTTGCATCATCTTCCATATTAATAGCATGTTGGCAAATAGAAGGAGAAATCCCTTTCAAATCATCAAGAGTGTAGCCAATAGCGCTTCGGTGCTTCTTCAATATTTCCAATAACCTTTCTTCCTCAATCTCTGAAAGCTTAGAACTAATAATAACAGGATATATTTTCTTATCATCAATATGAGCATATTTGAGATTATCAGGTAAAGGCTTTAAATCAAAAACAGGATCTTCCTTTGGTGGCGGTGTTGTACCCAAATCTTCCACCGGTAAATCATGCTTGAGAATAGGTTGGCGAAGAAAAATTTCCTCAAGCTCATCTCTTTCTTTCCTAAAAATTTCGCTCTCGCTATCCTCCAAATGTTGCTTTGCAAAGGATTATTAGGAACAAGAACAATAGATGCACATTGCTCCATTTTAATATCATTACTAGGCAAATCAGCTTTATAAGGAGTTTTAGTAAATTTAGAGAAGTTAAACTCATAAGATTCACCAGCAAATTTAGTCAAAATTTTCTCTTTCTTGCAATCTATAATAGCTCCACAAGTATTTAGAAAAGGTCTACCAAAAATAATAGGACAATAATCACTAGCAGCAGAACCAAGTACCAAAAAGTCAGCGAGGATATTTAATCTTACCGCATAAAACTTCTACATCTCGAACAATACCAATTGGAGAAATAGTTTCTCTATTAGCCAGCTGAATAACCACATCAATATCTTCAAGTTCACAAGAATCAATTTCGTGCATAATCTCCTTGTAAAGCTCATACGGAATAGCACTAACACTTGCACCAATATCGCATAATCCATAATAGCAATGATCACCAATTTTAACAGATATCATAGGAACACTAGCTTGTTTGGGTTTATTAGGATGTGAAACAATATGAGAAGCATCTTCACAGAAAATAATATGACCTTCCTCCACATTTTCAGTCACAAGATCTTTAACTATTGCAACAGCAGGTTCAACTTTAATTTGTTCTTCAGGTTCTACAGGTTTCTTTTCACTTTTATGAACCGCACTATTTATAACAGAGTACTCTTTCATTTTAGCAGGGAAAGGAGTTTTTTCAATATAAGCTTCGGGAATAACATGATCGGCGAGTTTCAACTACAATGCATTTATTAATAGATGAATCAATTTTATCTTTATACGGTTCATGATACTTATCAAAATTCTTCTTTGGCAATTCATAATGAGAGGCAAAAGCTTTATAAAGATTTACGACAACTTGAGAATCAAGACCATATATAGCACTCATATTACGAAATTTATCGGTATCCATAAAAGCTTCAATGCATTTATAATCATAAATTATACCTGATTCTCTATCCTTGTCGTTCTCCCAACCTTCGAGTATTTTCTTGGATCCGATCAAGAAGGTCCCTTTTAAACTCTTCTTTGTTGCGTGTAAATGATCAGAACAAGAAGTATCCGGCAAGGTCTTGTCTTGAAAAGAAAGTCTTGCATAGAAATTATCAATAATAACATTACCAGGAAGCTCATGAATGGGGCATTTGAGCATTAAAGACTTCAATCTCCCCCAAGCTTGGGCAATACTCTCTCCATCATGAGGCCAAAAATTATATATGCGATTCCGATCCTTATGAATTTCACTTGGAGGATAGAACTTGGAATAAAACCGGGGCACAATATCATTCCATTCAAGAGAATCCCCATTATCGAGTAATTTATACCAATGCGCCGCCTTACCGGACAGCGATAAAGAGAATAATTTCTTCCTCACTTCATCCATAGCAATACCTGCACATTTGAATAACCCGCATAATTCATGCAAAAACGAGTAAATGATCACCGGGGTGGACTGTTCCATCCCCTTCATAGCGGTTATCCATAACACGTTCAATAATTTTCATAGGTATTTTATATGGTATTACTTCCTCACCTGGCGCCTCATCCACTACCGTTGCAGTAGTAGTAGATTTCCCAAATAAAAATTGAAGAGAAGATCTCTCCATAATGACTTATAGCGACGGGCAGAAATAAAATCAGCACAACGGTGAAGGTTTTCCTTACCAATTCCACTTACCAATAGCGCTTCACTCCCCGACAACGGCGCCGGAAAATAGTCTTGATGACCCACAAGTATAGGGGGTGTATCGTAGTATCTTCGATAAGTAAGAATGTCGATCCCAACGAGGAGCGAGAAGGTGTTGACAAGCGGTTTCGATGAAGGATTCTATGTAAATGCTCACGAGACAAGTATTCGGGGGGTTTGATGTAACGGTTGAATAAAGTACGAGTATGTAAAGTGCGAGAGTAATAATTGCAGCGAGTGGCCCAATCCTTTTTAGCACAAAGGACAAGCCGGTTTGTTTACTTATAATGACCAAACGTTCTCGAGGACACACGGGATTTTAGTCTAGTGCTTTCGCTACATACGGCTAAATAATCTTCATTGTTATGATAAGTGTTGTGTGGGTGAACCTATGCTAATGTACCGCCCTTCCTAGGACTAATACATACTTGTGATTATACCCCTTGCAAGCATCCGCAACTACAAGAAAGTAATTAAGAATAAATCTAACCACAGCCTTAAACTACGAGATCCTGCGATCCCTCCTGCATCGATATACCAGCGGGGTTTAGGTTTACGTCACTCCGGCAACCCCGCAATTGGCAAGCGAGTACAAGATGCATTCCCCTAGGCCCATAAATGGTGAAGTGTCATGTAGTCGACGTTCACATGACACCACTAGAAGAATAACACCACAACTTAAATATCACACCATTGAATATTACTCAACCATAGTTCACTACTAACATTTAGACTTCACCCATGTCCTCAAGAACTAAACGAACTACTCACGAGACATCATACGGAACATGATCAGAGGTGATATGATGATGAATAACAATCTGAACATAAACTTGGTTCAATGGTTTCACTCAATAGCATCAACAACAAGTAGAAATCGATACGGGAGAGTTTCCCCTATCAAACAATCAAGATCAAACCCAAATTGCTACGGCGGTGACGGTGTCCAGCGGTGATGACGGTGGTGATGATGGTGTAGATGATGATGATGGTGATGGCGATGATGTCCAGCTCGATGACCGGTGACGATGGCGTCGATTTCCCCCTCCGGGAGGGAATTTCCCCGGCGGATTCCTGCCCGCCGGAGAGCTCTTTTCTCTCTGGTGTTCTCCGCCCCGCAGAGGCGGTTGTAACTCTTCGCGAGGTACCCTCTGTGGCTTAGGTCTTCGGGACGAAGGGTTTGGCGAAGAAAAGGAGGCGAAAAGGGTCGTGGGCCCCCCAGACCATAGGCCGGCGCGGCCAGGGCACTGGGCCGCGCCGCCCTAGGGTGTGGGCCCACCCTGGCTGCTCTCGGCTCCTCCTTACGGCTTCCTTCGTCATCTTGAAAAATAGGATTTTTGGTATAATTTCCTTCCGAGTTGATCTTACGAAATATTGCGTTCGACGGTGCTTTTTCCGGCGAGAATCCTGGCTCCGGTGTTCGATCCTCCAATAATGATGAAACATGCAAAATAGATGAAATAACATAAGTATTGTGTCCCAATATGAAATATATCAATGAATAACAGCAAATTATGATATAAAATAGTGATGCAAATTGGACGTATCAGACAAGAACTTCTTCGTCTCCAATAGTAGACTAACATCACTACTAGCAAGCAGAATGTCATCCACATATAGGATAAGGAAAATGAATTTCCCTTTCTTAAACTTTGCATATACGCAATTGTCCTCTCTATTCTCATTAAACCTAAAACTTTTAATTGTCTCATGGAACTTCAAGTACCATTGCATGGAGGCTTGTTTTAACCCATAAATGTATTTCTTCAGACGGCATCCCATATGTTCTTTTCCTTCCACGACAAAACCCTTGGGTTGTGCCATGTAAACATTTTCCTCCAAGTCTCCATTTAAGAAGGCCGTCTTTACATCCATTTGATGCAACTCTAAATCATAGTATGCCACTAAAGCCATTATAATTCTAAAAGAATCCTTATATGAGACCGGAGAAAAGGTCTCATTATAGTCTATTCCTTCTCTTTGAGTGAAACCCTTTGCAACAAGTCGTGCTTTATATCTTTCAACATTCCCTCTAGAGTCACACTTTGTTTTGTAGACCCATTTACAGCCTACTATTTTGGCTCCTTTAGGAATTTCTTCTAAATCCCAGACTTTGTTGCTACTCATTGATCTCATTTCATCAACCATGGCCTCAATCCACTTCGATGAATGAGAAATTCTTGAGGCTTCTTCAAATGTGGTGGGATCACCCTCCATTTGAACTTCTTCACTGACATAGATCTCAAAATCGTCAGGAATAGCTGGCTTTCTTGCTCTTTGAGACCTTCTAAGGTTCTCGATCTACGGCGCACTTTCTATGTGGGGCTGTTGCAGCTCTTCCTCATGTGTGGTAACATTCTCTCTATTTTCATTCACTTGTTGCCACGGGAGAACTAACAACATGTGTCGCAATGACATCGTCTGTGTCGGTGCGGCGGCGACGGCAGTATCGAGAAAAATGGTTCCTGGATCATCGGAGTGGGTGCATACACCCGCTTCTCCTCAAGGTTGATTTCTCGGGATACCGTGCTCCCCCTGATCATCTCATCCTCCAGAAACACAGCGTGTCTCGTTTCTACAAACTTAGTGACTCTGTCTGGACAATAGAAACGATAACCTTTCGACTTGTCTGGATAGCCAATAAAATGGCAACTTACTGTCTTAGGATCTAATTTCCCACGGGTTAAAGAGTTTAGCCTCAGCTGGACAGCCCCACACTCGCAAATAATTGAGTAAAGGTTCTCGACTAGTCCATAATTCATATGGTGTTTTAGACACCGACTTACTAGGAACTCGATTAAGTATGTGAATAACGGTTTTTAACGCCTCCATCCACAAACTAACCGGTAAAGTGGAGTACCTTAACATGCTTGTCACCATATCCATCAGGGTACGGTTTCGTCTTTCAGCTACTCCATTCTGCTGAGGCTCGCCCGGTGTAGAATACTGGGCAACTATGCCATGTTCCTGTAGGAACCTTGCAAAAGGTCCGGGAACTTGGCCATATGAGGTGTGCCGAGCCGTAGTACTCCCCACCACGGTCGGACCTTACTATTTTAATCTTTATGCTATGCTGATTTTCTACTTCAGCCTTAAATATCTTGAATTTATCCAATGCTTCTGAACGCTCTTTAATTGGATAAATATAACCATAACGCGAATAATCATCCGTGAATGTTATGAAGGAATCATAGCCATCCACAGATTTCACAGGAAACGGACCGCATATATCCGTATGAATTATTTCTAAAACTCCTGTGCTTCTTTTGGCGCCCTTCTTTATGTTCTTTACATACTTTCCTTTAATGCAATCGATGCATTGTTCTAAATTCGAAAATTCCATAGGCGGAAGGATTGATTCTTTTACTAAGCGTTCTATTCTCCCCCTCGAAATATGGCCTAAGCGACAGTGCCATAATTTCGAAGAGACTTCATCAATTCTCTTCCGCTTATTATTTTCATTCAGGGATGTGGAGACATTCTCATTATCAGCGCTTAAAACATTCACATTCTCATCACAAAGTGACAATAAATAAAGCTTGTCTTGTTTGAAGGCAAGACCAACAATCTCATTATTAAACTTGATCTTACATTGACCATCACCAAAATGGCAAGCAGAACCATCATCATCTAAGCGCGATACACTTATTAAGTTCCGATGCAAAGAGGGTACATAAAGCACATCTACTAATAAAAGTACAAAGCCATTAGCTAATACTAATGGGAGATCTCCAATGGCTTCGACTTCAGCTTGGACGCCGTTTGCTACTTTAATGCATCTTTCTCCTCTTTGCGGGAGTCTGTCTCATACGGAATCCACGTAATGAATTTGCAACATGAACGAGTTGCACTCGAGTCAATCCACCAAGTAGATTTTGCATAACATAAAAATAAGGATTCATCTACAAATGTAATTAAATCCTCACCTTTCTTGCACGAGATGTTTCGGGAATGCCACACGGTCTTTACGGTAGTGGCCCTTTTCCTTGCACCACTTGCAAGTGTCCTTGGCCACCTCTTCATGCGGCTGATGATCTTGAGCTTTTCCATGCGGCTTAGCAGGAGGAGGATTCCACTGAGGTTTCCATTGTGGCTTGGAACTCTGAAAGTTCCTCTTCTTGGTTGGGCTTAGGTAATTGATAGAATCACCCAGTTGCCCCTTGATCCTCTCTTCTTCTTGCACACACATGGAAATCATCTTCTCAATGGCCCACTTTTCTGGATGTGCATTGTAGTTCACAGCAAAGGTCTCAAATTCTTTTGGGAGTGAGGCAAAGATCAGATGGATGATGAACTGTTCTGGAAGCTCCATATCCATAGACTTGAGTTTGGAAGACATATGGCTCATCCTCAATATGTGATCCCTTACTCCACCACCAGTGTACTTTGTAGTGACAAGCTTTCTTATGAGAGTGCTAGCATAGTCCTTGGAAGACCCGATAGAGCCGACTCTCTACCTTTTTCGGGTACTCACCTGGCGGTGTCGCCTTGTGGGATTGCTCCCCTTATAGCCTCCAAAATGGAGCTCTTGATCACCATCAAGCACTTTACGTTGGACGAGTCCCACTTAGCACGATCAAGATCGTACTTCATTCTTTTTGGTCCATGGTCAAGAACCCTTTTGTTGAAGTCATCTTCACTTTCTTTGTCGCCCCTCACGGGGTCCTTAGGTTCTATGGGACAAGCCTCTATCAGTGCCAAGTCGAGGTCAAGCAAAGCAAGCCCCATCTCAACCTTCTCTCGCCACGAGCCATAGTTCCCTCCATTGAGGGGCTCAATAGCCGAGATAAAACTCATAGGATTTCCTGAAACAAAATTTCCATCAAAATGAGTTAATTCAACGTTGGTCAAATTAAAACATGGCACTTCTCAATATTAATTCTACATCACCGTTGGTCATTAAATAAAATCATCATACTCAAAATTAACTCTCATTTCCTAATTCAATTTTCCCGTTGGTTCCAATTAAATTAGGAAGCAATAAAATATGACTTCAACTTAACTAGCACAGCGGAAACTTTACTTATTTTTCGAATTTTAACTCACTGGGAAAAATTCCATAACTCACTTTTATTCAGGTTACTAAATTATTTCCAGAAACTAAAAACAGAAAACATCACTGGAAAAAAACTGACCAAAGAGCCCAGATGGGCCTATTTCTTATTTCTCTGTTAAAAGAAAACAGCACAGAGGCCGGCTTGGGCCCGCGTCGCTAGATGGGCTGAGCCCAGCAACCGGCCCCGGCCTCCCTTCCTCTGCCTTTGGCCCGTGGAGAGGCACCGGCCGACTCCTGACCGTCGGATCCGATCGGACGGCCACGCGCCGCTCTCGGTCGAACAAAACGGGGTCGGCAGCCGCCCCTGAAACCCTAACCCTCACTCTCCCCCCTCTGTTCCTCTCTCACACACACCCGACGGCGCAAGAGAAAAAGACACGGACGGTGGCCGCCGCAGCAGGCCATCGCGCGGACGCGCGGGGAGGTGGGGAATGGCGGCGCCGTAGCCTACCCTCTCGCCGGTGCGCACGTTCCCCTTGCGGGTGGGCGCGCCTCCATCGAGGGGATTGGCCGCGGCCTCCATCACCTATTACAACAATCATTGACAATCTCAAAATTTTCACCGAATATGTGATTTTCGATGACAAAACTTTGCGTACTGTCACTAGTGATTTTCTATGACAGATATTCAGTGACAAAGCCAATGACAACACAAATTTGTCACCCGACTATTTTCGGTGAAAAAAACGGTATATTCGACCACAAAAGTGTTGTGTCGCTAAAAATAATTTCTTGTGTAGTGATTTAACTAATTTGGTAGATCTAACAACTGACTCTAGTATATAGACTTAACGGGTGAAATTTTGTTTGCCTGGCCGTCAATATATATATGGACCTAACTAAGGCGTAGGAGGCGAGGAAGAGAGATGAAAAAGAAGGCAGAAAGTACAACCTCTTGCAATTCTACTCACAATCGATGGAACCCCGGCCCAGCATGGTCCACTGGGTTGGCAACAACGGAGAGAGTTTGGGGATGGAGAATTGGAAATGATACACACATGCATGCCCTCCTCGTCGGCAAAATCAGATGATAATACTAGGCTTAGTCAATGCAGTCGTCCGGACAAAATACTTGCATGAAGAGTACAGTTCGGACGCTAATTCATCCCAATGAATGCAAGGGACATGGATGTCAAATATGCCTACGCGCCTACAAGTTCGGTCGCAAAAAGAATGTAATAGGGTAACAAGTGCCAGAGCTAACCACAAGCAGTGATCTTAATTTATATATTCTAGTATAGATTAAAATTTAGGGAACCGCTCAGTACATTGCTAGTTAAGTATTTGATAATTTTAAACGCCCGGCTTCCTAATTATTCGGCGCCACATGATCCCACATGGTGCATTGTATGCACAAGCTGATCACACGTTGACCGTGCACGCATGATAAGCAAGCTAGTCCTCAGGACTCAAGGTATGCAGCTGGGCGCGGAGCACTGCTTGCTGCAGGTCTCCCTACACGTCTGGCCTTGCCCAAACAAGCAGGACTCGCAGGATCGGCTGCTACAGTCGCTTGATGCGCAATAACTGTCGGAGCCGGCGTTGCTGCATTGCTCGCAGCTGCCGGTGCAGTTTTCTGCTTCCCTACACATCTCGACGATCCTAGCCTTGCAGGAGTTGCAGGCCCAGTCAACGCTGTCGCACGGATCGCTGCACTTCGAGCTAATGCTATCGTAGCACGGCGTGTAGCACTGCGACCTACAGTCGCCGCATGATATCGTCGGTCCCGGTCCTGGCGCCGATGCAGGGATTGGTGGCAACGGTTCTGGAGGCGGTGGTGTGGGAGCTGCTGGTGGTGGAAGCGGTGGTGTGGGCAATGATGCAGGTGGTGGTGTCAGCGGCGGCGGTGATGTGGGAGCTGGTGGTGGTAGAGGCGGTGCTGCAGGCGATGGTAGCGGAACCCAAGAGTGACCGCAGCGCCCCAAAGAAAGCACAACGAACATGGCGAGAAAGGCAGCGACGACAGCCGTCTTGAGAGCCAGAGTGGTTAAACCCGAAGCCATTGTGTTGTGGTCTTGTGGACAACAAAGCTAGCATAAGCTCGAGAGAAGGATCTGCACATCAGCAAGTGAAGACTTAATTTGCTTCTGCACATAAGATGCTATTTATACACTCAAGATTGCAATCCTAGCACGTAGCCCTAGGCCCTAGGTCTAGCTTATCAGTATACTATCATAGTATCATGTACTACCTCCGTTTCAAAGAATAAGACGTCCTCGTTTTACGTTATTTTTGTTTGACCAAAAATTACTTTAAATATATAAAAATTATCTGTATGAAATTAGCATAATTAGAAAGTGCTTTTCAATACGAATCCAACGGTGCTAACTACATATAATATAATCAAGATTTTATTGCTCAATTTTTATGGTCAAAGTTCACCTTAAAATACGTGTGCGCCTTATTCCTGAAAACGGAGGTAGTACTCCTTAGTTCTTACTAGCACTATCATGAACTTAACTATATACATGGGGATTATAGGGCCTAGGTAAATTGCACCAAGTTGCTAGTCGAAATCTGCGCCACATGCATGTTACAAGCTATACTTGACTTCACATAGTACCCATCTTGACTGGGCAATTTTTCAATCTCAGTGAAGGAGACAAAACTGCATATAGGATGCTTTTTATACACTTAAGTATAGCTAAAATAAGTGTAGTGGTACTATCATGCACGAAAGTATATGTACGGGCCGAATTACATATGTAGCTATACGTAAATTTCGCCAACTTGCAAGTTCAAATCTACAACATGCATGTTACAATGTTACAAGCTAGTTGACTTCATGAAAAACTTGTCTTGACCGGGCAATTTGGATTGGATCTAGAGAACAGGTGTATTAAATCGTGGCATACGGTGCTGCCGTGTTTTGGTAGATACTGAAATGTAGGTTTTAGGTAGACACCTTATACTTAATCAGTACGAAAGAGATGAATTTATGTACTGGCTCTATACATCAAGTGTAAGTGTGAAACATTCGAAAAGAGAGAAGGTAAATCTTTTCGATACCCTCTGGGAACGTCACCGTGATCGGAAGAGAAACAATGGACTTCAGAATTGTGGCGATTTGTTGCTCCCTATCTGCATATGATAGCACAGTTTGGCCAAAAGAAAGTTTAATTTATAAAATATTTAGTTTTCTTCAATTGAGCAAAACTACACTTGTTTTGTTCCTTAAAGCCTTGATCTAGTCTTCCATGGTAGGATATGAGAACAGGTGCAGTTGCTTCATGAAGTTTATATCTGGTAGATTGATCATACACTGCTGATGTAACTAGCACAGTGGCCCTCTGTAAATGCAAGGACATCATCTTTACAATATTTGCATAGTTAGATAAATAATTCTATAAATTTATAATATAAATTATTATTACCTATCAGAAATAATACAACTAATACAAATGTTACACTACAAAACATCACATGTGTGGAAAAACAACTTTCTTAAATTTAAGGAATGAGAAGTATATATCATGCTCGAAAGCTCATAGAGGGGGGAGATGGAGTGGAGATTTTGTGCACATGGGTACAGTGACCCCGTTTCTTTTTAGCAAAATTGAATATCATATTTATGATTTAAAAAAACTTTAAAAACAGATATATGTAATGTTGTATCCCATAAACTTGCAAATTAAAAATTCAAATACTTTGTGTTTCAAGCTACAGAAAAATAAAAAGTTTAGATCTGAGTACGTACATTTTTTAATGTCCCAAAATAACAGAGATTTGTTATTTTTGTCTAGCCCATAATAAAAGGAATTTCATGTTGAGATTTTGCATGCTAGCTTGTAGGATATATGGTTGGCAAACTCCAGAATTATTTTTCATATAATCTGCACCTGCCAAGGCATTGTTCCCATCTCCCTTCGCTTGCCACTTTGGTTCTATGAGGGATAGGCTCCTCCGTCCTCCGTTCTGGTTTAGTTTTGGGGTTACGATTTATCTGTTGTGGTATGCTGATGTGGTGTGGGAGCGGCGACCAGATGAATAAATCTGCATCAACTATACTCCCACACCGGCGTCGACCTTCACGGCGGAGTCTCAAAGTTGATGGCATCGTGTGCTTGTCTGCTTGGTCTTATTACCATTCTTCTGATCTAGGGTGAACTAATTCTCTGTGTGTCACTCACGTCCGTCGTTATCCACGGCGGTGCCGGGGGCCGAGCGAGATGGATTCTCTCGAGCGACAATGTTGGTACGAAGGTGGTTGATTTGACATTATTCCGTGCAGGAAAATCTATGAATAGTGTTGTGGATATGATCACGGCAGGTGCTACAGGGTGCAGCTCTTCGTTGATGCGGGAGAAAGGAGACGTCTACGGAACGAGGTGCGCAAGACGCAAGGTTTTACCCAGGTTCAGCCCCTCTGGAGAGTAAAAGACCTATGTCCTGCTATATCTATTACTCAGTGAAGAATTACAATGGGGGCTCAGTCGGTGGCTACGCCAAGAGCAATAGTGGAGAGATGTGATCTCAGATGATGTCTCCTCTAGGGTTTAGCTCGGGGGTTTATATGGACACCCCCGATCTAGGATTACATGAGGATAAGTCCGAATTATATCAGTTGCTACAAATCCGGGATATGTTATCCCGCGCCCATCTGATCTTGATCTTCAGTCGTCTGGGCCTCCGGCGCAGTCGCCACTTCAACGGTTTTAGCTCAGTCGCTCCAGGGCTTTAGGCCCAGTCGCCCTTACCGACTGGATCTCCTTCTGGACCTTCTCTCCTACGGCGAGTGAGACTGATGATGCTCCCCTTGGCATATCCCCATCAAATAGTTTTTTGCAAAGTTTTCAGGACTACTATTTTCTCCTAGTATGTTTGTTAGTTTCCACATTTGTTTTCTCATGTAACTTGATTTCCTATTAGTGAAACATGTGGTTGCTCTAAAATAAAAAGCAACCTAAATCGGATGAGCTAATTTTTTCCAATGCAATTTTTCTGACACGCAAGGCACGTGAGTCTTGTTAGTCTACAGTACAAACTATTCCATTGCTGATCATTTTCTCCATTGCTTTTTTCTCTCTAACACGTGAGGTTCGTGAGAGTCATGTTAGTCCACAAATTATGCCATCGGGCCAATCCATTTTTACCATGGCTACAATATGGCATGGTCCCACCAAAATATTATGTGTATAACTGATCTGTATTTCTAACGTGCCGGTTATGTTATGTGTATGTTTATAGTTTTAGGTAACATCTCTCATTTTTTAATCTCAACCGTGAATATTAAAATCAATAGACTATATCTTTTTAAGCTATGTGGATTGACGTTGTGTCTCTATTTTAGACTCTCCTATTATGCTTTAATATATAATAGATACATCCACTACTCTTGGATGAGTTTACAAGACCATGAATATGTCAACGACCACCTTTCTACGCTTTGAACTTTGGTTATGACTAGGACAATGCCCGCGCGTTGCAGCGATAGGGCAACATATATTGACTTCAGAATAGAAAATAAAAATTGCTCTAGCAATATTGTAGAATAAGCTAATTTTTTACATGGAGACTCTACCACGGACAGCGCTGCACCCACCTCTGCCGCTGCAGCCGGTGTCTTCTGGGCGGACACTAACGGTATCGACCGGGATACAACGAAATTCCCTAGGTGTGGCTCGTCACCTCGCCGCGGTCCTTGAGGAGCACGGCTAGCAGAGCGGCTGAGAGGGAGACCAAAGAGATGCCAACTTTGAGACCTTGCCGGTCGATGGAGACGATGGTCATCGTCAAGGGACAGACACCCCTTTCCGCTCGTAGACCTCCTCCTTCCCGTAGGATTCCGCCTCACCCATCTTGGAAGGAATCGGTCTAACATTGCTCTTTCATCCGAGCGAGGCCCCGTCCGCTCGCTCACTCCCGCGTCAGCCGCCCCTTGCTCCACGCGTCAACCGCGCGTGGGGCAGGGTTGGGACGTATCAGGACATAAATATACCGCTGAATGTGTTAATAGAGACATAAGCTGAATGTGTTAAGGAGACAAAAGCTGCGGCTGAATGTCTCTCTAAAATTTATCTCTATATATCGACCTTGAAAGCTCTCTATTTCACTTTTCATCAACGGCTTGCAATAAAATCTCAAAATTTTCCTGTCTACATTGAAGTTTTTGACATCTACACTCTATTAATTTGTTGTATATTTACAAAATAAATGCAGTAATCATAATTTATTGTTTTATTTGCAACAACTTTATGAACAGTACTGTAAGTATCATTATCTCCAAATATATATATAATTTTGCAGAACGTAAGAAACCAAAATCTCTCAGTAATTGATTAAAAATTTGTCAACAATTTAGAGCATCTTGTATATTTATTGTTTTACAACTTTTAGTATTAACCATTTTATAATTTAGCAACTATGAGTTCCTGCGCCAAAGTGAGTGAAGAAATCACGAAAATACAACTCCCGGTAACCATTTAATAATCTAGTAACTATTGGAATGAGTTGTTGTGTCAAAGTGAGTGAAGAAAGCACGAATCAGATCTGGAAGCTGATACATATCGAGAGAGGCTTCAAGAAGAACAATTAAGGAGTAGCGGTAGGCTCCCCAATCCCCAGATCTCAATCCTCTACCGATTAGCTTTCTTTGAGCGCAGATTAGCTAATCCATCGCGTGGATTGGCTTGTGGCACAGGACACAGGAGGAGGTCAGCCGGAGGAGCTGCCTCACGCGTCATGGAGGAGCCCAGCCCCAGCGGCCGCCTCCCTAAGCTGCTCCAGGAAAGGCAGCCTACAGCAGGCCGGGGCAGCTCCAGCCCAGCTGTTGGGGCACTGCAACGAGGCCGAGGCGAGCTCGTGAGTAGCCGCTAGCGAGTCGCTCTGACTTTCGACCCGAGCATGAAAGCTATGGGAGAGAATGGAAGCGGAGTAAGTGGTCGCAGACTGCAATCTTGGGTCGAGCTCTATGCAAGGGGATTGGAGGGGGCTTCGACGAGCTCGATCGGGGGGATTGCAGGGCGGTGCGGGCGGGCTCAAGGCAGGGGATTTGGGGCGGAACTTGTGAGATCGAGGCAGGGTATGAGAGAGGCCGAGATCGGGAAGGGAGCTTCGGCAGGGATAGGGAGGCGGGCCGGCGATCTTGGTGAAAGATGTGGCGAGTGGCGATGCACAAGGCCAGATAGAGCGCAGGAGGAAAGGAGATGGGACGGGCGAAGGCACGGGAAAATATCTTCTGTTTGGGATCGAACAGTTTTTTTTTCACTTACCGGTGGCAGTGCTGTAATTTAAATGGTGGCAGTGCTGTAATTTAAATAAAAATCAAGGGTAGAAAAAAACGGACCAACAAGAAATCTTATTTTTTATTATTACTAGTACGAATGCCCGTGCGCTGCCACGGGTCCTTAGATTTAATTTTTCAATGCACATATATAATTCATGACTCACTATAAAAATTTAAAACAAATCAGATATATCATAATATAATACAACATGATAAAATCTAACGCAATAACATGATAACATTGTTGTGCATCTACGTGGTTCCAAGTTATAGGTTTTCTTGTTACTCTTCTGCAGTAAGTCCCACACCAACAACCTCCTTTTGGATGTATTATTGTTTCACAAAACGTGAGTTATGCAAACAAAAGTACAACGGAAGGAATACTTCTTCTCTGATAAGTCCAACAATATTTTGATATTCATAAATATCCGGAGACAACCCTGGATCATAGCCGTCTATATCAAACATACAAAAGTGGTAAATCTTCAATAATGGTTGGGGTAAAAATCTTCGTCGGCAGGTCGAGATGTGTGGATGCTATTTTTTTATGCATTGATGTATTCTCATAAGAACCGGAGAGTATTTATTACGAGGATGAGAACAAGAATTAAATTTACCTTTCATGCATCAATCTGATGTTACTCTTTGTAATATTATAAGAAAGACATGTGAGCTTGTGAAGGTTAACTTAGAATACTCAAATACAGGATGATGATCTTGGTTACAACAATATAATGCTATTTTGTATACCACCTCAAACAAGTTTTATGCTCTCAAGCTTTGCTATTTCTGCTGAAAAATAGCTGCTAAACTTCCTATGCTTGGACCATGGATAGATTCCGGAGTGAGGATCCGTGAAAGAAAATAGGTATTGCACTGTGTCATTTTTTCCTTTTTTTTTTGTTTGTTTTGACCCCTTTTGGAGTTTCTTTGTATTTTGTGTCTCTTTCTGAACATATCTCACTTTGTACTCAAGATAACATGTGCGACTAATAGAAGGAAGCTCTGTGACAATAATTTCCATCAAAGAAAAATATAATTACAACAAAATCGTATTAGTTGCAAATTACATGATCTTAACATTTTTTTTCTAGAAACCCTTTGCAGAAAATGAATGTGAATGATGTAAAGCGGACCGCCTCCTCACTCTCTTGAGCTCACCCACTTTTTTGAGCTCCACCACTCTCTCAAGAAGACCGAGCGGAGAATGGTCCCTCCCCTGCCTCTCCATCACCGGTGGGAGAACCATCGCAGTTCCGCGTTCGGCAGCCTTGTTACACCACACCCAGTAGGCTCATCGTGAAACACCGGCGCTGCACCATGGTCATCCTCCGTCCGAGTCCATGGATCTGGCTGTTTGTGGTCGTTCCCGCCTCTCTATCCACATCTTGGTGGTGGCCGTCGGAGAAATCCAATTCTGGCCGCGCGATTCGGCTTCGATGTCCTTACCTTCAACAAAGAGACCTTCACTGACAAGGTTCTACTTTCCCCTTAACTGAAATATGATATTATTACTGTCAACTGTCACGGTTTTCCCCAACTGACTATTGAAATGCGACTAACTTCTGTATACATCACATTTTCACATGCATCAGATTAACATGGAGTGTGAAGAAATAAACCCGTTTGTCTTTTCAAAATCACAGGAACCTGGTTGATTTTATTTAGATTTCCTCCATCAGCTGCTGCTGCAACATATTTGTTGTGTTCCTCCTGCAAATATTAAATGGTTGTGGAGAAAAGGAAGACATGAAGATAGTAGAGAGAAATGCACCGTGGAAAATTCCATCACTTAACTTTGTCTATATGAAACTAAAAATAGGTAGTCTTTCTGGAGAACATGAGAAATATAATAAGGAGTACATCTTAACCAATCAGCAACATATTTATGAACATGAGGTCCTCAATTGCAACAAATTCATGGCGAACACTTCTACAATTCGAACCAAGCAACCAAAATAAATTCAAGTAAGAACCGAGACATTCCCTCCAAAAAAAGAGACATGAAATCTGGCATGGGGGAACCAGAGGTTAGGCTTGGATGCTTACATCGATCTGTGTCTCCCCATTGCGGTATTCATCAAGATCTGGGCCTCCCCATTGCGGTATTTGTCATCACCGTCGTCACATGAAAAATCGATTTGGGCCTCCCCATTGCGGTATTTGTCATCCTCATCGTCACATCAACAATCGATCAAGGCCTCCCAATGACAATCTTGTAGCGTGAACTGACTGCTTCTTTGTTATGAGGATGTAACGTGAACTGACTGCTTCCTTGTTGTGATGATGTAACGCTAAAATTAGGGAAAACAAAAGATTATTAACATAAAAGCAATAAAATAAAAGTATTGGGACAAAAGGGTAATACAAACAACTTTTTGGGTTAATGGTAGCTCTCCCAAAGCCTATGTTTCGCGTCAGCGGAAACACAAATATCAAGAATTTGGAAGTTATTCCATTGGTGATTTAACCATCAAATATGCAGCAACACACATAAAAGATAGTTTACTGTCCCACTATGTTTTTCCAATATCATTTTAAAAAAAAGAGAGAATACTTGATCAGTACCAAGAGTACATATACGGATGGCAGAGGAAGACAAATTTTAAGAGTATCCGCAGATTGTAAGATTACCCTTTTAAAACCACCAGTTACAGATTGTAAGATTACCCTTTTAAAACCACCAGTTACAGATTGTAAGACGAACTTTTTCAAACAACATGGGTACATTCATATCCTTGGGAAAAGGAAAAAATAAATATAAAATATTTCGGCAGCTCCTAAAAACATATAGCATGTAAACAATTCCTCCACGTTTCAGAAAGAACAGTACCCAAAAATATGCTATGTACTTTCCCTCTAAGTTAGTATTTGAAATGGAATTAAGCTTCCAGCAGTAAGAAGCCAACCTTTGAACCTGCAACAAAAAATCTTGCTCTGTTTAAAAAAATCTCAACCAAAAGAACACAAGATGTCGCAGATCTTCACCACCTTGTCTATTCATAACCTGCAGTAACAACAAATGGTTTCCATATCACTGAAAAAACATGATAGTGAAGCCCATTTGTGAGGCAATTTAAGCAATGAAGATCTAGATATCGAAAATGCAATATGTGGCAAAACTTTGTATGACTGAAATGAAAGAGACATACAAGGACAAGTTGTAAGGTAATTAGCAACTTCACAGTATCTCTTAACATGAATAGTCCAATTTCTGTTGAATGCCATTCTCCGCTTTCCCTTTGCTCCACTGGAGCCCCCTTTCTCTGAAAGAAGCAGAAGAGTTCAGCACATGGGAAAAAACATTTTTAGGGAAATTCAAATACATATCCGTAGCTTTAGTAAAACTTTCTCTACCGTTCAGCGTGCCATTGCTGCAGCCTTTCCCGCCCTAGTACTCCCTGCAAAAGGTACTGCCACCCGATGCTCTAAATCACTGGTGCAGTGTGTGTGTCTTCCACCCCTCCCGTGAGGCCCGTCTACTCCTTCAAAGTATTCTGACGCTTGACTGTTGCAAGAAAATATCGATCCATTCAGCCAAGCGTCGTGGCAATTTGAATATTTGTTCGTAATAGAACAAATTACTATCTCATCTATTATTTGTGCACATTGAAGTTGCCTTAAAATGATACTGTGTGACAAACAGGTACTTGTACTTCTGTCTACCAGAAAATGTAGTATTTATCACTCTCAAAATGATTCACAATAATTGAACCTTTCCTCTTTTTAGTTGATACAACTAAAAAAAAAGACAACAAACAGTAAATATTGAATGTATGAAACAAGCTAATATCCCATATCGTGATTTAGTAAGTGATGTACCAGAAGGATAGTACGCCTTAATTTAAACTCCAGAGAAATTAACCGTGACAAATAAATGAGATTGTGGCCCATAAAAGAATTATTTTACACACTGAAACCATTTGAACTGATTGATGGCATCTTCATTCAGCTTATCGAGATAAAACGTAGATTAGTATTTTTATTGCCAACAAAAGTACCATCAATCAAAGCAAGAGAGAGAGATTGCTCTTGATGTGAGGTACATGACGAACCATGAACAAGAAACAGTAAACTGAGTACACCACCCTGTCCAAATCACTTACGTTTCTCCTAAAAAAACTCAATGATGGATTAATAAAGGAGGCTAATTGAGGATTAGAACACTGCAACAGTTCGGTTTTTGGGCTATTTCATACCTTGACTCGTGTGTGGTCGCATCCGTCATAGTTCAACACGGGAACGATGGTAGATCCTCGATGGCCGGGAGCGCAGCTTCGAGGGTCCATGGCGGTGGAGGGGATCTAGCCCAGAGGAGGTGTACGGAAGATCGGCTAGCTGCGAGAGAAGGACTCCATGGCGGCGGACGGTGCGAGGATGAACTGGAAGAGGAGGTGTGAGGGGCGACCTAGATGTTTCTTTTGCGCGCAATCTGGGAAGGGTAATCAGCCACCATGCCCCTGATACGTGTGGTGGAGGACATGAAGAGTCAAGTGTGAAATCCCTCAAATCATGGAGTTTCTTTGATCGTTAATTGCCTTATGCGATCGTTAAAAAGGAAAGAAAACATCTGTGCACGTCCTTGCTATTAGCGATCTGCCTTATATGTCTTTTTCTTCCTTAACTGCCTTCGCTAATAGGTATGTGATTATTTTCCTTAACTGCCTTATGCGATCGTTAATAGGTATGTGATTTGGTGTGAGGGTAAAACGGTCTTATTTAAAAAAGTGTAGGACGAAATCTTTGACCGGAGGAAACAGAACCAGTTCTTCCTTTTTATATAGTAGAGATTAGGTAGCGATTACTACTCAGAAACCACCCACATCAGCCAATACAAATACAAAGTAGAGGAGGGAGATTCGGTTTCTTATAAGGTTTGGCATTGGATCTGGTTAGAATATGTTCATCATCTCCCTCTCAGGTCGGCTCTAAGATTTCAGAGGTTCCAGGGCGAACTTCATCAATGGGCCTATTGGAGATTATTTTCAATACCATACATGAACATGTAAAATTATTATAAAGTCACCCAGATCTATATTTTTACTAGAATAAAATATCTGATAATTCTTCTTGGCTTTGATCCAAATTAATTATCATAAAAGCTACCACTCACAAAATATAAAGAAATAGCATGATAATATTAACGATCGGCACTTACTTCTCACTCTCTGCACGAACAAAACGGAGCGAACCGACATTCTAATATGCTAACGAACAGAAGCAACTGATTTAGAAATTTAGATCGGGAACAGGAAAAAATAGAGTCGACTAGCACAGTTTAATAGGATTTTTAACCTAGAATTACATATTTTTTTTCTTTCTTTTGATCTCCCCGACAGACTTACTAGGGGCCTGGTCCGACTTCTGCAATCACTACTAGGAAAAGGTCTATAACCGCAAATATTATTGTCGGCGCACCAAAAAAGTGCCCGCCGGTGCTAAATACTACCGGCGCACCGGTGATGATCCAGTACCACCGGCGCAGGAAAACTTTTGTGCGTCGGGGATAAGGGTGAATCAGGACCGGGCCAAAATAGAAAATCGAAGCACCCTTACCGCTGGCGCACTATCATTTTCATGCGCCAGTGGTATATTGATTACCATCGGTGCACCAACATGGTGGTGCGCCGGCGGTAAGGGATCTGCGATTTTTCCTCCCCACATCCCCCCCCCCCCCGCCCCCTTCCGTCCGTGGACCGCCTTTTCAGTTTTGAAAAGGATAAGAAACTGATAGAAAATTCAAAAAATTAAATCCTTTGAAATGTCCAACAAATTTGTCATCTAGTTTTACTGAAAATTTTAAAATATGAATATTGATATATTATGCAAAATGGCGTCATTTTTTGGTAAAACGGGAATTCTGGTTGCGACCTCCGATGAAAAACTTTTTTATATCAAAAAGTATCAAAAAGTATCTACGGTCGTTTGGACAAAAAATGGATTCGTCAAATTCAAAAAACAAAAAAATTCTGGTTTTAGATTTTGATGAAAAAAAAATAAAAAATTACCCCCGGCGCACCACCTTACTAGGTGCGCCGGCGGTAACCTTACGTATATAAGTTGAATCCGGGGGTCCTTATCTTCCCCTTCCTCATTTCCCCCCTCTTCTCCTTTCCTCCTCTTCCGCTTCTCCTCTCTTTCTTTTCCTCTTCCTACTCTTTTCTCCTCCTTCTCTCCTCCTCCTCTAACGCCGCCTCCTCCTCCTTGGCCTCGAGCTCCGAAGGCCACGCCGCCTCGAGCTCCTCCTCGGCCTCAAGCTCTGACGGCCGCGCCGCCTCGAGCTCCTCCTCGGCCTCGAGCTCCGACGGCCGCGCCACCTCGAGCTCCTCCTTGGCTTCGAGCTCCTCCTCCAACGACACGCCCAGGACCACGCTGCCGACACGCCAGCGACCACGCTACCGACACGCCGCCTCGAGCTCCTCCTCTTGTTCAATATCCAGATCTACCAACTAGGACTCGATTGCTTTCAAGTTTTGAACGTAGGAGCCTGCTTGTAAAAGTGCATCGCGATGTTTTTTTTTGTTTCCTGGAAAACTTACTGCCGGCGTACTAAGCAGGTGCACCGGGGATAACTCGTGTTATCGCCGGCGCACTGGCAGATCCGCCGGTAGTATCCTGTTATCACCAGCCGGCAGGTACTGGTGTGCCGGCAGTAACCAAATTTGGTGCGCCGGCAATAGGTGTTTTTCTAATTGTGAATTCCTGACCCTAGCTGCGCACCTGCGGCCGCAGCCGCTTTTCCATCTCCAACTCTAAAGAACAGTCGTTGATTAGGGATTAGGGAATAAGGAATTAAGGATTTCAAGGCGAGGGTGACTGGGCAAGAGACGATTGAATACTGACGCACTCGACTAGAGAAAATGAATCGTCAACCTCCAGGACGTTCTAGTTCTTCCGTGTGTGGCCTGGCTATGCATGGATGGATGGGCCTCTACTCTGCACTATATATAATTTTTAGACATGGGCCCCATTTTCGGCCGGGCCCCAGGCCGTCGCCCTTGCCTCTGGGCCAGAGCGAATTAGGCTCCCTCTTGTCCTATGATCTCTCATCCTTTTTTTCGTATTTCTATGTAACTACAAGTTCACCTAAAAAAATGTAACTACAAGTTGCATAACATTAGTATACATGTAGTACAGGTGGCACTGGTTGAAGAAATAAGACCACCTCCCCTCCCGATGTGGGATTTCACGTGAACATTTCCGGCATAGAGATTAGCTATCTTGGAAATCCGCTACTTTTGGAATAGTCACCACACCATCAACATTAGAGTCCATATATTAGAGATTATTCCTACACACACAAAGGATATGTTCTAGGAAACCTTTTCATGTTAAAACAAACCCATACAACGATGTGGTGTGATTAGATGATGCGGAAAGCACAATCAAGTTCGTCGTAGATATAAAGGAAATCTCGAAATTGTTGTGAAGCCCTATATAGTACAAACAAGATAGTTAAGTGGATATACAATCACCATCATCAAGACACGTTCCATGCCGATCGAGTATATCCATCGGTACATGATAGAAATGACAATTAAAAACAACTTTCCAGCTCATCCTAAAACGCCTAGAGGGACAGTTTAGCAAAGCTCCAAACTTTATTTTCTGTCTGTTACCACAATCTCAATCTCTACAACAAATAATTCTCCTGATAAATGTTTCAAAAAAATCTCCTGATATATATCTTCTATGAAACTCGCCGTGCATAACGGCACACGCAAGCATTCCACATCCACGTGGTACAGCAATAAACCCCAGCCTCATCTTTTATGAACAAATGCATAATCAATTTATAAAAAAAATCAACAAATACGTACAGTATGCACACTTTTCCAGCTTGACACTCTACCCAACCTCATGCACTTCTGCCATTGTATCTGAGAAATAATGTAAGCCTTTACCTTACCAAAACTGACAACGTGAAGTCCCTGATAAATGGTTTGCACCTTCACTCTTCCAAGCATTCCAAATTTGCAATCCTGCACTTCAACTAATACTTCTTCAACCCAAGAAAACTTGATTACCGTGCAGACAACCATATGTATTGTGCCGAACCATCACCTCGTCCAAATAAACATCACCTCAGCACCAAGTATTCAAGTATACCAGAAACAAGAATAACAAGCTAGCTTGAGAAATATGGGTAAGTTCGTCTTCCTCGCGGTGTTCCTCGCGGCCCTGGTGGCCGTCTCCATCGCCCAAGGCGTATCCGAGCAGAGCTTCAGGGACGCGCAGTGCCGGCGCGAGGTCCAAGAAAAACCGCTCTACGCGTGCCAGCAGATCCTGCACCAGCATCTGACCGGTGGCGGGCACGAGGGTGCCGTCAGCGTCCGGCCGTTACAGAAGGAGTGGGACACCAGGGACCGCTGCTGCCGGCAGCTCCAGAGCGTCAGCCGCGGGTGCCGCTGCTCCGCCATCCGCGGCATGGTGAGGGACTACGAGCAGGCCATGCCGCCGCTGGGACAAGGGCGCCGCGGCTCGCCGGGGGAGCAGCCGGAGCAGGGATACTGCGGTGGCGAGACAGCAGAACACCATCAGCAGGGAGGAGGTTGCGATCAGCAAGGACAGGTGCTCCGCCACGAGAGGCCCCGGCGGCAACAGCAGGGGGAGGCGGGACAAGGGTACTGCGGTGGTGAAACAGCTGAAAGCCAGCAGCGGCAACATGGAGAAGCTGGGTTCTACGGTGAGATTTCGAGACGTCAGCAAGGAGAGATTTTGTCGCGGCAGTTCGGTCGCGTGGGACTGATGAAGGGGCGCCGGTACGCGGCCGGGCTACCGATCGGGTGCCAGATTGAGCCCATGGAGTGCAGCGTCTTCTCCGCCGACCAGTACTAGGCTAGCTGAGTGATCTCTGCAGCGTGTTAGCCCCGATAATAAGTGTGATAGATGTGTATGTTCGCTCATGCCCAAATAACGATAATAAAGACATGAATTCCTTTGTTACCGACTTTATTTACACACATGCGTGGACAGGGATATATCCTTAGCCCTTAGGAATCTACTCCTCCGTTTCTTTCTACAAGACATTTGGCAAGCAAATTCAACCTGCCAAAACGTTTTATAAAGGGAACACAGCAAGAATATTCTTAATGTCAGATAATTTAGGACATCGCAATATTGAAACTTTGCTAGAAGCCCCTAGTTAATAACCAAAAGTAAAGTATACACAAGCGATAACCCATTTTCTGACACCACTAGTTGATTGCCTGTGCGTTGCTACAGCATGTAAGTTTATTATGATAGCAACTGAGAATTGTTTTACCTGCAGAGATAAGAACTTCACTTATATGGGTTCACACGACGACATTGGCCAAAGCCCTTGCGGCGTTGGACAAAAACTGTGCCCAGTCACGTGCCCAATGGTCTTTTCAATCCAGCATGGTCCAATAGCGTGTTTGACGCCCCCAGACCATCCCCGTCCATATGGCTCCTTACGGGTGAGTTAGACGCAACACATTGGCGACGCGACGACTGATGGGCAGCCGTTTCATTGACACAAAGTGGTGAAGCGGAGGTTTTCTTCTTCATTTACATCGTCGCCAACCTCTGGTCAAGCCGAGTAATGGTCACGTCGGTTCCCAAGGCGTGCGCGGGGATTCGTCCTGTCGCGATGGTGGTGTGGCGTGGAGGGGGGCACCAGTGTTAATGCGTGTCACCGCCCCCTCGGCTACCACCAACGTTAAATACACATGCGCTACTCCCTTACACACATCCGCCTAGCCGCTCACCTTATCCGAATACCTAGAGCCGCGCGGCACCGAGTGCGTCCCCGGTCGCTATGTCGAATTGCTACATTGGAGGCATGGCCGTCAACTGATTTGGGGACGGCATCTTAACCATATCTGATGCATGGGCCTTGTATGATGTGCGCTACACATTCATGTTGGACATGTGCCTGCCAAGCAACAACGGATGGCAGATGGGGATGAATGGCGTGGGCATCCCGTCGGCGCTAAAGGTAGGCAGGGATCGGTGGTGGTAGGAGATCCATGACCACCACTGCACGTTGACGGAGGCACAACGGGCATCCCCAATGAGGGTGCTCACGGTCAACTACGATTGATGGGTGGACTACTTCCACTTGCGGCGGGAGGAGGTGCAGTCCAACATGGTGGGGCGCCACCTTTTATGGGGTATGTCCGGCCCCACCCTAGAGGCTCTCGTGCACGGAATCCGGTGCGGCGACCCTCGGCTGAAGATGCCAACATCTCCACCATAGTCGCCACCGAGTTGGTGGCTACCCATGGAGACGAAGTCATCCCGCACCTCGTCATCCGGGCAGTGCGCTCCACGGCATCCTTCTTTCGTTCCTCGCGGGCCTCCCCCTACCACACACCCGAACGCGAGGTGAAGCATGAAGTTCGCGAGGCCGGTGGGGAGGCACAACCCTTCGCGCTGCATCGTGGTCGGCGGGGCGCTGCAATCGGCGTGTAGTAGCCCGCGCCGCCCGAAGCCGGATGGTGGACTGGAGAGTGCAGGCAACTTTGTATCAATCGGCACACCACACCCCAATGCAGTCAGACACCACCATAAAACTGTGTACACATGAAATTGAGAAGTTTCTTCATTTCTCCAGACCGAAAAAAAAATAAAACAATCATTCACAGTCATAAGCAGATCCAAGAGGATCAGATATTCACAATGCGATCTTATAGTAGTAGTTTAAGGAAATGTACAAATTAAACAACATGGAAATTTTGGTTTCAGCCATCAAACAAGGAGAAGCAGTGAAACTTATTTCAGACTCAGAGCGTAAACAGTTGCAATCAAGGTCATGAACTTCTGATTAAAATCTATCTTCAGATCAGTTAAATTACAATTTTAAGCTCGGTTCTATTTTTATTGTATTGGGTCGCTCTAACAATCTCCACCAACTTTAACTGTACACAATGCCACAACTACTAAATCACAATTTAGAACATTTAACTACATGCAAGATCTCAGAAATCAATCTTACCCGGCCAATCTGGTCATCGAGCATGAGCCACATGGCACACGATGTCTCTGTTTGCTAGGATGGTGGCGAGTGATCGAAGGGACGCCTTCACCACGTCTACGTCCACTGCAACACCATGGATACTATGCCGTTGTCTCCTTCACATCGGCCAGCTCCAATGAGGGTAATCGCCACCCGCACCTCCGGCATCGATGTCAGAACTCAAGATTGTCGTATTTATCGCTAGAGTTTACGCGGTGTGTGTCTGCATGAACTTGATAAGTTCCAAACTATTGTATCCCCATGCTTCTCTCTGCCAGCTGAAGTGGTTATTACTATGGGAAGATGAACCGGGAGCATGGAAGAGAGCGAACACACAATTTCTCATTGAGCAAGCAAACCCATTTGAGGGCATGATTAAGGGAACCACGGGATAGCATCCCTATTTTGCTTGAGAGGGAGTTAATGAAAACGAGAGGATGGTGGCCAAATTCGTTTTCGATATAGGCATTAGCGGCAAGGCAAAATAATTGTCCTGATTTTGTTTTGTAAAGCTGGGGTTGGGTTGGAAGGCGTAGGAACGAAAACAAGGCAAGAAGCAATCACGATCTGAGTTAACACATCATTCATTAATTTGATTGATCAACAGCAAGACATCGAACGGTTGCAGATGTTGTGGTGTGATTAAACGTACAGGATGA
Source organism: Lolium rigidum (assembly GCF_022539505.1). Classification (NCBI taxonomy): domain Eukaryota; kingdom Viridiplantae; phylum Streptophyta; class Magnoliopsida; order Poales; family Poaceae; genus Lolium; species Lolium rigidum. The sequence goes on from NC_061511.1 coordinate 241,174,120, forward strand.
GTCCAATAACGACCATCAAATGCGTTGAGTGTCAAACGACCAACTTCCATTTAATAGTAAAGATAATTCGGTCTTCCGTGTTGGACTTTTTTTAATGAGGTCTTTTATGGTACCCTCAAATAGATTTAGGCCGTTTGTTTTTGTGGATCTAACGGTTTACTGGAGTAGTATAAAAGATAGTAATGGAAAAACCGGAATAGTACTAATACATGCATAGTTAAAATCACAAACGTATCAATAGCAAAGAAACAAATTCCATGAAAAACCGAAGACCTCCTAATTGAAGCTTGCATCGTATAGATGCGCTGGGCAGTTCATGGAGTGGCGGTGGTCAGCTGAAGCTGCCGGAGATGTTAGATATTGACTTACGAAAGCTAGAACTAACTAACAGAATACAATTTGACGGATGCCATTTGTTTGAGAAAGGTGGCTATGTTAGTTCCAGGCATATGTATGAGCTGGCCTGATAAGGTTTTTTAGGCGTATGTATAAGATGTATTGATGCAAGGATTAGACATATTACACAATATTGGCACATGGTCCAAAATTCTGTTTTACAAACTGCAAATCATCTCTACCTTTTAACTCTTGGAATCATTGCGCTCCTGCGCTTCTCCAACTGATTTTGTCTGATCATGCTGCTTCTAAATGTTAGCTAACCTCTCCGTGCACATAACCAAGTTCATGAACCTTCACCTCGTCCCTATAAAACCCCAGCCAATCTCCACAATCTCATCATCACCAAGAGCATCGAGCTCTAAAAACAAGAGGTTAATCATTAGCAGTTCACACAAAATGGCTAGGTTAGCCTTCTTCTCGGTGGTCCTCGCAGTCCTCCTAGCCCATTCCGCCGCTGAAGGGGATAAGATCCTACAGCTGCCCTTCATCGCTCAAGGGCATAACATCCAGCAGCTGCCGTGCCAACTTCAGCTCCAGCAGAGCTCACTCGAGGCATGCCGGCGAGTCGTGGACCAGCAGCTGGCCACTCAGAGCCCCTTCTTCCTCTCGCCACAAGCTCTCACCCCCAACTGGGTGCAGGCGCAATGCTGCCAGCAGCTCCGGGACATTAGCCGCGAGTGCCTTGCCACCGCCATCCGCCAGATCGTGAGCCAGTACGAGCATCAAGCCGTGGTGCCACTCGGAGGAGGATCGTTCCAACATAGCGAAACTTTTCCGCAGCAGCCAGGGCAAGGGTGGTACCTCCCTGGCCAGACTTTTCCGCAGCAGCCAGGGCAAGGGTGGTACCTCCCCGGCCAATCTTTCCCACAGCAGCCAGGGCAAGGGTGGTACCTCCCCGGCCAATCTTTCCCGCAGCTGCCAGGGGAAGGGTGGTACCTTCCCGGCCAATCTTTCCCGCATCAGCCAGGGGAAGGGTGGTACCTCCCCGGCCAATCTTTCCCGCAGCAGCCAGGGCAAGGGTGGTACCTCCCCGGCCAAACTTTTCCGCAGCAGCCAGGGCAAGGGTGGTACCTCCCCGGCCAATATTTTCCATTAGAGCAACATCCAGGATCCTACTGCCCCAGCCAAACATTTCCGCATCAGCAACAGCCAGGGTCATACCGCCCCGGCCAAACTTTTACTCACCAGCAACAACAGAAGCCCTTTGGCTCCATTGAACAGGGCAAGCCAGTAGCCGGACAAGAGTCATCCGGCGAGGCCGCATGATACGTCTCCGACGTATCGATAATTTCTTATGTTCCATGCCACATTATTGATGATATCTACATGTTTTATGCATACTTTATGTCATATTTATGCGTTTTCCGGAACTAACCTATTGACGAGATGCCGAAGTGCCGGCTTGCTATTTTCTGCTGTTTTTGGTTTCAGAAATCCTAGTAAGGAAATATTCTCGGAATCGGACGAAATCAACGCCCAGCATCTTAGAATCCCCGGAAGCATCCAGAACACCCGAGAGCCGCCAGAGAGGGGACACAGGCCCCCCAGATGATAGGCCGGCGCGACCCAGGGGTGGCCCGCGCCCCCCTGTGGTGTCGTCGCCTCGTTGACCTTCTGACGCCGCCTCTTCGCCTATAAGAAGCCCCTCGACCTAAATCTTCGAGACGAAAAAGCCACGGTACGAGAAACCATCCAGAGCCGCTGCCATCGCGAAGCCAAGATCTGGGGGACTGGAGTCTCTGTTCCGGCACGCCGCCGGGACGGGGAAGTGCCCCCGGAAGGCTTCTCCATCGACACCACCGCCATCTTCATCACCGTTGATGTCTCCCATGAGGAGGGAGTAGTTCTCCATCGAGGCTCGGGGCTGTACCGGTAGCTATGTGGTTAATCTCTCTCCCTATGTACTTCAATACAATAATCTCATGAGCTGCCTTACATGATTGAGATTCATATGATGATGCTTGTAATCTAGATGTCATTATGCTAGTCAAGTGGGTTTTACTTATGTGATCTCCGGAGACTCCTTGTCCCACGTGTGTAAAGGTGACGAGTGTGTGCACCGTGTGTGTCTCTTAGGCTATATTTCACAGAATACTTATTCACTGTTATGAATGGCATAGTGAAGTGCTTATTTATATCTCTTTATGATTGCAATGTGTTTTGTATCACTACTATTCTATGTGCTATTCTAGTGATGTTATTAAAATAGTTTATTCCTCCTGCACGGTGTAATGATGACAGTGTGTGCATCGTGTAGTACTTGGCGTAGGCTATGATTGTGATCTCTTGTAGATTATGAAGTTAACTATTGCTATGATGGTATTGATGTGATCTATGCCTCCTTTCGTAGCGTGAAGGTGACAGTGTGCATGCTATGTTAGTACTTGGTTTGGTTGTGTTGATCTGTCATGCATTCTAAGGTTATTTAAACATGAACATCGAATTGTGGAGCTTGTTAACTCCAGCATTGATGGTTCGTGTAATCCTACACAGTTAGTGGTGTTCATCATCCAACAAGAGGGTGTAGAGTCTAGCATCTATCTATTTATTCTGTTATGTGATCAATATTGAGAGTGTCCACTAGTGAAAGTATGATCCCTAGGCCTTGTTCCTAAATACTGCTATCGCTGCTTGTTTACTGTTCTACTGCGTTTCTACTGCCTGCAATATTACCACCATCAACTACACGCCAGCAAGCACTTTTCTGGCACCGTTGCTACTGCTCATATATATTCATACCACATGTATTTCACTATCTCTTCGTCGAACTAGTGCACCTATTAGGTGTGTTGGGGACACAAGAGACTTCTTGCTTTGTGGTTGCAGGGTTGCTTGAGAGGGATATCTTTGACCTCTTCCTCCCCGAGTTTGATAAACCTTGGGTGATCCACTTAAGGGAAACTTGCTGCTGTTCTACAAACCTCTGCTCTTGGAGGCCCAACACTGTCTACAAGAATAGAAGCACCCGTAGACATCAAGCACTTTTCTGGCGCCGTTGCCGGGGAGGAAAGGTAAAAGGCACTCATACTCCGGTTCCAGGTAACAGTACTTTTCTGGCGCCATTGTGTTTGTGCTCGAAGCTATTTCCTTTAGATCCTGCAATTGCATCTTTTTGTTTCTTGTTTACACTAGTTAGGCATAATGGACAACAATGAGCTTCTTACTCTATTTCCTGATTTAAGACATGGATGATTTGATCCGAAAATTAAAAAACCCATGGAACATATTAGCATGAACACATTGAACACCATTGTTGCTAATGATATGGAAAATTCTAAGCTTGGGGAAGCTGGTTTTGATGAGCATGATCTTTTTAGTCCCCCAAGCATTGAGGAGAAAATTTACTTTGATGATACTTTGTCTCCTATTTATGATGATTATAATGATAGTAGTCTTTTGGTGCCACCTGTTATGGAGGATAAATTTGATTATGAATACAATATGCCTCCTATATTTGATGATGAGAATAATAATGATAGCTACTTTGTTGAATTTGCTCCCACTACAACTAATAAAATTGATTATGCTTATGTGGAGAGTAATAATTTTATGCATGAGACTCATGATAATAATGCTTTATGTGATAGTTATATTGTTGAGTTTGCTCATGATGCTACTGAAAATCTTTATGAGAGAGGAAAATATGGTGGTAGAAATTTTCATGTTACTAAAACACCTCTCTATGTGCTTGAAATCTTGAAGTTGCACTTGTTTTATCTTCCTATGCTTGTCACTTTGCTCTTCATGAACTTGTTTATTTACAAGATTCCTTTGCATAGGAAGCATGTTAGACTTAAATGTGTTTTGAATTTGCCTCTTGATGCTCTCTTTTGCTTCAAATACTATTTCTTGCGAGTGCATCATTAAAACTGCTGAGCCCATCTTAATGGCTATAAAGAAAGAACTTCTTGGGAGATAACCCATGTGTTTATTTTGCTACAGTAACTTTGTTTTATATTTGAGTCTTGGAAGTTGTTACTACTGTAGCAACCTCTCCTTATCTTATTTTGTTGCATTGTTGTGCCAAGTAAAGTCTTTGATAGTAAGGTTGATACTAGATTTGGATTACTGCGCAGAAACAGATTTCTTTGCTGTCACGAATCTGGGCAAAATTCTCTGTAGGTAACTCAGAAAATTATGCCAGTTTACGTGAGTGATCCTCCGATATGTACGCAACTTTCATTCAATTTGAGCATTTTCATTTGAGCAAGTCTGGTGCCTCAATAAAATTCGTCTTTACGGACTCGTTCTGTTTTGACAGATTCTGCCTTTTATTTCGCATTGCTTCTTTTGCTATGTTGGATGGATTTCTTTGTTCCATTAACTTCCAGTAGCTTTGAGCAATGTCCAGAAGTGTTAAGAATGATTGTGTCACCTCTGAACATGTGAGTTTTTGATTATGCACTAACCCTCTATTGAGTTTGTTTCGAGTTTGGTGTGGAGGAAGTTTTCAAGGGTCAAGAGAGGAGGATGATATACTATGATCAAGGAGAGTGAAAGCTCTAAGCTTGAGGATGCCCCGGTGGTTCATCCCTGCATATTTCAAGAAGACTCAAGCGTCTAAGCTTGGGGATGCCCAATGCATCCCCTTCTTCATGGACAAATTATCAGGTTCCTTCTCTTGAAACTATATTTTTATTCGGTCACATCTTATGTACTTTGTTTGGAGCGTCGGTTTGTTTTTGTTTTTGTTTGAATAAAATGGATCCTAGCATTCTTTGTGTGGGAGAGAGACACGCTCCGCTGTTGCATATGGACTAATATGTCCTTAGGCTTTACTCATAATGTTCATGGCGAAAGTTTCTTCTTCGTTAAATTGTTATATGGTTGGAATCGGAAAATGATACATGTAGTAATTGCTAAAATGTCTTGGATAATGTGATACATGGCAATTATTGTGCTCATGTTTAAGCTCTTGCATCATATACTTTGCACCTATTAATGAAGAAATACATAGAGCTTGCTAAAATTTGGTTTGCATAATTGGTCTCTCTAAGGTCTAGATAATTCCTAGTATTGAGTTTGAACAACAAGGAAGACGGTGTAGAGTCTTATAATGTTTACAATATGTCTTTTATGTGAGTTTTGTTGTACCGCTTCATACTTGTATTTGTTTCAAATAACCTTGCTAGCCTAAGCCTTGTATTGAGAGGGAATACTTCTCATGCATCCAAAATCCTTGAGCCAACCACTATGCCATTTGTGTCCACCATACCTACCTACTACATGGTATTTCTCCGCCATTCCAAAGTAAATTGCTTGAGTGCTACCTTTAAATTTCTATCCTTTACCTTTGCAATATATAGCTCATGGGACAAATAGCCTAAAAACTATTGTGGTATTGAATATGTACTTATGCACTTTATCTCTTATTAAGTTGCTTGTTGTGCGATAACCATGTTCCTGGGGACGCCATCAACTATTCTTTGTTGAATATCATGTGAGTTGCTATACATGTCCGTCTTGTCTGAAGTAAGAGAGATTTACCACTCATTTAATGGTTAGAGCATGCATAATGTTAGAGAAGAACATTGGGCCGCTAACTAAAGCCATGATCCATGGTGGAAGTTTCAGTTTTGGACAAATATCCTCAATCTCATATGAGAAAATTAATAATTGTTGAATGCTTATGCATAAAAGAGGAGTCCATTATCTCGTTGTCTATGTTGTCCCGGTATGGATGTCTAAGTTGAGAATAATCAATAGCGAGAAATCCGATGCGAGCTTTCTCCTTAGACCTTTGTACGAAGCGGCATAGAGGTACCCCTTTGTGACACTTGGTTAAAACATATGTATTTCGATGATAATCCAGGTAATCCGAGCTAATTAGGACAAGGTGCGGGCACTATTAGTATACTATGCATGAGGCTTGCAACTTGTAGGATATAATTTACATAACACATATGCTTTATTACTACCGTTGACAAAATTGTTTCTTGTTTTCAAAATCAAAGCTCTAGCACAAATATAGCACTCGATGGTTTCCTCTTTGAAGGACCTTTCTTTTACTTTTATGTTGAGTCAGTTCACCTATTTCTCTCCACCTCAAGAAGCAAACACCTGTGTGAACTGTGCATTGATTCCTACATACTTGCATATTGCACTTGTTATATTACTTTGCATTGACAACTATCTATGAGATATATATGTTATGAGTTGAAAGCAACCGCTGAAACTTAATCATCCTTTGTGTTGCTTCAATACCTTTACTTTGAATTATTGCTTTATGAGTTAACTCTTATGCAAGACTTATTGATGCTTGTCTTGAAAGTACTATTCATGAAAAGTCTTTGTTTTTTGATTCATTTGTTTACTCATGTCATTTACATTGTTTTGATCGCTGCATTCATTACATATGCTTACAATAGCATGATCAAGATTATGATGGCATGTCACTCCAGAAATTATCTTTGCTATCGTTTACCTGCTCGGGACGAGCAGAAACTAAGCTTGGGGATGCTGATACGTCTCCGACGTATCGATAATTTCTTATATTCCATGCCACATTATTGATGATATCTACATGTTTTATGCATACTTTATGTCATATTTATGCGTTTTCCGGAACTAACCTATTGACGAGATGTCTGAAGTGCCGATTGCTCGTTTTCTGCTGTTTTTGGTTTCAGAAATCCTAGTAAGGAAATATTCTCGGAATCGGACGAAATCAACGCCCAGCATCTTAGAATCCCCGGAAGCATCCAGAACACCCGAGAGCTGCCAGAGAGGGGACACAGGCCCCCCAGATGATAGGCCGGCGCGGCCCAGGGGTGGCCCCCGCCCCCCTGTGGTGTCGTCGCCTCGTTGACCTTCTGACGCTGCCTCTTCGCCTATAAGAAGCCCCTCGACCTAAATCTTCGAGACGAAAAAGCCACGGTACGAGAAACCATCCAGAGCCGCCACCATCGCGAAGCCAAGATCTGGGGGACAGGAGTCTCTGTTCCGGCACGCCGCCGGGACGGGGAAGTGCCCCCGGAAGGCTTCTCCATCGACACCACCGCCATCTTCATCACCGCTGCTTGTCTCCCATGAGGAGGGAGTAGTTCTCCATCGAGGCTCGGGGCTGTACCGGTAGCTATGTGGTTAATCTCTCTCCCTATGTACTTCAATACAATATTCTCATGAGCTGCCTTACATGATTGAGATTCATATGATGATGCTTGTAATCTAGATGTCATTATGCTAGTCAAGTGGGTTTTACTTATGTGATCTCCGGAGACTCCTTGTCCCACGTGTGTAAAGGTGACGAGTGTGTGCACCGTGTGAGTCTCTTAGGCTATATTTCACAGAATACTTATTCACTGTTATGAATGGCATAGTGAAGTGCTTATTTATATCTCTTTATGATTGCAATGTGTTTTGTATCACTACTATTCTATGTGCTACTCTAGAGATGTTATTAAAGTAGTTTATTCCTCCTGCACGGTGTAATGGTGACAGTGTGTGCATCGTGTAGTACTTGGCGTAGGCTATGATTGTGATCTCTTGTAGATTATGAAGTTAACTATTGCTATGATGGTATTGATGTGATCTATGCCTCCTTTCGTAGCGTGAAGGTGACAGTGTGCATGCTATGTTAGTACTTGGTTTGGTTGTGTTGATCTGTCATGCACTCTAAGGTTATTTAAACATGAACATCGAATATTGTGGAGCTTGTTAACTCCGGCATTGAGGGTTCGTGTAATCCTACACAGTTAGTGGTGTTCATCATCCAACAAGAGGGTGTAGAGTCTAGCATCTATCTATTTATTCTGTTATGTGATCAATGTTGAGAGTGTCCACTAGTGAAAGTATGATCCCTAGGCCTTGTTCCTAAATATCGCTATCGCTGCTTGTTTACTTGTTCTACTCGCGTTTCTACTGCTCGCAATATTACCACCATCAACTACACGCCAGCAAGCACTTTTCTGGCACCGTTGCTACTGCTCATATATATTCATACCACCTGTATTTCACTATCTCTTCGCCGAACTAGTGCACCTATTAGGTGTGTTGGGGACACAAGAGACTTCTTACTTTGTGGTTGCAGGGTTGCTTGAGAGGGATATCTTTGACCTCTTCCTCCCTGAGTTCGGTAAACCTTGGGTGATCCACTTAAGGGAAACTTGCTGCTGTTCTACAAACCTCTGCTCTTGGAGGCCCAACACTGTCTACAAGAATAGAAGCACCCGTAGACATCACCGCACAACATCAAGAGCAAGGGACATCCTCCACCAGCGAAGCTTTCCCACCACAACAGCAGGGAGAACTGTCCTTCGGTGAGTCGACCATGAAGCAGCAGCAGGGAAGCCAAGATCCCTCCCACGTGCACAACAACATTTACAGCCAAGCCGTGCAGCCAACCCAACATGAGATCGGTGAGACCATGCCACAGCAGGGCGTACAAGGTCAGTACTGCGGCAAGCAAAGTCAGACGGGATTCGGTGGGTCTTCATCTCCATCTATTTCTGGTACCAACCAGCAGGCAGCCCTCCTGAAGATACAACTAGAGGTGGTCGCTAGGGCGCGACAGATTGCAGCGCAGTTGCTAGTCATCTGCCGGCTCGAGGGCTAGTCGGTACTAGGCTAGAACTCTCCTTACTCGAATGTTGCCTGGGCATGCATGCATGCACCCCTAGCTTGATAATAAACGTGACGTATGGTCAGTGTGTTTGATGCAAGTATAATAAGAGCCGAAGAATAAAGTGCAACGAAATGCTTCTCCAAATATGGTGCTATATTATATGGGCTGCATTCCCGCACTAAGTCATAAAATTCTATAAAAAATGGAGAAAGTTTCAAAAACAAAGAAAAAAAGTGAATGAATTTTAGTAGATAAAGTATTCTATCAGATTCGAACCGAGGACTTACGTCTTAGCACGGCATTACTCTACCACTAATTTTAAAAGCCCTTTATCGGATTTGAACCGATGACTTATGCCTTACCATGGCATTACTCTACCACTGAGTTAAAAGGGCTTTTTATTAAAAAAAAATTAGCCAATGGGTGTAAACAAGCTCCGACTATCTCCACTCCAATGAATAATGCTTACAAAATTAGTCATTGGCCAAACTTTACTAAGTTTGACCGAACATATAGAAAATTATATAAACATCTACGATATAAAACAAATACACTATGAAGAGAGAGAATTCTGTTTTTTACCCCCTATTTTGCCAATTTTGACACTAATTACCCCTTTAACAAATTACCAACCTACCCCATTTAGGAAAAGTTTTGCAAAATTTTACACTCTTTAAAGAATTAGAGTGATTGGATAGGTGGTCCGCGCCATCTGATCCATGTGGTGTGACATATATGTGGTTTTTACAAGCACGCACCTTGGGTACGGAGAAATTCTGACAAGAATCTCAAAGACTAAATCTCCTGGCAATTCGATGATTGTGGTGTTTGTGCATCGACTTAAACTGGTATGATTACATAATTAGATAAATGCATCATCAAAAATAGAAAAATAGGTAGGCATCGGAGAAATTATCTAAATAGCTTGTATCATTTAATCTTATCTTCTATTTCTAAATAGGAGCACCCACTACAAGGAATTCTCTCAACATGCAAGCATGCCACATCACTTCTTTCAGTTTCTAATTAGATGTCTATCTACCTAAGCAAACATGCCACGTCATTGTTTCTTATCTAAGAGAAAGGTTTTATTTCCACTGGCTGATTCCACAACCGAAAGAAACTGAAGAGGCATCATACATGTATTTTACTACTCCACTACCAGAGATGAGCATTCCTTTTGGATTCGCATTCAATCCATCGCTCCACCTCCTCCACTATTTCTTTATGAATCAACAACACGCCGCTTTGCCTCTTGGGTCTACCTCTGTCTTCTCAACTAAGACATCATCTACATATTTCTCCTATGTATCCTCTTAGGCGTGGTCTCTCAGCACACTCCAGGTTGATCCCTTCACATGTGTGTGCGTCTGTGTTGGAATTACATTTTCGTTTGCCCAGCAACATGACGTCACATGGTTGCTGCTTCGGTGATCTTCCACACAAGCATTTGACTAGATTGCTAATAGATGGCTGAGTTTTTAACCTTATGTTTTGCATTTTCAGGACCACTATTGTTGCCTGACGTCATGCACGTCAATTGGTTGCCGAAATGTGTCAGACCTCCAAAACTTGGTAGTATTGATGATATCTCTTGCACGACATTCAGCACCCATTCTCCTACATCTTAACTTTGAGTAATTTTGTGTACTAAACATGAAACTTTGAGAAGTGGAAGGGAGCTATAACAATCTTCAGGTACGCAAATATCAATGTGCTTCTTCATGCAAAGTTTATTTGAAAATCTTGATTAAATATTTTGGGATTATCGTCTGTGATTGTTTTCCATATCTCTAGGAATGGATGTATTGATTAATTCTCTATTTTTATATTATGCAATACGAGAAATTATAGATCTAGATGGTACACATGATATCATTGATTATTACTACCTTCGTTCCATAATATAAGTCATTTTAGCAAACTATTTTAGTTTTCTAAAATGGCTATTGTGGAACAAAGCGATATATGTTGCTGTCCCTTTGGTTCTCCAAAAGGTAAAGCAAAGATGTTGAAATAATGTTTATTGTTCTATGCCAACTAAGACACCATCTACATATTTCTCCTATGTATCCTCTTAGGCGTGGTCTCTCAGCACACTCCAGGTTGATCCCTTCACATGTGTGTGCGTCTGTGTTGGAATTACATTTTCGTTTGCCCAGCAACATGACGTCACATGGTTGCTGCTTCGGTGATCTTCCACACAAGCATTTGACTAGATTGCTAATAGATGGCTGAGTTTTTACGAAAAGTGTTTTTAGCACATGGGCACCAGTGCTCCTGGTGCTATAAAGTCATATTATTGTATTCCAAAAAATTGAAATTAAATACCTACATACATATAAACATTCCGAAGATACGGTAGAAATTTCGGAGAAAAATATGTTATATTTTGAGCTATATAAAAAAGACAAATTTCTGACAAATATACGTCTCTATACGTAGCCATAAATTTGTTTTTTTCCTGTAGCTCAAAATACAATGCAATTTCTACCAAAACTTCTCACGATTATTCAGAACATATATATGTATTCATAGAATAAATGTGATGATTTTTTGAAGTACAGATATATAAATTTTTTAATTTTTAAAAAACTGAGAGCACTGGTGCCCATGTGCACCAAATGCTTACTCGAGTTTTTAACCTTATGTTTTGCATTTTCAGGACCACTATTGTTGCCTGACGTCATGCACGTTAATTGGTTGCCGAAATGTGTCAGACCTCCAAAACTTGGTAGTATTGATGATATCTCTTGCACGACATTCAACACCCATTCTCCTACATCTTAATCTTTGAGTAATTTTGTGTACTAAACATGAAACTTTGAGAAGTGGAAGGGAGCTACAACAATCTTCAGGTATGCAAATATCAATGTGCTTCTTCATGCAAAGTTTATTTGAAAATCTTGATTAAATATTTTGGGATTATCGCCTGTGATTGTTTTCTATATCTCTAGGAATGGATGTATTGGTTAATTCTCTATTTTTATATTATGCAATACGAGAAATTATAGATCTAGATGGTACACATGATATCATTGATTATTACTACCTTTGTTCCATAATATAAGCCATTTTAGCAAACTATTTTAGTTTTCTAAAATGGCTATTGTGGAACAAAGCGATATATGTTACTGTCCCTTTGGTTCTCCAAAAGGTAAAGCAAAGATGCTGAAATAATGTTTATTGTTCTCTGCCAACAGCTAATTTTCGGACATGTATTTGCTGGCAAATAATCATTTTCCGTTTTTTGCTGATCAATACTGAGCCTACATTATAACTTATATTTCTACTCTGTATTTATGATAATATATGACATGCATACTTATCCAACCGACTGTAGTAATTATTTATTTCGGAACATGTCATTAATTTTTTTCTTATTTAAAAATAAAAAATATTGGGAGACCTTCAATTCTTCGTAACTAAAAGGTGTCACCTCAAAGAAAGTACAATATATTTTCGGTGACGGTGGTGCATATTGAAACATGTGATTGGTAACGAATGCACATTCACCTTATATTGCCTATTGTTTCTATTTTTGTTTTATGAATCCCTGGTAATGGGATTATAGTTTGCCGCTGAGTTAAATTAAGCGCTATCCATCGCAAAAAAAGGTAAGCGTCATCCTTTGATGGTGAGGCTGTTGCTAGCATTCCACCACAATAGTTGGAGCAGGGCTCAAGGTTCTCACTTTCTCGGTGCAGGAAAATATGTATGCATTATTGGAAACATCTATATAGTATTTTCGCTCTAAAAAAATGGAATAAACAGTACAATGATTTTTTGTACTGTTCTTTTTTCAATTCTTCTCTCCCCTAATGTGGTCATTTGAGCAAATGTCCCGCCGCAACGCGCGGGGCATCATCTAATTTAATTATTATCGCGACCCATAAATTTATAATATTCCATCTATTCTGTCATTTTTTTTCTTATTTGTTTCATGCATTTCTAGACTGCCAAATAATCAATAGATCTATTGATCGCTTGTTTTTTCACAAAGAATGAAGTCAAGGTGTGAGATCAATGCTTTTAATTTAAGTATTTTTCACATGAGAGTAATATGGTCCAACCATATATATTCCAACTTCTCAGTGCAATTTCTGAACATAATATCGGATTATCATTGTTTCAGGCAGAGTTGAAAGCTGAGCCAATGAAAAATCATACTGCAGTTTTCTGCACTGTTTTCCTTTTCCTATTGTTCTTCCCTACTACTCGAATGAAGTATGCTTCAATATCGTTCAGGTGATATGTGTAAGCTAAGCTTCAGGTTAGGCAATTTGAGATACTCCAAGCATGCTATTTAAGGAAACAGTGGCTATTGTGGATCAATGGGTGTATAAGAGAACTTCTTAAGTTAGGGTACTATTGGCTGGCTTACTATGGGGAAGGGGAGAAGGCAAGCCGCGTATGGATTGATCCCTAATTCAGTTCTTTTTTTCTTGGTTTTCTTTCCATCTCACAACTTCCATTTCTTGACAATGACACGCAGGATTTCCATATTGTAGATGTTTCCCTTCAAGTTTTCTTCAAGAATACAGGCATTGTCCTCTTTCATGACATAAATCATTGAGTTATTCATCTAATTTACTAACCATGCTTTGATTTCAGTATCCCTTCCCAATTGTGCCTCGATTATGTGACCTTGGTTCATGATGCATCAATATGGGGATTTACCATATTCCAGATTTTATAGTGTGTACACTATATTTGTAACAGCAACCAACATGGCACCTTTTGTTATATATATTATACTAGTTAAAATGCCCGTGCGTTGCCACGGGTACTCAAATATCATTTCCCAATGCACATATATAGTTCATAATTCACTTATGAAAACTAAAAGAAATCAAAGATATCATAATTTATAATCATCAAAGAAACTAATACTACTTACAGAAATATCTCTCGTGTTAATTTATACAAAATCTCCACTATCAAAGTGGTTATCTCTAGATCCTCCACGTATTTCTTCAATTGCTCGACACCTCCTCTTCACCTTCAGTTTCAAAAACACTATCAAAGTGCTACCATACTCCTTCTATATGTTTCCTTCAGCGATCTCTATTGTTGGATCATGCTAGTCAACTACACCTGCCACACTAACATGCTCTTCAATAATGACCGGGACTATAGGAAAATATGACTTCGCCACTTCGATCGGAGAACACACTTGCTCTTGGAAAATATGACTTCGCCACTTGGAAAATATTGTCCAGGAGCCACTAACTCTATACAGCATGTTTCCTGCCAGATCGATCGATACGCTTCCTGGCCTCCTGGGCGAGCACGCACCTGCTCCCTTGCCGAATCGATCGATCCACCTGCTCCGCTGTGCCCTGCTCCAACAAGCTGGCCTCCAGCAGGGAAGCTCGGCCAAGCCCGCATCCAGCCAGGGAGCTCCGCTACGCTCTGCTCTGTTGCGCCGCTGCTTCGCCGGCTTCTGCTGGTCTACGAGCTCGCCGGTGCCTCCTGCTCTGCTCCGCAGCGCCGCTGCTCCGCCGGCTTGCGCTGGTCAACGAGCTCGACGGCGGCTCCTGCTCCGCTGCTATGCCGGCTCACGCTGCTCCTCGAGTCGCTCCTCCTCGACGGCGCGCCGCCGCAGTGCCGCTTCTCCGATGCACGGGCCTCTGCTTCCGTGAGCCATACGTCACCTCCGTCGGCCGTGCGTGGGCGCTGCTCCAGGGCCCCACCTCGCCACCTCTTTTGGCGACCTGGACTCCAAGCTTGCTGTCGTCCTTGACATCCTCCCTGCCGTCTTGGCAAAGCTCCTTGAAGAACAAGTGTAGCGGTTACCACGTGAAGAAGTGCTACCACCCGACCACCTGAAATTTGCAAACTTGCAATTTGCAGCTGCATTACACTACACTTCTACAGAATAATGGAGTATATAAGTACAGTACGGCCAACTTTACTTTCAGATGTTCAGGCCAAGATAAAAATGCCCCTAGGTAATAAGGAGTACATTATATAAGTTTGAAGGACTAATTTAGTGGAAGCTCTGAAATCTACAGCTACCTCCAGCAGTATAGAACCATTGAAAAAAGCCGCATAGGAAGCTCAACAAAAAGAACTTCTCCAATGCATTTACTTGCTTCCTGAAATATCATATTCAAATCTTGTCAGTAGGAAAAAACACAAATGGGTGTTCAATTCAAACATAGATGCAGACAGGCAGTAAAATACAGACAAAAGGTATGTGCCAATGATTTAAAGTGCAGCATGATAAAAATATGCAACTTTCAGTAATCTGCCAAAGTACTCAGAGCAAACAACATGAGCAATTTGGCAGTAGATCACAGTAGATTAATGCAGTTGAAATAATGCACTGACAGTAAGCATGACTCAGGAAAGAACCAGCAATATAAATTACTCCAGAGCAGGTACTATTGAATTCCAAATACACAAACAGAAAATGTTGTAGACAGGATGCTTGCAGCCACTGAAACTCATGTATCGATTCAGAGGGCGTGTAGCACTCCTAACATGGACACGCATGAGCATACTGCATCAGCGTTTGTTGTGTGCATATAGTACATAATCTTCCAAGTTAATAGCTGCTACATGGATAAGACTGCTTGCATATAGATATCTGTTGGTGACAAACTTATACACACAAGACATGAACTGATCGATGTATATAGAATTATGAACTGTGAGTGAGATACCACTATTTATCTTAGAGAAAAACAAGATAAACTGCAACAAGACAAATAGAAAGCAGGTACTACATAGTGCACAAACAACTAACAGAAGCATACTGTGACATCTGATAATTCTGCTGGTGAGAAACAGTCAATAGTCGCCTAATGTTGGATGACCGTGGCAGCACAAATTAAGAGCAGATGAAACACATGTATGCTACAGAAACTATAACAAAACAAATTCAATCAAGCCTCGTCGATGGAGACAATCTGGGACCTGAAGTAACTGCACTGGTCCGATAGCTGACAAGTGTCAGCATCATCATAATTAAAGTTGCATGTTCCAAAATGTTCTTTCAGGGAAACACCATTCTGAAATATCAACAAAGATCTGTACAGATTGCTCCCATTGTCCTACATCAACAATGATCTATCAAAAACATATATGCAGTAAAGTATTACATGAAAATACAACATAACATGCTATTCTAAATACATGACATGCAAATATATATGAGATTCTGAACATAACATCGAAGGAAATTCTACCAAACATGCACCTGGAAACATTCCTTTTTTCATTACCATCACTAAAACCTGACGGTAGGCATTCACGCTTCTTGCCTCAGCTGGTAAATAGGCACGTGCAACACATGTCTTTGTTAAAATCAAGACAAAGACACACTAAAATACGAAACATCCAAAAAAAAGACATGGCTAATAATAATGTGGAAGGATATTTTCAGAACATGCATGGTTCTGCATACAACCACCACACTCCGCAATGATTGTTGGATAAGTTATGCTTTGATTGAAAAAAAATAGTTACAACAATGCCCAGATCCTATAAATTAGCTTGCAAAACATAAATCTCGAACCTTGTCTCAAACAACCACATCGTAGGGGAAGGAACTTGCAAAACAAAATGAAAGCTGGCAACTCCATGGGCTTAGATAAGTACATGGCCAAACTGTAATCATTCCGCAAACACGATTACAAGTAAATGATTGTACCAGGAGTAGCACAATTTCAGTTTATTAGGAGCAGAAATCCATCATTTAATGAATAATAGCGATTTATTGCATGCATGATTGAGAGGGGGTCTCTCCGAACTCTGCACTTGTTCTCATGTCAAAGCACTACAAGAACTGGGAGATATTTTCGGAGATCAAAAGCACACACATCTACATCCTTTATAAATGAATACTGTAAAATGCACATGCCTGCTCCCAAGAACGACCACAACAAAAGTACTGATTGATATAACAAAGTGAGAAAATGTTCATGCTTAACATTCCAGGTGATAGTGAAAAATGTTAATGCTCTTGGGGTGAGATGATTAACCCACCAAACTCCTCTTGGCTGAACAAGTAAAACACTCACCACCTTCTCATGCTTTGCGGAGTGCAGATGAACCGACAGTTGCAAGTAAAACCAAATGGCTCTGTTTATTTATCACCACTTCCAAATTTTTTATTCTCCATCAAATATGATGGTGTAAACATCTAAATTAGTGCCTCATCAAACTCTAAATACAATCATGGTCCAGATAAAAATCTAGAAGTATAGCCTTGCATCCAATCTACTTCAGAATCATTATCTAAAGTTGAGGCCTGACATTTCGGGGGTTGGCGAGATGAGGAATATATATTTTCGTCATCCCTAGATTTAAATTAATTCCACTGTTTCTGTCATTGTTTCTACTTGGAAGAGTAGAAGCTTCAACATTGGAGGAAGTAGCTAAGCCAACTTAAAAGTTGCAATTATGATGTACGGGTCAAAATGTAGTAACAAATATTATAGCAGAAAAAAGGCCATAAAATTATAAATCACAATATCCATATCAATTCATGGTACAAAAGGAATAAACGGACTGTAACTTATTTCTCTACAACTCTGATCAACATGAAACTAATATTCTGTCAGGTGAAACCATAGATCTTCCTTTTTGTACCTATATATATATATATATATATATACTCCGTACAAAAATCTTGTTCTACATGAAAATATAGGAGTGCTTGCGAATTTTGATTTATCAGTTGCATAACTCATTCTAACCATTATGTAGGCTTACCAAAATTGGTGTTACAGAAACCCATTGGCTCTCATTTACCCAAGACAAATTGACATTGCTATAGAAGAGACTAATTCGGGAGCTCTCCATGTATCTGACCCGTTCATGAAAGCAAAGAAATCCATTCCTAAGAGAGCATAGACATATATCCCTGATTACGAACATAATCCTGCAAAGAAAAACCAAAAAGTGAGTAGGGGATGATTACAAACATAATTCCTTCTGTAGGCAAGGAGTTAACCCCAGGTTTCTGCTCAAATATAGTAGGAAATGATTTTCAGAAAACCACAATTTACTATCCCGATGCTGATTACATTTGTGAAACTTAAGTATATATCTCACCAGATCGTGGATAAATTATATGTATAGGTAAACACCCTCTCGATCTGTCTCTAAGATACTAACCTGCAGAGCAAGCTGTGATGTTTCACATTGAATTATTCATGTAATTTCTCCAACAGTATTTTAGATCTTGTAAACTCATTTCTTCATAGTATTTGAGATGAGTTGGTCAGTTGGATACCTGAAACGAATAAAAGCCAACAAATATGCATCAAACTCACAGACAAACTGCAAATATCGGACTGTTAACATTTTAGATGTTTCAGTTTCCAATTCTCACCAAATCTATATCTTCCGTGTGAAGAACTGTTAAAAAATGTGCACAATTGCAACCAATTTCAGGTACCCTCCATGTGTAGTGATGTTATCCCGCCGTGTTGTAGTAGCAATACGCCGTCGAGTTGGGTGAGGGGCGGTGGCGTCCTCGTGACTGGCAGGCCGGAGACGGCCTCCTGGAACACGGAGGCTTCCTGGAAAACAGCGTCGAACTGGATGAGGGGCGACGGCGTCCTCGTCCTCGTGAGGGGCAGGGTAGCGGCGACCTTCGGGAACATAGCGTCTTCCAGGAAAAGGGCGTCGTGGAACATAGCATCATGGAGGTCGGCAACTTGGAGGGTGGCCGCGCTTGTGAGGGGTGGACGAGGTCGAGCTACGTACTGTGGGTGGCATCGGGGACGGTGGGCGGCGATGGAACCCTAGCCGACGCTTGCGGATGAGAGAGGGAGAGCGTGGGGGAGCGACTCAGGGGAGATGGAGGAAATCTCGGTGGGGGGAGGAATTGTGGGGACTGGCCCACTTGTCGGCGCGTTCGGGAGATGTGGAGCGACCAAAAACTACCAAACGTATTGTAGATGGCAGAATAAGGAACCACTTTAGTCTTTTTAAGTAGTAGAGATAGTATGTTTCGCGGTGACTACCAAACTATAAACTTATCTAAACATTACGTATCTGAAATGATTGTATGATATTGACTAAAAGCGGTCATTTTGACAGGGACAAACACATTCTTCCAATGGTTAACTTATTTATGGTTTGTACATTGGATAACATGTTGTTTCAAACTCTCAAACCCATAAATATAAATGGAATTCATTAGAACTTTTCTACATGGTGTTTAGCAGCACAAAATATGTTTAGCTTTACATTATTTCCAAATTCTTCAAGGATATGTTAACACATTTCCGCAGCAACGCGCGGGGCATCATCTAGTATTTACTAATTGGAGGCACCATACAAGACACCATGTTAATCCACATCATCAAAATAATTAAGATCATTAGATCTAAAATTTATGGTTAAAATTAATTAAAGAGTTGTGATTTATGATGTAACGTAAAAGTCACCTTGACACGTTTGGTTTTTTTTTTGCTCTTTTTGGTACGTGAAAGATTGCGAGAAATTTAAAATACAGCTGGTACAAGGGCTAGACACAGTTTGGGTCATATACGCCGTCCAAGTAAACCGCTTCAATATTGCATCATGCGGCCCTAGAGTCTTATTTTTTTACACCTCAAATGAGCCGTCCCAAAACAATTTTCTTTTGTATAGAACGTGGTGGTTCCTAAGTATATTGCGTATGCATGCTTCTTAACAAAAAAGCCTTTAGAGAAATAACTAACCCTACAAATCTATCTAATTAAACAGCCCATAGGAATATGATTGGTTTACTACTCCTGGCGAATAGGTTTTGGAGAAACCTGATACGATACGTATGCTCCTATGGAAAAAAGACACTTCAAAGAACTAAGTGATCGTAGGTGTAATCGTGCAAATCCATGTAGCTAGCTTTGATACCTGCATCGACAGGCCAAAAAATATGATTAATTTATCCAGCCTAATAATTAGCGGTACATTGGAAAAAGATACTGAGTATGTGTGCTCTTATAAAAAAGTAAACATGCTAGCAAGAATCATAACACAAATTCAGAGATCAGTATGACGAGATGTTGATGTCCATCCCACGAATTCACGATCGGCATCCTAACACTGGGATTTTAGGAAGGAATGGCCATGGAGTTGGCTCGACAAGCTCCTCCTATGTCGCCGGATGTTGTTTTCATCCACGTCCGAATTATGCATATGCAAAGTAATAATTTTTTTTCGATAAAAGAAATATATTAATATCGAGAGACACCAATTACACCCTGCCTTTGCAACAAGGCAATACCCTAATGGTAGTTATCGATGCACGCAGCCAAAAAAGAAAAAAGAAAACTAAAAAATAAAAAGACCTGGTACGATAATGCGAAGTAATATTCATACCATCCAATTTATATACATGATCAACCAACGAGAAATTTTGATTGTGTTGTATATTTTTCTTTTAATTAACTGCTTCTACATGATGCATGGTTACAAGATGGGTGGATTACATATTATTTATTTGGGGATTGGAGAGTACAATTCTTTGCATATGAGATAATCAAATATATATAAATATTTAAGCTACATGCATTCATTATATATAGTCAACATGTAATGAAAAGCTTCGAATTTCTGAAAAAAAAGATACACAAGAACCAATCCCATATTTTTTTTGTAATTTTACCTGTGATTGTACAATTATGCAAAATAAATCTTGAAATTTTCATTGGTGATTTTATAGAGAAACTACTTATTGTTGACTATAAAATCACATAATTTTGGTAAGTAGTTATTTAAGAGATTATATTAATTTTCTACATGAAACCATGTAAAAGGGTGTTTAATAGCTATGTTCTATTCCATGAAGTAGATGAAATAAGGAATTTTTTTTATATCAAATAATATGCCTATGAATAAAAGATTGAGTACATAACACCTAGATGAAGTTGTAAAATCATATTTCTTACATAGTTCCTAAAAACGATGCTGCTTGCCACTATATGTCAATTTAATGTTGTGAAACAATTTATGGCTCAAAAAGAATATTTAAATCCATGCAATCCATAATAGATATACTGAAGGAATATAGCTCTTATGGTTCAATGCTAAAACCAAGAAAACGATTAGATACATGTCTATTAATATTCCATATAAAATAATTAATTTTTTCTGTTATTTGTAATTCGTGCAAATTTTTCGTGAAAGAAATAATAAAAGTGCTAGCGCGTGCGGATGCACGGGTTAATGAATAGTTTTACTAATTAGGACAGTGCATCTTAAATAACAGAATGCATCACTAAAATTACCTAAAAAGCATAATGGTACATAAAAAAATAACATGAGCAGGCATATACATAGTGCATCGACACAACGGGTATGGAATAATTAAAACCCCAACATTTCCAACTCTAATTAACCTCATTGCACTTGAGGAAGGCAAAAAACTTACCAATGAGTGGATGAGTTCTGAGAATATGTGACGGGCGCCGCCAACGAATGACAAGCCACAAAAGTAGCCGATGGTGTCACAGCACCTACCGGTGGCATGTTCGAGTGTATGGAAAGGCCGATGTGCTGCTACTGGGACTAGGAGGTATCATTGGAAAAAGGTGACCTCCTGGAGGTGGGGGCATCGGAGTCCACGACAACAAGGTCATTGTGTTGCTAGGAGGCATCGTCAGAGAGCATGGTGAACTCCTTCTACAGGGAGCTGTCATCGGAGTCCATGGCAAGCTTATCATGCTGCTGCTAGTAGGCATCATCGGAGAACTCGGTGACCTCCTGCTACAGTGGAAGGCGTTGGACTCCACGGAAATCTCGTCGTGCGGCTGCATATGCTGGATGTCCATGTCGGAGTCCACGGCATGTTCCTGTAGCTAGCTAGAGGAGTGGTCCCGCCACTCCCTTTTTTGGGATTTCAGATGTGGTAGAAAGAATGGAAAACTTGCGCGCAAATCGATCGATGTACAAGAAAAATAGCGGAAGAAGTTGATGGGAGACGAAATTATATACCGTGAAATGGCTTTTCCTCACTTATTGGGGACGAGTGACGAACATCAACAACAACTACGATAGGCGAGCAAAGCAACAAAAGCGACGAGCATCCAAAATTTTCATTATGAGGACTAAAGTGATATTTCACTTGTAAAAGGATTATTTCACAGAACTTTGAGGAGTAAAGTGGAAAATCCCATTTTGAAGTGTATGGACCAAGTCTCGCATCGTCACAACTTATTAACTGGTATTTTTCATATGCGTACACTCCCTCCGTCCCACGAAAGTTGTTTTAGATTTCTCAAAATTTAGATGTATTTCTCTAGACATTATTTAGTAGATACATCTAAATTTAAATAAATTAATACATCTTTTTACGGGGCAGAAGGTGTATATGACTTATTAGTATATAGTAAAAGAAGGTAAATTTACATAAGCTCTCACTTCACAAAAAGCTAGCTAGCGTGTTTCTTTCATGTACTCGTGCGCCGTATAAAGGACGCGTGCATGAATTCATGCCAAATCCGTTTGAAAACCCTTTCATCTTAGCATGGAGTCCTTATATGAGTTCAGTACGAGAGAATGGATTTTGTATAGTTTAGATAGAAATGCCAGAATACAAAAACTTGAACTGGCACTTCACTCGTGTAAAAGGGCAATATATCTTTCTGCCTCGCAGAAATATAGCTCCATTAAGGACTAAAGTGGAAAACTCCCGTATCAAAACGACTGAAGAAACTAACATCTTTTTCTAAAAATTGGCATTTTTTTGAGTTGGTATAGTTCATATGAATTCAGTTTAATAGAAACAAAGGGGAAAGTTACATTAACTCGCCACTTCTCATGAAAAGCTAGAATTTTTCGTTAACGGGGCGACCGATGGTTCAGTAGAAGAAGGCGAACTCCCTGATCTCCCTTGTCATTCGGAGCCTCTGGGTAGAGCGTAACTCCCACGTTTCAGCAGCTCGTCCACCAGATCAGCCATGAGTGGCAGCTCTGGACCTCTAGTCGCGGCCGTTTAGGTAGAACCCAGGGTGAGGAGTAGACGTTGTCATGTGTGGGGTGGTTCGGCCGGCTCCATCTGTGGCTGCCTGGCACGAGTGTTTCCCTTGTATTTGGACGATGTCCTTTCTCCTTCGAGCTTAATACCAAACATGCAGATCTCCGGCGCGTACTCGGAAAAAAAAACTAGTTCAGGAAACTCCAGTTGAACGTTTAAATTGCCAGCTGTAAGAAAAGCGGGGGTTTTCTGTTACCAGCTCTAGTATGGTCCTCCGGCATCCATTTTTGAACCACACTTTGCTATGTACATTCTTTCACCCATAGTTAGAGAGATAAAGAATACGTAAATAAATAATTGTAAAGAAATATAATTCCGAGATTATTTAGTCATCTAGCTTCATGGGAAACCCAATAATGGTGGCCGGAAAACTCTCAAGGATGCCAGTAAGGTCGATGCCTTGGATTGGATTGGATTGGATTGGAGTGACCATAGATTTAACATAATAATATCTTCTTTGATGGGGCAAAAGAAATGGTCACGTCCTCATGCAGGGATGTTCATGGACCATATGCATCGATTGATGCAGATGCTGAGGCTACCTCTTTTCGAGAAGAAAAATGCAGTTATTACCTCTAAAAAATGTGTTAGTTCTGCAACTGATGTAACTAGGGCACTGGTAGCGATGTTCTGCGATATTATGGAGGGGATCGATGGCGATAGCAAACATGTGGAAAAGAAGGGTTCCCCCCCCCCCCGCCAAAGGCTGCGTCCATGATTGATTGGTGTGCCCATAGCTGTTTACTAGTGATGATCTAACACCACATTTACGTGCTAGTGATGATCCTTTAGCACCGATGAATTTTTTTCTAGTATTGTCGGATTATTTACTATCCGTAGCAAAATATTATGTCACCAAACAGACCAGATGATGAAGAACAATACCCATTGCTCGTTCATCCACCAAATCAACCAAGAAACATGTAAATTCATGCACCACTGCCAAGTTCCCCGGAAGATCCGCATTGATGAAGTCGTTTGGGGGGTGGAAATAAAAATGTTTGACTCGAACTTTCTTTAAATTTTTTGTGTATATGTGGAGAACATAGAAATTGGACTACTTTTTAATGGAAGTTTGGTTTAACATCACAAAGGATTAATTTTACATCTACCATGGATAAAATTTGTGTGCCATACCGGATAGATGATGTGAGACATATCATGGATTTGTGTGACTTGCAATCCGAAACCACATGACATAAACCTCAACCGAACTTCTGGAAAGTTGATTTGGATAAGTACTGTGACTAAAAGACATATCAACCCTCGGAGGAAGATTGGTACTCATTAATGCAGTACTCACTAACATGGTGTTGTATATGATATCCTTCTTCATCTTGCTAAAAGGTGTGTTACACAAGCTCAACTATTATAGATCAAGATTTTTTTGGCAAGGGGATAGTGAAAAAAAAAAAAAATATCAACAGGTCAAGTGGTCTGTCGTATGCCGACCCAGAGATATGGGTGGGTTGGGGGTTCATGACCTTGAAGTCAAGAACTCGGCCTTGTTGGGTAAGTGGCTCTATAAGCTGCTAACAGAACATGGTGTATGGCAGACCATAATTAAATGAAAGTACATTGGCGAGAAAACATTATCCCAGATACATTGGAAACCGGGTGACTCGCATTTCTGGGCTGGTCTAATGGCAATGAAGAAATTTTTCTTCACATATGGTACTTTTAATATTAAGGATGGATCGCAGATTCGTTTCTGGGAGGATACGTGGCTAGGGAATAGGCCTCTCTCAGAACAATATCCAGTGTTATATAGCATTGTTCGTCGCAAAAGTGATACCATTGCATTAGTAATGGCAACCTCACCTCCAACAGTGACGTTTGGACGGGATTTAATCGGTCCGAGACTTCTGGCATGGAATACCTTACTTCTATGTTTGGTATCCATTCAATTGTCGGAAGGTCAGGATGAATTTCGTTGGAACTTACAACCCAATGGAAAGTTCTTTGTAAGTTCTTTGTACAATGCAATTATCCAACCTCAAATACCAGTCGATAAGAACAACAAAATTTGGAAGATGAAAATACCGCTCAAAATTAAGATTTTTGGCTGGTATTTGCGTCGAGGAGTTATCCTAACCAAAGACAATCTTGTGAAACGCAATTGGCATGGGAGTACGAAATGTGTTTTCTGTCATCACAATGAGACGATTAAACACATGTTCTTCCAATGTCGCTTTGCCAGGTCTATATGGTTATGCATCCAAGTAGCTTCTGATATGTATCCCCCAACTAGCGTGACCAATATCTTTGGTAATTGGCTTCATGGTATTGATCACAGATTTAGAACGCTTATTAGGGTGGGGGCGCTTGCCATTTTATGGTCGCTATGGCTATGTAGAAATGGCAAAGTTTTTAATGATAAGAATTGTTCTCTCTTGCAGGTTATCTACAGATGTACCGCTACTCTCCGTTCGTGGTCTGCGCTGCAAAAGATGGAGAATCGCGACCTCTTTACGGAGGTCTGTACACGGTTGGAGGACACGGCGAGGGATACTTTTTCCCTACATGGGTGGCAGCATAATCTACGGATTGGGCTTCCGCCTTCATCTTAGGCGTCTTACAGTTGCTCATGCTTTGATATGTAATTCGTCTTTATTGTAGAAAGGGATGCAACTCACAATGTATTGATTGGGTGCATATGGCGTTACATATATAGGCCACGTCCTCGACTATACAAGGAAGGAGGCGGGCCCAATAATAAATACAAAGATATGAATCGCTATACATAACTACAGAAGATACACATCCTGATATACAAGGATATGTATCTCAACATCCCCCCGCAGTCGAAGCGTTGCCTGGTCGAACGCATAGACTGGACCGGAACTCCTCAAATGACGCCGTAGGGAGACCCTTAGTCATGATATCCGCAAATTGTTGGGAGGTGGGCACATGAAGTACTCGAATGTGTCCAAGGGCCACTTGTTCCCGAACAAAGTGGATGTCCAACTCAATATGCTTGGTGCGGCGATGGTGGACCGGGTTTGCGGAGAGGTAGACGGCGGAGACGTTGTCGCAATAGACCACGGTGGCTTTGGCAACAGGACATGAGAGCTCAACGAGGAGTTGCCGCAGCCAAGAGACCTCGGCAACCGAGTTAGCAACAGCCCGGTACTCCGCTTCGGCGCTGGAGCGAGAGACCGTGGGTTGTCGCTTAGACGACCAGGAGATGAGCGAAGGTCCGAAGTAGACGCAGTAGCCAGACGTGGAGCGACGCGTGTTGGGGCAGCCTGCCCAATTGGCGTCCGAGTAGGCAACGATGTCCGTGGCAGTGGAGGCGTGGAGGGAGAGGCCGAAGTCCATGGTGCCATGAATGTAGCGGAGGATCCGCTTGACCGCAGCCCAATGAGGATCCCGCGGAGCATGCATGTGAAGGCACACCTGCCGGACAGCATACCGCAGCTCGGGGTGGGTCAAGGTGAGGTACCGCAGGGCACCGACGATGGAGCGATAAAGTGACGCGTCCGTGGCCAACGAACCATCCGTGGCAGAGAGCTTGGACTTCGTGTCGACAGGCGTAGCCGCGGGTTTGCAATTAAGCATACCGGCACGGTCCAGGAGCTCGTGGGCGTACTTGCGCTGATGAAGGAAGAAGCCGTCGGTGCGACGTACGACCTCGATGCCGAGGAAGTAGTGCAGGGGCCCCAAGTCCTTGAGGGCAAACTGAGCGCGAAGACGCGGTGGTGGTGCCATTGTTGTACACAAACAACGAGGCATCGGAGCGGGTGGAGCGGAAGCCGAGTTGGTGAAGAAACGCTGCGATGCGGTGGTACCAGACGCGTGGGGCCTGCTTGAGCCCGTATAACGAGCGCGAGAGCAGGCACACATGGTCGGGGTGGGTGCTGTCGATGAAACCCGTGGGCTGCTGGCAGAAGACCTGCTCCTCGAGATGGCCATGAAGGAAGGCGTTGGAGACATCCATCTGGTGCACGGGCCACGCGTGGGAGACCGCGAGCTGAAGGACGGTGCGGATCGTCCCGGGCTTGACAACCGGGGCGAAGGTGTCGGTGAAGTCGACGCCGGCACGCTGGCGAAAGCCACGAACCACCCACCGCGCCTTGTGACGGTCGAGAGTACCGTCCGGATGGAACTTGTGCTTGAAGACCCACTTTCCGGTGATGATGTTGGCGTGAGGGGGTCGGGGAACAAGCGTCCATGTCTGGTTCCGCTGCAGGGCGTCGAACTCGTCCTGCATGGCCGCAAGCCACTGCGGGTCGCGAAGAGCAACCCGGGCAGAGGCGGGCAGGGGCGATGGCGTGGAAGGTGAAGGCGCGGAAGTCGACGCGGTGCAGACGTACTCGTCCGAGGGGTACCGCGTGCTCGGGACGCGAATCCCTGCACGAGCGCTGATACGCGTACAGCACGCGTCCGTTGGGAACCCCAAGAGGAAGGTGTGATGCGTACAGCGGCAAGTTTTCCCTCAGTATGAAACCAAGGTTTATCGAACCAGTAGGAGCCAAGAAGCACGTTGAAGGTTGATGGCGGCGAGATGTAGTGCGGCGCAACACCAGAGATTCCGGCGCCAACGTGGAACCTACACAACACAAACCAAGTACTTTGCCCCAACGAAACAGTGAGGTTGTCAATCTCACCGGCTTGCTGTAACAAAGGATTAGATGTATAGTGTGGATGATGATTGTTTGCAGAGAACAGTAGAACAATTGCAGTAGATTGTATTTCAGATGTAAAGAATAGACCGGGGTCCACAGTTCACTAGAGGTGTCTCTCCCATAAGATAAATAGCATGTTGGGTGAACAAATTACAGTTGGGCAATTGACAAATAGAGAGGGCATGACCATGCACATACATGATATGATGAGTATTGTGAGATTTAATTGGGCATTACGACAAAGTACATAGACCGCTATCAAGCATGCATCTATGCCTAAAAAGTCCACCTTCAGGTTATCATCCGAACCCCTTCCAGTATTAAGTTGCAAACAACAGACAATTGCATTAAGTATGGTGCGTAATGTAATCAATAACTACATCCTCGGACATAGCATCAATGTTTTATCCCTAGTGGAAACAAGTACATCCATAACCTTAGAGGTTTCTGTCACTCCCCAGATTCACGGAGACATGAACCCACTATCGAGCATAAATACCCCTCTTGGAGTTACTAGCAAAAACTTGGCCGAGCCTCTACTAATAACGAGAGAGCATGCAAGATCATAAACAACACATAGATATAAATTGATAATCAACATAACATAGTATTCTCTATCCATCGGATCCCAACAAACACAACATATAGCATTACAGATAGATGATCTTGATCATGTTCGGCAGCTCACAAGATTCGACAATGAAGCATAATGAGGAGAAGACAACCATCTAGCTACTGCTATGGACCCATAGTCCAGGGGTAGACTACTCACTCATCACTCCGGAGGCGACCATGGCGGTGTAGAGTCCTCCGGGAGATGAATCCCCTCTCCGGCAGGGTGCCGGAGGCGATCTCCCGAATCCCCCGAGATGGGATTGGCGGCGGCGGCGTCTCCGGAAGGTTTTTCGTATCGTGGCTCTCGGTACCGGGGGTTTCGCGACGAAGGCTATTTGTAGGCGGAAGGGCAGGTCGGGGGCCACACGAGGGGCCCACACCATAGGTCGGCGCGGCCGGGGCTTGGGCCGCGCCGCCCGGCGTGTCGTCGCCTCGTGGCCCCACTTCGTTGACTCTTCGGTCTTCCGGAAGCTTCGTGTGAAAATAGGCCCCCGGGCGTTGATTTCGTCCAATTCCGAGAATATTTCCTTACTAGGATTTCGAAACCAAAAACAGCAGAAAACGAGCAATCGGCTCTTCGGCATCTCGTTAATAGGTTAGTGCCGGAAAATGCATAAATATGACATAAAGTATGCATAAAACATGTAGATATCATCAATAATGTGGCATGGAACATAAGAAATTATCGATACGTCGGAGACGTATCAGCATCCCCAAGCTTAGTTTCCGCTCGTCCCGATCGAGTAAACGATAACAAAGATAATTTCGGAGTGACATGCCATCATAACCTTGATCATACTATTGTAAGCATATGTAATGAATGCAGCGATCAAAACAATGTAAATGACATGAGTAAACAAATGAATCATATAGCAAAGACTTTTCATGAATAGTACTTCAAGACAAGCATCAATAAGTCTTGCATAAGAGTTAACTCATAAAGCAATAATTCAAAGTAAAGGCATTGAAGCAACACAAAGGAAGATGAAGTTTCAGCGGTTGCTTTCAACTTATAACATGTATATCTCATGGATATTGTCAATGCAAAGTAATATAACAAGTGCAATATGCAAGTATGTAGGAATCAATGCACAGTTCACACAAGTGTTTGCTTCTTGAGGTGGAGAGAGATAGGTGAACTGACTCAACATAAAAGTAAAAGAAAGGTCCTTCAAAGAGGAAACCATCGATTGCTATATTTGTGCTAGAGCTTTGATTTTGAAAACAAGAAACAATTTTGTCAACGGTAGTAATAAAGCATATGTGTTATGTAAATTATATCTTACAAGTTGCAAGCCTCATGCATAGTATACTAATAGTGCTCGCACCTTGTCCTAATTAGCTTGGATTACCGGGATTATCGCAATGCACATGTTTTAACCAAGTGTCACAAAGGGGTACCTCTATGCCGCATGTACAAAGGTCTAAGGAGAAAGCTCGCATTGGATTTCTCGCTATTGATTATTCTCAACTTAGACATCCATACCGGGACAACATAGACAACAGATAATGGTCTCCTCTTTAATGCATAAGCATGTAGCAACAATTAATGTTCTCATATGAGATTGAGGATATATGTCCAAAACTGAAACTTCCACCATGAATCATGGCTTTAGTTAGCGGCCCAATGTTCTTCTCTAATAATATGCATGCTCTAACCATTAAGTGGTAAATCTCCCTTACTTCAGACAAGACGAACATGCATAGTAACTCACATGATATTCAACAAAGAGTAGTTGATGGCGTCCCCAGGAACATGGTTATCGCACAACAAGCAACTTAATAAGAGATAAAGTGCATAAGTACATATCCAATACCACAATAGTTTTTAGGCTATTTGTCCCATGAGCTATGTATTGTAAAGGTAGAGGATAGAAATTTAAAGGTAGCACTCAAGAAATTTACTTTGGAGTGGCGGAGAAATACCATGTAGTAGGTAGGTATGGTGGACACAAATGGCATAGTGGTTGGCTCAAGGATTTTGGATGTATGAGAAGTATTCCCTCTCGATACAAGGTTTAGGCTAGCAAGGCTATTTGAAACAAACACAAGGATGAAGCGGTGCAGCAAAACTCACATAAAAGACATATTGTAAACATTATAAGACTCTACACCGTCTTCCTTGTTGTTCAAACTCAATACTAGAAATTATCTAGACCTTAGAGAGACCAAATATGCAAACCAAATTTTAGCATGCTCTATGTATTTCTTCATTAATAGGTGCAAAGTATATGATGCAAGAGCTTAAACATGAGCACAACAATTGCCAAGTATCACATTATCCAAGACATTTTAGCAATTACTACATGTATCATTTTCCAATTCCAACCATATAACAATTTAACGAAGAAGAAACTTCGCCATGAATATTATGAGTAAAGCCTAAGGACATATTTGTCCCTATGCAACAGCGGAGCGTGCCTCTCTCCCACACAATGAATGCTAGGATCCATTTTATTCAAACAAAACAAAAACAAAAACAAACCGACGCTCCAAGCAAAGTACATAAGATGTGACGGAATAAAAATATAGTTTCAGGGGAGGAACCTGATAATGTTGTCGATGAAGAAGGGGATGCCTTGGGCATCCCCAAGCTTAGACGCTTGAGTCTTCTTGATATATGCAGGGGTGAACCACCGGGGCATCCCCAAGCTTAGAGCTTTCACTCTCCTTGATCATGTTGTATCATCTCCCTCTCTTGATCCTTGAAAACTTCCTCCACACCAAACTCAAAACAACTCATTAGAGGGTTAGTGCACAATCAAAATATACATGTTCAGAGGTGACATAATCATTCTTAACACTTCTGTACATTGCACAAAGCTTCTGAAAGTCAATGGAATCGAAATATCCATCGAGCATAGCAAAACAGGCAATGCGAAATAAAAGGCAGAATCTGTCAAAATAGAACAGTTCGTAAAGACGAATTTTATTGAGGCACCAGACTTGCTCAAATGAAAATGCTCAAATTTAATTAAAGTTGCGTACATATCTGAGGATCACTCACGTAAATTGGCATAATTTTCTGAGTTACCTACAGAGAATTAGGCCCAGATTCATGACAGCAAAGAAATCTGTTTCTGCGCAGTAATCCAAATCTAGTATGAACCTTACTATCAACGACTTTACTTGGCACAACTATGCACAAAACTAAGATAAGGAGAGGTTGCTACAGTAGTAAACAACTTACAAGACACAAATATAAAACAAAGGTACTGTAGTAAAAACATGGGTTGTCTCCCATAAGCGCTTTTCTTTAACGCCTTTCAGCTAGGCGCAGAAGTTGTGTATCAAGTATTATCAAAAGACGAAGTGTCAACATCATAATTTGTTCTAATAATAGAATCAAAAGGTAACTTCATTCTCTTTCTAGGGAAGTGTTCCATACCTTTCTTGAGAGGAAATTGATATTTAATATTACCTTCCTTCATATCAATGATAGCACCAACGAGTTCGAAGAAAAGGTCTTCCCAATATGATGGGACAAGATGCATTGCATTCAATATCCAAGACAACAAAATCAACGGGGACAAGGTTATTGTTAACGGTAATGCGAACATTATCAACTTTCCCCAAAGGTTTCTTTGTAGAATGATCAGCAAGATTAACATCCAAATAACAATTTTTTAATGGTGGCAAGTCAAGCATATTATAAATCTTCTTAGGCATAACAGAAATACTTGCACCAAGATCACATAAAGCATTACAATCAAAGTCATTGACCTTCATCTTAATGATGGGCTCCCAACCATCCTCGAGCTTCCTAGGAATAGAAGCTTCGTGTTCTAGTTTCTCTTCTCTAGCTTTTATGAGAGCATTTGTAATATGTTTCGTGAAAGCCAAATTTTTAGCACTAGCATTAGGACTTTTAGCAAGTTTTTGTAAGAACTTTATAACTTCAGATATGTGGCAATCATCAAAATCTAAACCATTATAATCTAAATCAATGGGGTCATCATCCCCAATGTTGGAAAAAATTTCAGCAGTTTTATCACAGGCAGTTTCAGCAGTTTTAGCAGTTTCGGGTAGTTTTTCGCGCTTTGCATTAGAAGTGGAAATATTGCTAACACCAATTCTTTTACCATTATTAGTAGGAGGTGCAGCAACTTGTGGAGCATTAGCATTGCTAGTGGTGGTAATAGTCCAAACTTTAGCTATATTATCTTCTTTTTCATTTTCTTCTCTTTCCCACCTAGCACGCAATTCGGCCATCAATCTTATATTCTCATTAATTCTAACTTGGATGGCATTTGCTGTAGTAACAATTTTATTATTATGATTTTCATGAGGTATAACTTTCGATTTCAAAAGATCAACATCAGCAGCAAGACTATCGACTTTAGAAGCAAGTATATCAATTTTCCCAAGCTTTTCTTCAACAGATTTGTTAAAAGCAGTTTGTGTACTAATAAATTCTTTAAGCATAGCTTCAAGTCCAGTGGATGTGTTCCTATTATTGTTGTAAGAATTCCCATAAGAATTACCATAGCCATTGCTGATGGCGTGTAGCACACGTCCGTTGGGAACCCCAAGAGGAAGGTGTGATGCGTACAGCGGCAAGTTTTCCCTCAGTATGAAACCAAGGTTTATCGAACCAGTAGGAGTCAAGAAGCACGTTGAAGGTTGATGGCGGCGAGATGTAGTGCGGCGCAACACCAGGGATTCTGGCGCCAACGTGGAACCTGCACAACACAACCAAAGTACTTTGTCCCAACGTAACAGCGAGGTTGTCAATCTCACCGGCTTGCTGTAACAAAGGATTAGATATATAGTGTGGACGATGATTGTTTGCAGAAAACAGTAGAACAATTGCAGTAGATTGTATTTAAGATGTAAAGAATGGACCGGGGTCCACAGTTCACTAGAGGTGTCTCTCCCATAAGATAAACAGCATGTTGGGTGAACAAATTACAGTTGGGCAATTGACAAATAGAGAGGGCATGACCATGCACATACATATTATGATGAGTATAGTGAGATTTAATTGGGCATTACGACAAAGTACATAGACCGCTATCCAAGCATGCATCTATGCCTAAAAAGTCCACCTTCAGAGTTATCATCCGAACCCCTCCAGTATTAAGTTGCTAACAACAGACAATTGCATTAAGTATTGCGCGTAATGTAATCGGTAACTACATCCTCGAACATAGCACCAATGTTTTATCCCTAGTGGCAACAGACACATCCATAATCTTAGAGATTTCTGTCACTTCCCGCATTCACGGAGACATGAACCCACTATCGAGCATAAATACTCCCTCTTGGAGTTACAAGCATCTACTTGGCCAAAGCATCTACTAGTAACGGAGAGCATGCAAGATCATAAACAACACATAGATATAAATTGATAATCAACATAACAAGCATTCTCTATTCATCGGATCCCAACAAACACAACATATAGCATTACAGATAGATGATCTTGATCATGTTCGGCAGCTCACAAGACCCGACAATTAAGCACAATGAGGAGAAGACAACCATCTAGCTACTGCTATGGACCCATAGTCCAGGGGTAGACTACTCACACATCACTCCGGAGGCGACCATGGCGGCGTAGATTCCTACGGGAGATGATTCCCCTCTCCGGCAGGGTGCCGGAGGCGATCTCCTGAATCCCCCGAGATGGGATTGGCGGCGGCGGCGTCTCTGGAAGGTTTTCCGTATCGTGGCTCTCGGTACTGGGGTTTTCGCGACGAAGGCTATTTGTATGCGGAAGGGCAGGTCGAGGGGCGTCACGAGGGGCCCACACCATAGGTCGGCGCGGCCAGGGCTTGGGCCGCGCCGCCCTATGGTTTGGCCACCTCGTGGCCCCACTTCGTCTCCTCTTCGGTCTTCTGGAAGCTTCGTGGCAAAATAGGACCCTGGGCGTTGATTTCGTCCAATTCCGAGAATATTTCCTTACTAGGATTTCTGAAACCAAAAACAGCAGAAAAACAGAATCGGCACTTCGGCATCTTGTTAATAGGTTAGTTCCAGAAAATGCACGAATATGACATAAAGTGTGCATAAAACATGTAGATATCATCAATAATGTGGCATGGAACATAAGAAATTATCGATACGTCGGAGACGTATCAGCATCCCCAAGCTTAGTTCCTGCTCGTCCCGAGCAGGTAAACGATAAACAAAGATAATTTCTGGAGTGACATGCCATCATAACCTTGATCATACTATTTGTAAAGCATATGTAGTGAATGCAGCGATCAAAACAATGTATATGACATGAGTAAACAAATGAATCATATAGCAAAGTCTTTTCATGAATAGTACTTCAAGACAAGCATCAATAAGTCTTGCATAAGAGTTAACTCATAAAGCAATAATTCATAGTAGAAACATTGAAGCAACACAAAGGAAGATTAAGTTTCAGCGGTTGCTTTCAACTTATAACATGTATATCTCATGGATATTGTCAACATAGAGTAATATAATAAGTGCAATATGCAAATATGTAGGAATCAATGCACAGCTCACACAAGTGTTTGCTTCTTGAGGTGGAGAGAAATAGGTGAACTGACTCAACAATAAAAGTAAAAGAATGGTCCTTCAAAGAGGAAAGCATCGATTGCTATATTTGTGCTAGAGCTTTGATTTTGAAAACAAGAAACAATTTTGTCAACGGTAGTAATAAAGCATATGTATCATGTAAATTATATCTTACAAGTTGCAAGCCTCATGCATAGTATACTAATAGTGCCCGCACCTTGTCCTAATTAGCTTGGACTACCGGGATTATCGCAATGCACATGTTTTAACCAAGTGTCACAAAGGGGTACCTCTATGCCGCCTGTACAAAGGTCTAAGGAGAAAGCTCGCATTCGATTTCTCGCTATTGATTATTCTCAACTTAGACATCCATACCGGGACAACATAGACAACAGATAATGGTCTCCTCTTTAATGCATAAGCATGTAGCAACAATTATTTTTTTCATATGAGATTGAGGATATATGTCCAAAACTGAAACTTCCACCATGGATCATGGCTTTAGTTAGCGGCCCAATGTTCTTCTCTAACAATATGCACGCTCTAACCATAAGGTGGTAGATCGCTCTTACTTCAGACAAGACGAACATGCATAGCAACTCACATGATATTCAACAAAGAGTAGTTGATGGCGTCCCCAGGAACATGGTTATCGCACAACGAGCAACTTAATAAGAGATAAAGTGCATAAGTACATATTCAATACCACGATAGTTTTTAGGCTATTTGTCCCATGAGCTATATATTGCAAAGGTGAAGAATGGAAATTTAAAGGTAGCACTCAAGCAATTTACTTTCGAATGGCGGAGAAATACCATGTAGTAGGTAGGTATGGTGGACACAAATGGCATAGTGATTGGCTCAAGTATTTTGGATGCATGAGAGATATTCCCTCTCGATACAAGGTTTAGGCTAGCAAGGCTATTTGAAAAAAACACAAGGATGAACCGGTGCAGCAAAACTCACATAAAAGACATATTGAAAACATTATAAGACTCTACACCGTCTTCCTTGTTGTTCAAACTCAATACTAGAAATTATCTAGACTTTAGAGAAACCAAATATGCAAACCAAATTTTAGCATGCTCTATGTATTTCTTCATTAATAGGTGCAAAGCATATGATGCAACAGCTTAAACATGAGCACAACAATTGCCAAGTATCACATTACCCAAGACATTTTAGCAATTACTACATGTATCATTTTCCAATTCCAACCATATAACAATTTAACGAAGAAGAAACTTCGCCATGAATATTATGAGTTAAGAACACATGTGTTCATACGAACCAGCGGAGCGTGTCTCTCTCCCACACGAGCATTTATTCAAACAAAAACAAAAACAAAAACAAACAGACGCTCCAAGTAAAGTACATAAGCTGTGATGGAATAAAAATATAGTTTCAGGGGAGGAACCTGATAATATTGTCGATGAAGAAGGGGATGCCTTGGGCATCCCCAATCTTAGACGCTTGAGTCTTCTTGATATATGCAGGGGTGAACCACCGGGGCATCTCCAAGCTTAGAGCTTTCACTCTCCTTGATCATGTTGTATCATCTCCCTCTCTTGATCCTTGAAAACTTCCTTCACACCTAACTTAGAACAACTCATTAGAGGGTTAGTGCACAATCAAAATATACATATTCAGAGGTGACATAATCATTCTTAACACTTCTGGACATTGCACAAAGCTACTAAAAGTCAATGGAATCAAAATATCCATCGAACATAACAAAACAGGCAATGCGAAATAAAAGGCAGAATCTGTCAAAACAGAACAGTTCGTATTGATGAATTTGATTGAGGCACCAGACTTGCTCAAATGAAAATGCTCAAATTGAATGAAAGTTGCGTACATATCTGAGGATCACTCACGTAAATTGGCATAATTTTCTGAGTTACCTACAGAGAATTTTGCCCAGATTCGTGACAGCAAAGAAATCTGTTTCTGCGCAGTAATCCAAATCCAGTATGAACTTTTCTATCAACGACTTTACTTGGCACAACAAAACACTAAACTAAGATAAGGAGAGGTTGCTACAGTAGTAAACAACTTCCAAGACTCAAAATAAAAACAAAGTACTGTAGTAAAAACATGGGTTGTCTCCCATAAGCGCTTTTCTTTAACGCCTTTCAGCCTAGGCGCGAAAGTGTGTATCAAGTATTATC
>NC_061511.1:241211071-241432576 GCF_022539505.1 Lolium rigidum
CGGTCCTTCCCGGGTGTTCTGGATGCTTCCGGTGAAAATAGGAACTTGGGCGTTGATTTCGTCCGATTCCGAGAATATTTCGTTACTAGGATTTCTGAAACCAAAACAGCAGTAAAAACGAACCGGCACTTCGGCATCTTGTTAATAGGTTAGTTCCAGAAAATGCACGAATATGACATAAAGTGTGCATAAAACATGTAGATAACATCAATAATGTGGCATGGAACATAAGAAATTATCGATACGTCGGAGACGTATCAAGTACCCATTTTAGCAACAGTAAATAAAGCAAACTAGATAAAGTAAATGCAAGTAACTAATTTTTTTGTGTTTTTGATATAGCAAACGAGATAGCAAATAAAGTAAAACTAGCAACTAATTTTTTTGTATTTTGATTTAGTGCAACAAATAAAGTAGTAAATAAAACTAAGCAAGACAAAAACAAAGTAAAGAGATTGGGATGTGGAGACTCCCCTTGCAGCCGTGTCTTGATCTCCCGGCAACGGCGCCGGAAAATTGCTTGATGGCGTGTAGCACACGTCCGTTGGGAACCCCAAGAGGAAGGTGTGATGCGTACAGCGGCAAGTTTTCCTCGGTATAGAAACCAAGGTTTATCGAACCGAGTAGGAGTCAAGAAGCACGTTGAAGGTTGATGGCGGCGAGATGTAGTGCGGTGCAACACCAGGGATTCCGGCGCCAACGTGGAACCCGCACAACACAACCAAAGTACTTTGCCCCAACGTAACAGCGAGGTTGTCAATCTCATCGGCTTGCTGTAACAAAGGATTAGATGTATAGTGTGGAAGATGATTGTTTGCAGAAAACAGTAGAACAATTGCAGTAGATTGTATTTCAGATGTAAAGAATGGACCGGGGTCCATAGTTCACTAGAGGTGTCTCTCCCATAAGATAAACAGCATGTTGGGTGAACAAATTACAGTTGGGCAATTGACAAATAGAGAGGGCATGACCATGCACATACATATTATGATGAGTATAGTGAGATTTAATTGGGCATTACGACAAAGTACATAGACCGCTATCCAAAGCATGCATCTATGCCTAAAAAGTCCACCTTCGAGGTTATCATCCGAACCCCTCCAGTATTAAGTTGCTAACAACGAGACAATTGCATTAAGTATTGCGCGTAATGTAATCAGTAGCTACATCCTCGAACATAGCACCAATGTTTTATCCCTAGTGGCAACAAGACATCCATAATCTTAGAGATTTCTGTCACTTCCCGCATTCACTGGAGACATGAACCCACTATCGAGCGTAAATACTCCTCTTGGAGTTACAAGCATCTACTTGGCCAGAGCATCTACTAGTAACGGAGAGCATGCAAGATCATAAACAACACATAGATATAAATTGATAATCAACATAACAAGCATTCTCTATTCATCGGATCCCAACAAACACAACATATAGCATTACAAATAGATGATCTTGATCATGTTCGGCAGCTCACAAGACCCGACAATTAAGCACAATGAGGAGAAGACAACCATCTAGCTACTGCTATGGACCCATAGTCCAGGGGTAGACTACTCACACATCACTCCGGAGGCGACCATGGCGGCGTAGAGTCCTCCGGGAGATGATTCCCCTCTCCGGCAGGGTGCCGGAGGCGATCTCCCGAATCCCCCGAGATGGGATTGGCGGCGGCGGCGTCTCCGGAAGGTTTTCCGTATCGTGGTTCTCGGTATCGGGGGTTTCGCGACGAAGGCTATTTGTAGGCGGAAGGGCAGGTCGAGGGCGTCACGAGGGCCCACACCATAGGTCGGCGCGGCCGAGGCTTGGGCCGCGCCGCCTATGGTTTGGCCACCTCGTGGCCCCACTTCGTCTCCTCTTCGGTCTTCCGGAAGCTTCGTGGCAAAATAGGACCCCGGGCGTTGATTTCGTCCAATTCCGAGAATATTTCCTTACTAGGATTTCTGAAACCAAAAACAGCAGAAAACAAAGAATCGGCACTTCGGCATCTTGTTAATAGGTTAGTTCCAGAAAATGCACGAATATGACATAAAGTGTGCATAAAACATGTAGATATCATCAATAATGTGGCATGGAACATAAGAAATTATCGATACGTCGGAGACGTATCAGTTCCCATTATTATAAGGATATGGCCTATAGTTGTTACTAGAATTGTTCCGGTAAGCATTGTTGTTGAAATTATTATTTTTAATGTAGTTTACATCAACATGTTCTTCTTGAGCAAACAATGAAGCTAACGGAACATTATTAGGATCAATATTTGTCCTATCATTCACAAGCATAGACATAATAGCATCAATCTTATCATTCAAGGAAGAGGTTTCTTCACGGAATTTACCTTCTTACCTTGTGGAGCTCTTTCCGTGTGCCATTCGGAGTAATTAATCATCATATTATCAAGAAGCTTCGCTGCTTCACCAAGAGTGATGGACATAAAGGTACCTCCAGCAGCTGAATCCAATAGGTTCCGCGAAGAAAAATTCAGTCTTGCATAAAAGATTTAATTGGGCATTACGACAAAGTACATAGACCGCTATCCAGCATGCATCTATGCCTAAAAAGTCCACCTTCAGGTTATCATCCGAACCCCTTCCAGTATTAAGTTGCAAACAACAGACAATTACATTAAGTATGGTGCGTAATGTAATCAATAACTACATACTCGGACATAGCATCAATGTTTTATCCCTAGTGGCAACAAGACATCCATAACCTTAGAGGTTTCTGTCACTCCCCGCATTCACGGAGACATGAACCCACTATCGAGCATAAATACCCCTCTTGGAGTTACTAGCAAAAACTTGGCCGCAGCCTCTACTAATAACGGAGAGCATGCAAGATCATAAACAACACATAGATATAAATTGATAATCAACATAACATAGTATTCTCTATCCATCGGATCCCAACAAACACAACATATAGCATTACGTATAGATGATCTTGATCATGTTCGGCAGCTCACAAGAACCGACAATGAAGCATAATGAGGAGAAGACAACCATCTAGCTACCGCTATGGACCCATAGTCCAGGGGTAGACTACTCACTCATCACTCCGGAGGCGACCATGGCGGTGTAGAGTCCTCCGGGAGATGAATCCCCTCTCCGGCAGGGTGCCGGAGGCGATCTCCTGAATCCCCCGAGATGGGATTGGCGGCGGCGGCGTCTCTGGAAGGTTTTCCGTATCATGGCTTTCGGTACTGGGGGTTTCGCGACGAAGGCTATTTGTAGGCGGAAGGGCAGGTCAGGGGCCACACGAGGGGCCCACGCCATAGGTCGGCGCGGCCAGGGCTTGGGCCGCGCCGCCCTGGCGTGTCGTCACCTCGTGGCCCCACTTCGTTGACTCTTCGGTCTTCTGGAAGCTTCGTGTGAAAATAGGCCCCTGGGCGTTGATTTCGTCCAATTCCGAGAATATTTCCTTACTAGGATTTCTGAAACCAAAAACAGCAGAAACAAAGAATCGGCTCTTCGGCATCTCGTTAATAGGTTAGTGCCGGAAAATGCATAAATATGACATAAAGTATGCATAAAACATGTAGATATCATCAATAATGTGGCATGGAACATAAGAAATTATCGATACGTCGGAGACGTATCAAGCGCGCGTGAGGGGCCCCGTGGCCGGCGGCGGAGGAGGCGGAGGCGGAGGTGAGGCGTCGCCTGGCGAAGATGGCGCGGCGCCCGAGCTGAGGCTCGAGGGCAACGCAAGCGGCGTCGAGGCGGATGAACCCGGCGAAGGGGTGTCGCCCAGCGAAGACGGCGCGGCGCCCGAGCTGAGGCTCGAGGGCGACGCAGGCGACGTCGAGGCGGGCGTCGGTGCAGGTGTCGGCGCGGGTGTCGACGTGGGGTCACCCGAGACATGGCTCAAGGGTGACCCAGAGGGTGGCGAGGCAGCGCCCGAGCCAGAGCTCAAGGGCGCGGCGGAGAACGACGAGGCAGTGCCCGAGTCCGAGCTCGAGGGCACTACAGCCGGCGGACCTGCGGGGGTCGACGCCGGGGACCATCAGTAGTCGAAGGAGGAGTGGCGACCACCTGTCTTTGTGCAAAAGGAAAGCAATGCTCATCAAAGTACACGTGCCGGGAGGTGATGACGCGGTGAGAAACCGGATCATAGCAGCGGTAGCCTTTGGTGTTAGCCGGGTAGCCGAGGAAAACACACGGAACGGAACGAGGGGCGAGTTTATGAGGAGTGGTGGCGGCGATACTAGGATAACAACGACAACCGAAAATCCGAAGACCGTCGTAGGATGGAGGGGAACCGTAAAGGAGGTGATGAGGTGCATAGTTCCAGCGGGGACGACACGGATGAAGGTTGACAAGGAGGGTGGCGGTGGCTAAGGCGTCAGGCCAAAAGGTGGGGGGAACATGGTTGTGGAATAGGAGTGTGCGGACGCAGTCATTGAGGGTGCGGAGGATACGCTCGGCGCGGCCGTTTTGTTGGGACGTGTATGGACAGGTTAGACGGAAAATAGTGCCGTGAGAGGAGAGTAGGGTGCGGACGGCGACATTGTCAAACTCTTTTCCGTTGTCGGTTTGTAGGGCGTGGATGGGGCGACCGAACTGGGTGGAAACATAGGCGTAGAAGGCTGTGAGAGTGGTGGCGACATCGGACTTTTTACGGAGGGGAAATGTCCACACAAAATGAGAAAAATCATCAAGAATAACTAGGTAATAAAGAAGACCAGAATTACTCGGGATTGGAGAGGTCCATACATCACTATGAATTAACTCAAAAGGAAAAGACGCAACGGAGGAAGACTGACTAAAAGGAAGGCGAACGTGTTTACCAAGACGACATGCTTCGCAACTATGTGAAGACTGTTTAGTAGAGGAAAACGAAAAACCCCGCATTATTTGGTGAAGCGTGTTGGCATTGGGATGTCCAAGACGAGCATGCCAAAGATCAACGTCTGCGGAGAGAGCACGAGGTGCGGCGCCGGGGGTGGAAGGTGACATCACTGGATACAAATCGTCGGGGCTCTCACATCGATGGAGGACCATCCGGGTGCGGGCGTCCTTAACAGAAAAACCAAACGCGTCAAATTCAACAGTCACAGAGTTGTCACGAGAAAGAGTTTTAACAGAGACTAAATTCTGAATAAGCTGGGAGACACAAGGACATTATTAAGAGACAGTGGTTGAGAAGTAGAAGGAAAATTAGCAGAACCAATGTGAGAAATAGGAAGACCGGCGCCGTTACCGACAATGATGCGAGACTCGGTGGAAGTGGGAAAAGAATGGGAAAGGTTACCCGGGTGAGCGGCCATGTGAGACGAGGCGCCCGTGTCCATAAACCAGTTGCTGCCACCGGCGTAAGAGCCAGGTGCGGGCGCGGCGTGGTAGGCCGGGGCGTAGGACGGTGGCGTGGCGGTGAAGGCCGAGGCGTAGGGAGGTGTCGCGGTGAAGTGCGCCTGGTGAGTCAGCGGGCGCGGCACCGGCATGATGTAGGCGGAGAGGACCCCCGTCCATGGGTTGTAGGCGAAGGGGTTGCTGCCGTTGGAGACCGACGACATGACGACGCGTGCGCGGGGGACGGCGACGGCGCGGGGTTTGGGAGGGGTGTGTTGGGGGGATGACCCCCGGTATGCCAAAGGCATGCCAAACCGGATGGTTTGAAGCCATCAGGATACCGGTTAGATGTTCATGCCGGAGTCTAAGATAGGCGTTTGGCTGAACAGGTTAAGCCGGTATCCTCAAAGGAGGGATACCGGGACCGGATAGAAAAGATACCGGGCCACCGGAAGGATGAGCTTGTCGGCAAGGCTGGTCAAAGATCCTCTCCAGAGCTAGAAGACAAGGATGAGCTAAGCAAAGTAGCTTTAAACGAAGGGCTGACGATAAAGAAGAAGATGACGGAGAAAGAAGCCGGAGGACGTCAGCCTCCCTGATTAAAGAAGACCCCGGTGTCATCTATGATTAAAGTACCTTTGTAAAGTAGCTTTGTAAAGTAGTTTGTCCAGTCAAAGATGCCATTAGGGTTTCTTGCACTGTAAGCCACCCTCTCCCCTATATAAGGAGAGGGGGCAGCCCTCCTTACATGCATGTAGGTACGCGCGGAACACAGAGAGAGAGAAACCTGTAACTTGTGTGAATCAATGAACATGGTGATCTAGAGTGAGTTCTTCCTTGTGTCTTTCTTCTTCAACCTCTGGCCTTGGCCAAGTTCTTGAGGAAACCATCCGGAAGTTCGTCCCACCTGATCACAAACCCTCCCCCGAATCCTCTTGCGTCCATTCGGCCCCAATCTAAGCCATCCTATGGCATCTGCTCGTTCACCACGACGACAGTTATGCTCTCGTTGTGGACCCAATCATGAAGGGGCCGCAAGCTCGAGTAAAATTCAGCAAGGTGCTGATAGACAACGGCATCAGCATAAACATCATGTACAAGCACACCATGCGTACGTTGGGCATAACAGAAAACATGCTTCAGCCGACGCGCACAACGTTCCACGGGATCGTCCCTGGCTTGTCCTGTGCCCCGATAGGAAATGTTCGGGTGGACGTGGCATTTGGAGGACGTGACAATTGCCGGGTTGAAAATGTTGAGTTTGAGGTGGTGGATCTAGACAGTCCCTACCATGCATTGCTGGGGAGACCGGCATTGGCAGCCTTCATGGCCACAACTCATACGGCTTACCTCAAGATGAAGATGCCGGCACCTCGTGGACCATTGACTGTGGTGGGAAACTACAAGGTCTCACTGGAAACTGCTTCTGCCGGATCAAACCTAGCGGAATCGCTGGTGATCGCGGAGGAAAAGAAGAGAATGCAAACAGCTGTTGCGCTGGCTCAGTCCTCACAATTGAGCTTAGCAGCAATGAGTGAAAACATGGGCTCACCGGCATTCAAGCCAACAAATGAAACAAAGGACATCGTGCTGGATCCGGCTTACCCAGAGCGCACCGTTCGTATCGGTGCCGGACTTGATCAAGCATAGGAAAGCGCGCTCGTCAGCTTCCTCCGTGAGAATCGGAATATCTTTGCCTGGTCAACTGATGATTTGGTAGGTGTTCCGAGGGAGCTGGCTGAGCACTCCTTAAACGTCCGGAAAGATGCCAAGCCGGTGCGGCAACCACTGCGCCGGTTCGCTGAAGATAGAAGGAAAATCATAGGAGAAGAGGTGACCAAACCGCTTGTTGCCGGATTCATTGTGGAGGTCACGCACAGAGTGGCTGGCCAATCCGGTAATGGTTGAAAAGAAGAAAGATGAGAACCTGGAGGCAAAAGCTCCGAAGGTGTGGCGCATGTGCATCGACTACACCAACCTAAACAAGGCTTGCCCAAGAGATCCTTTTCCTTTGCCGCGAATCGATCAAGTGATTGATTCAACTGCTGGGTGTGAGTTGTTGTCCTTCCTAGACGCATATTCCGGTTTCCACCAGATTCCCTTGAAAAAGGAAGATCAAATAAAAACTGCGTTCATTACCCCGCACGGGGCTTATTGCTATGTCACTATGCCTTTTGGTTTGCGCAACGCTGGTGCAACGTACCAGCGCTGTATGCAAAAATGCTTGTTTGATCAAATCGGGAAGAATGTGCAAGTCTATGTGGATGACATTGTGATAAAAACTAAGGTAAAGAACACCTTAATCGATGACATCCGGCAAACATTCGATAACCTAAGACGGTTCCGGATGAAACTCAATCCGGCAAAATGCACCTTTGGTGTCCCTGCCGGCAAGCTGCTCGGTTTCCTGCTATCAAGCCGGGGCATAGAAGTTAATCCGGTAAAAATCCGGGCAATAGAAAGAATGGCTGTCCCTCGAGAGTTAAAAGATGTGCAAAAGTTTACCGGAAGCTTGGCATCGCTAAGCCGGTTCGTAAGCAGGTTGGGAGAGAAAGCTCTGCCACTCTACGCTCTGATGAAAAAATCTGACACGTTCGTCTGGACCCCTCAGGCAGACGCAGCGTTTAAAGAGCTAAAAACAATGCTAGACACAGCACCCATACTGGCTTCACCTCTAGAGAGAGAGCCTATGCTGTTATACATAGCGGCAACAAACCGGGTGGTGAGTGTAGTGGTTGTAGTTGAAAGAGAAGAGGAAGGAAAAACCGTCCAGAGGCCGGTATACTACCTGAGCGAGGTGCTCTCCCTCTCCAAACAAA
Source organism: Lolium rigidum (assembly GCF_022539505.1). Taxonomy (NCBI): domain Eukaryota; kingdom Viridiplantae; phylum Streptophyta; class Magnoliopsida; order Poales; family Poaceae; genus Lolium; species Lolium rigidum. Next base: position 241,219,182 of record NC_061511.1, read on the forward strand.
ACTATCCTCACTTCCAAAAAATGACTTATGGCGTGTACATGGCCGCCACAAAACTCAAGCATTACTTTGAGGAGCACCCCATGAAGGTGGTGAGTGAAGCACCAATCTCCGATATCATGTGCAACAAAGACGCCAGCGGCCGGATTGCAAAATGGGCAATCCAGATATCACCATACGTGCCGGTGTATGAAAGAAGAGATGCCATAAAGTCACAGGCTTTAGCTGACTTCCTAGTTGATTGGGCGGAGATGCAATACAAACCGCCAGATCAGAGGATAGAATACTGGAAAATGCACTTTGATGGATCCAAGCTCAAGGAGGGTCTAGGTGCCGGTGTGGTGCTTACTTCACCAAAAGGAGACCACCTCCGGTATGTTTTGCAAGTACATTTCAGGGCATCCAATAATGTCGCTGAATATGAAGCTTTGATCCATGGGCTTAAGGTCGCAAAAGAAATCGGTGCACACCGGATCATTTGCTATGGAGATTCAGACCTTGTGGTACAGCAGTGTTCAGGAGATTGGGATGCAAAAGATGCCAACATGGCCTCGTACCGGTTTCACGTGCAAAAGATTGCCGGATTCTTCGAAGGATGTGAGTTCCACCATGTGCCACGCGCAGAAAATGAAGCCGCGGATGCTTTGTCCAAGCTGGGCTCATCTAGGCAAGAAATTCCTCCCGGAATAGCTTTGGCTCACTTAAGAGTACCATCGATCAAACCAAGCCCGGAATCGGAATCAATTTTTGTACCGGAGTCACATGTAGTACCCATGGATATCGATGAAGGGAACCCGGGGACTGCTCCGGCAAGCTCGGGGACTGCTGTACCCATACCGGAAGAAATGATGCTGGTGGATAGCATGGAGATACATGCACCGGTGTTTTTGGTTCGAGAGATACCGTCATGGGTTAAACCTATTAAGGAATTCCTGATCAACGGCACCTTGCCGGCTGACGAAAATGAGTCAAGGAGGATACAAAGAAGGTCCAAAGCTTACACATTCATCAACGGTGAAGTGTACAAGAGAAGCGTTACCGGTGTCCTTCAAAGATGTGTGGAACCGGAGGAAGGGAAAGAAATGCTTGAGGAAATTCACCAAGGAGAATGTGGGCACCATGCTTCATCAAGGGCGCTAGTAGCAAAAGTATTCCGGCATGGGTTTTATTGGCCCACTGCTTTGGAAAACGCTGAGGATTTGGTAAGAAAATGCAACGGCTGCCAGAGGTACGCCAAGCAAAATCATACCCCAGCATCCGGTTTAAAGACAATACCGTTAACATGGCCATTCGCCGTTTGGTGCCTTGACATGGTTGGCCCATTCAAAACTGCAAGAAGCAGCATGACTCACATCTTGGTCATGGTGGATAAGTTCACCAAATGGCTAGAAGTGAAACCTATCGCAAAGTGTGATGGGCATACAGCGGTGAAATTCTTAAAAGATGTCATTTTGCGGTATGGATACCCGCACATCATCATCACGGACAATGGAACTAACTTTGCTCAAGGTGAGTTCAAAAGGTTCTGTGAGGACAACAACATCCGGTTGGATTTGTGCTCAGTGGCACACCCACAAGGCAATGGCCAGGTGGAAAGAATGAATGCGTTGGTGCTTTCCGGTATCAAGCCCAGACTCATTGATGCAGTGGAGAAGTCACCGGGATGTTGGCTCGATGAGCTACCATCAGTTCTGTGGAGTATAAGAACGACTCCAAACCGGTCTACCGGATACACTCCCTTCTTCATGGTTTATGGAGCAGAAGCGGTCATACCAACCGACATCATTCATGATTCACCAAGGGTACAGCTCTATACTGAGCAAGAGGTCAAAGAGGCCAGAGAAAACGATGTGAACTTGCTAGAAGAAGCAAGAGAGCTGGCTTTGGCAAGAACAACCATTTACCAGCAAAACCTAAGACGCTATCATAACCGGAAGGTTAACCCGAGAGTTTTCCGGGAAGGAGATCTTGTGCTTCGCCTAGTGCAGCGCACTGAAGGCCGGCATAAGCTTTTGCCACCATGGGAAGGTCCCTTCATTGTAAGCAAGGTGCTTCACAATGATGCATATTACTTGATCGATGCGCAGGAGTGGAAGAAAGGAAAGGCGGACAGGTCCGGAGAAGAAAGCAAGCGTCCATGGAACGTAGCTCTGTTGCGTCCTTTCTACTCTTGAAGTTGTGGTGTAAGAAGTTCCTTTTTGTACCTTACATGCTATGAATAAAAGATGCCGGAACATTGAATGAATCTCGGGGACTACCCCAATAAAGTTGCATGTAACTTGTTTATTTTTTCAGTTTACCGGTTGCTTATTGAATGTTTTTTCTTTCCGGTTTAGTAGTGTGCTAAATCCTACCGGAGTCTTCGACTCTGCTGCTGTCCGCAAACCGGCTTCATGGCAAGCAAGATAAACCGGTAGGGGATAAGCACATGAACTGCGAGAAGGGAGAGCAGGAAAGAACAATCCGGAAAATTTAACTAACCCCGGTTAAACCGGATTTTTACGAAATTTCAAAGTTATTTCTAAGTTCAAGAAGATGCTTGTTTGGTGAAAGAACCTTGTGCTCATACGCCAAAGAACGCCCAGAGAAGGCAGGCAGAGCCAAGGCAAAAGAACCAAGTATGCATCAAATTGGATGCGGAAACAATTGGGAAATCATTGCAGTGCAGGATAAAAGCAGAACCAAAAGCAAAGATGCTAAGACAAACTTAGAAATACTTAGCTACCGATATAACTTACCGGCATAAAATGTTGTGCGGCAACCACAAGCAACTTAAGGTTTTACATCATAAGCCCCGGCATACCGGGGCAGAATTTAACAAACATTGTTTTGAGGCAAACAGGGCCAACAGATAGATCACAGGCAAACTTTTGATAGAGGGTCATCAGGCAGCGGGGGCATCGGGTGGAGCGTCACCAGCCTCAGCATCTTCAGGGGGAGCAGCACCGGCTTCGGGAGCTTCCGGCGGCACGTCCTCGGCAGCCTCATCTTCATCTCCCTCGTCTTCTTCTTCCTCATCGCTGAGGTAGTCCTTGACACCAGGAGGGGGAGGGATGAAGGTGCGGACCTCGGCATACTCAGCAAGCCGAGTATGCCCGGTCCCGCCGCTTCGCGGCGAGCGCCGGATCCGTGTCCGTGGGAGCATCTGCGCGTACGCCTTGGAGAGCATCCAAATCCAGATCAGGGTACCACGAGCACGCGGAGCGCAGCGCCGTGTCAGCTCCGGCACGAGCCGCGGAGCATTGCCACTCGCGAATCCGGTGCCCGGCATCATTAAGCCGCGCGGCAGTCAGCGTGATGTTCCCCGGCAGCTCCTCCTCAGGCCACAGCACCTTGAAGACTTGGATGGCGGCGGCTGGCAGGTCGGCAAGAAGCCGGTCGACGGAGCGCATATGTTGGACTCGCGCGGAGAGGGCGACAAGATAGTCGTACCCATCCCAGTGCGCGTCCGTATTGGGAAATTCCCGCGCAATCCGATCCTCCCTCACCTTCTTCAAGGCATAGACCTGGGATTCCGGGAAATGCTCTACAGGAAGAAGGAAAAAGCATAAGCACAAGACACCGGAAAAGGTATGTCGGAAAAGCAAGGAACAAAAATACATCTTCAAAAGGAAAAAGCTCATAAGCGAAAGAAGGAACAAGGCAAGGACTTACGGAGAGCTAGCGCGTCAATCTTCATAACCAACCGGTCATATTCCCGGTGATCGGTGGTCATGGTATCAATGAGACGCTCCGCTGCCTTCCGCGATTTCCTTTCCTCCTCCAGCTCTGCCGTCAAGACGGTGTTGGAGTTCGTGGAGTCCTCCACGACCTCCGCCAACCTGGCCTCAGCTGCAACCCGGGTGTCCTTCAAGGCTTGCTCATGCCGGAGCGCGGCTTACATAGCCTGTTCCTTCAGCTCCCCCAGGGCGGTCTTCTGGGCCTCCAGTGCCTCGTTGTGCTCCTTGAGGAGCTGCTCCTTCTCGCCTAAAGTACCGGAAAGAAAGGTCTTAGCAAGCAACAATAGATGAAATGAAAAAAGGAACGGGTTAGCAGAAAAAGAGAGGATGGTACCTTGAAGCTTGGTAACCTGGGCCTTCAGGGCCTCGATGGTAGCTTCCGGAACAAGCCGTTAAGCAAAAGAATGCGTAAGTATCAAAGAAGGAAACATTCCGGTGAAAAGATGCCGGAGGGAAAAGAAACAAACCTTGGCAGTGGCTGTGGGCATCAGCAAGGTCCCGATGCTCCCACAGAAGCTCCTCAAAGAGTTTCTTCCGGGCGTCAGCGGTGCTCTGTTCAAAGGAAGATGGAAAGAAACAAGGTTTCAACCCGAAACTCGGGGACTGGCTATGCCGGTTTCACATGCCTCTAGTTAAAGTTTCGCGCTGAAAACTGCGTTTTCACCACGAAACTCGGGGACTGGGAGAATAGATAAGATCCGGAAAGAAAAGAAACCGGCATCAACAAAAATACAAGAGGTTTAGCAGAACTTACCACCACGTTGTTGGTAGCATCGTACCATGCACTGTCGAACTCTTTCACGGCGCGTTTAAGCTGCGTGAAGTGTTCTTCAGTGGACCGAGGCCCGGCAGGATCTGGTGCCGGAAGGCGGTCCTTCCCCAGGCCGCGGGTAGAGGCAGAGATATCCGCCTCGTTCCACTTCTGGGCGTAGGGGAGGAGGTGCCCCAGGTCTTTGCCCGCGCGCTTCAGCTCAACAATCCGGCCTAGGAGGCCGGTAGGCTTGTCCTGTGCAGCGATAGCAGCGGGGCCGACGTGCAGCACCACGTCCCCCGAGCCGCCTGAGGCGGCGCCCTCCACAGCCTTGCCGCGGGAAGCCCCGGGCTTGAGGAACTTGGTGATCTTGGGGGTCTCGGACGGCGCCGGTTGCTTGGCCGCGGAAGGTCCTTGGCTGGGCGGCGGTGTCGGCGTGGCCTCGGGAGGAGGAGAAGATACCGGCGCGGAAGTATCCGGCGCGGTGGGGGAAGAGCTTGGCTGCTTCTTCTTTTTCTTCGGGGGAGGAGGAACCAAAGGTTCCGCCTGCCCGGCATCTGTCTGGCCGGCGCCGATGTTGCTGGCGCCGGTGTCTTGGGTCTCTGGAGGGGAGGTGAAGTCCTCCTCCGCGCGGTGATCAGGAGGTGTTGGGGCCGCGCGCCCCGAACTTGTAGTGCCTCCCGAGGGGGAGGCAGAGCTGTTGCCGGCACCAGATGGTACCGGACTTGAGTGAGGAGGAGGAGTTGAGGTCCTCGCGGAGCCGGCAGAGCCAAGCTCAAGCGCAGGGCTGAAAGAAAGGAAAAAGAGAGCAAATTGGAAAAAGCAACCGGAAAAGAGCTCGGTGGAAACAAAGAGAGCATAAAAAGAGATAAAAACTTACCCGGAAGACATCGGCATCCGCTTCTGCTTGTAGCGCTTGGTGCTAACCTGCTTCCCTCCAATGACCTCAGTCCGAGGGCGTTTGGCAGAGGGAGCATGGCTGGGGCCGGCGCCAGCAGCTGGAGGATCACTCTTCTGGCCTTCGGCCATGAGTTTATCCAGGAACTCATCCCCAACCTCGGCTTGCAGGGGGGGCTCATGCTCATGGACCTGTGGGTTGTTGCTGGCTGAGGGAATGTCTACAGAATGGAAGTAACAAAAAGAATATAAGAAAACGAACAGAAAGGCTACCTCAAGCAAGGTCAAGTCATCAGACGAACCAGCTGGTTCCGGCGGAGACTTGCCGAGGCGAGAAGATGCAGTCCGGCCCATCCTCAGATCCAGCCAATGGATAACGGGATCCGGATTGTACTTGTCCAGAGGCCTCTTCCGGCAAGGGCCTCGTCGGTCCGAATCAATCCGGGGGAAGCGGGCCCTAGCCTGAAAACAAAGGAAAGAAGGGAGATTAGACATAAGTACAAAAGTTACCGGTAATACGACCTGAGCCGTATATCTGCTTACTTCTTTGGACGGAGGATTCCTGGCGCTGAGAGGGCAAAGGCCCCACTCCCAGTCATCCGGCATGTCCGTTTGGCAGATTTGGCTAGCCTTAAGGACCACATCCTCTTTGCTTAAGGCCAGGCCGGTGATCTTGGTGGGATCACCGGGGCCGTACATCTCACTAATCTTGTGAGCGCGCTGCTGAAGGGGAAGCACCCGGCGGCTGATGAAGGCGCGGATGATATCGTCGGAGCAGATGTTGGTGTCCTTCATCAACTTCATCATGAAGCGCACCACCCGGTTCGTCTCGGCGTGATCCGTACCGGGGTTGTACTGCCAGTTGGTCTTGGCGGGCGGCGCCGGGTTGAACGCCGGCAAGTTGATGAGGTCGACGTCGCCCGCGTTCTTCACATAGAAGAACGTCGTCTGCCACAACCGGCAAGACTCGAGGCCGTTGAACTTAAAAAAGGGGCTCCCTTGGCGGGAGCCGATGATGCGAGACCCGCATTGAACGGGGGTTTGGGCTTGGGAATGTCCTTGCCCTGGACCGAATTGATCCGGAGGGAGAAAAAGCGGGCAAACGTCTCGCGAGCGGGACGGATGCCAATGTAGCCCTCCATGAAGGCCACAAAGCAAGAAAGATAAAAGACGGCTTTGCCGGGAAGGTGGTGAGGTTGGAGTCGATAGAAGTTGAGGAATTGACGAAAGAAATCAGAGGCAGGAAGGCCGAAGCCACGCTCAAAATGAGCAAGGAAAACAACAACTTCACCGGGTTCGAGCACCGGTTGGATCTCGTCGCCTGGAAGCCGGCAGATGACTCCTTCCGGAATCCTCCTAGACCGGTAGAGCCAGTCGATCTCGAACTGAGTCACGTCGGAGCCCCTCCAGGCTCCGCGTGTCTTATCTTTTCCGGAGGCCCGGCTAGACGTGCCGGCCTCTTGGCCCCGGCTAGATGCCAGATCCATCCGGGCAAGATCTTCGGTTAGCCCGTCGGAGCTACTACCTTGGTTACTAGAGGTAGCAGCGGGGAGAGACCCTTCGCTGGACATGTGGATCTAAGCGACACCGGAATCTATCGACAAACGGTTTTCCCCAAACAGACCCTCGCGCGAAGATCTACGAGTAAGAGGAAAAGCAAAATAAAGAAGGGATAAATACTCTACCGCCCCCAAGATCCGAAGTGCAAGAAGGAAAGGGGTAAAGGCGCATTGGGCCTAACCTGAGGCGGCGGAGTCGCGGAGGAGAAGGTTCGCCGGAGGTACGGTGAGCCTGCGGCCGGCGAGGAAGTCCGTCGACGGCGAGGCGAGGAAGTTCTCGAGGAAGCACGAATGCAGCGGACGCGGAGAGCGCGCTGCAGAAGGTTCCCGCACGAGAAGGTCCGGCGGAACGGCGGCGTGAGTTCGCCGGGCGACGGGCTCGAGCGAGCGGCGGCGGACGGAGAACGGTGAAGGCACGGAGGCGAAGAGCACTGTGCGCGAGGAAGTGGAGAATGCGAGAAGAGGAAGAAGGAGCGGCGGTTGCGCTTATAAAGAAGAAGGGGAGTGGGCTGAAAACCGCTGGGCCGTGGCGGTTCGCCTCGCGGCCCGCGGCGGTTCGCATCATGGGCCGCCACGTGTCGGAGAGATACACGCAAAAAAACAGGAGGCCACACGGAGGCACACAGGAGATCCAGAACGGCTAGTGGGATCCGCAGCGGTGCATTAAATGGGCGCGCGGGAGTCGAAGCGAAATGACAACTGACATCTGGCGCGTCGGCCACGAAGCGCATGTCTCTGTCAGGCGCGGGGCCCGAGATATTCTCGACTTCGCCGAGGAGGCGTTTAATGGTTAAGGTACCGGAAGACAAGATACCGGAGAATGACTTACAAAGAAAGATAAGGAAGATCCGGGCAAAGATGCCGGATCCGAGCCTGACGCCGGATGGATCAAACCGGTATCCAAAGACGTAAGAACCCGGCATGGTCTGTTGGATAGGATCCGCCAGACTATACCAGCTTCGGGGACTAATGTTGGGGGGATGACCCCCGGTATGCCAAAGGCATGCCAAACCGGATGGTTTGAAGCCATCAGGATACCGGTTAGATGTTCATGCCGGAGTCTAAGATAGGCGTTTGGCTGAACAGGTTAAGCCGGTATCCTCAAAGGAGGGATACCGGGACCGGATAGAAAAGATACCGGGCCACCGGAAGGATGAGCTTGTCGGCAAGGCTGGTCAAAGATCCTCTCCAGAGCTAGAAGACAAGGTGAGCTAAGCAAAGTAGCTTTAAACGAAGGGCTGACGATAAAGAAGAAGATGACGGAGAAAGAAGCCGGAGGACGTCAGCCTCCCTGATTAAAGAAGACCCCGGTGTCATCTATGATTAAAGTACCTTTGTAAAGTAGCTTTGTAAAGTAGTTTGTCCAGTCAAAGATGCCATTAGGGTTTCTTGCACTGTAAGCCACCCTCTCCCCTATATAAGGAGAGGGGGCAGCCCTCCTTACATGCATGTAGGTACGCGCGGAACACAGAGAGAGAGAACCTCGTAACTTGTGTGAATCAATGAACATGGTGATCTAGAGTGAGTTCTTCCTTGTGTCTTTCTTCTTCAACCTCTGGCCTTGGCCAAGTTCTTGAGGAAACCATCCGGAAGTTCGTCCCACCTGATCACAAACCCTCCCCCGAATCCTCTTGCGTCCATTCGGCCCCAATCTAAGCCATCCTATGGCATCTGCTCGTTCACCACGACGACAGGGTGCGCGGCGGTGGCTGCAGGTGCGGCGGCGGCGCGGCGTGAGGAGGAGCACACGCAGCGGCGGCACAAGGGCGGCGGCGCTAGGGTTGGAGGGTGGGGCGGCGCGCGCGGGGAGAGAGGGGCGCGGCGGCTAGGTTAGGAACGATAGGTGTCTGATACCATGTAGAAAGGGATGCAACTCACAATGTATTGATTGGGTGCATATGGCGTTACATATATAGGCCACGTCCTCGACTATACAAGGAAGGAGGCGGGCCCAATAATAAATACAAAGATATGTATCGCTATACATAACTACAGAAGATACACATCCTGATATACAAGGATATGTATCTCAACATTTATGATCACTTTAGAATTTTTGAGACTTCTGAACGGCTATGTGCATCTTAGCTATGCAGAGGTCGGGTGTATATGCTTCTGAAAAAATAAAAGCGCCCATTATCTAAAAAAAATAGACATATTATCTGCTGAAATCTCATAACTATAACCAATTTTTTGTAGATAAAAGAATGGATCGATAGAAATGTGCACACTTCTCCAAATATCACACTAGAACAATCTTGTCAATTCTCATGTGAGAGCTAGCTGAGAAGTTAGATGTACATGAGGTGTCATTTTGCACTGTTAAGCCGACTGCATAGAACCGGCCAAAAATCTGTTTTGCAAGCTCCAAATCCTCCTTACCTCGTTTAACTCTTGGAAGCATTGAGAAGTTAGGTGTACAATGTAAGGTCTCATTTTGCACAATTAAACGGATTACATGGCACTGGAAAGACTTTCCAAGTATCTGTTTTGCAAGGCCCGAACTTTCCTTGCATCCTTCTACTCTTCAAAGCCTTGCACTACTCCACTTGTCCACCTAATTTAATCTGCTATTCTCGTATTTCTTCTTATCAAAACCAACCTCGTCGTGATATAGACGGAGAGTTAAGCTGAGCTGGGCTCTCTCGAAGTCTCGATACAGTGCGAGAGAGGCGACCAGGAGGCGAAACCGAGTTTGGTTCTTCCGCCGGCGACCTCGCCGCCCCTCCCCGCCTCCGATGGCTGTTCTAGCCTCGTGAGGTGGGGGGGAGCTCCGGGGACCCGTGGGCGTGTAGATAGGTTCCAGGTGACGCCGTTGAAGCGTCGGCGACGGCGCCGCGTCGGAAATAAGTCGCCTCGGCTTCGTCCGCGTTTCGCGGGAGATCTTATCTCCGGAGAGAAGCTTGTGGGCGTGTGGTCCTCTTCGCTCCTCCCTGGCTCTGGGGGTGTGCTCCAGTGCGACAGCGGGGATCGTGTGAGGGCTCGGTGTCTTTTGCGGCGGGTTTCGCCCGGGTGCGCGGCTTGGTGCGGTGCTGCCGGATCCCCGCTTGGGATGGATGGAGTCTACGGCTGGCTTGGGGTTTGGCTCGTGGCGGAGGGGCCTGGCCGTCTCCAGCAAGGCGGTGTGGCGTCGTCCCCAGGCCCGGGGGTGAAGGAGCTCGGGGAACACGGCCGATATGGTCGTCGTCTCTGGCCGATAGAAGATTGGGGATCAGATCCGGTTCTACGGAGCCGGTGGCTGCTGCGGCTCACAAACGCCATTGTGCAAGGGGTTCCTTCATCTCCAGGTGCGCTGCTCCTTTGCGTTTTTTCCGACCCACGGCGATGGTGGCTGGCATCGACGCGACGGAGCGGCATCGGAAGCAGAGAAGACCAAGGACGGCAGAGCTTTTCCTTGTTTGGGGTCTTCTGTAGTGCAAGGCGGAGTCAGCTCTTTGGCTTGTATCCTTCCTGTATTATCGTATTTGTACGTCTGCTGTCAAAGTTGTCTGTACTGTTTTCCTACTCGTATAAATACAAGTAGCGTATGCCTACGGGTGTACGGTTTCAAAAAAGAAAAAAACCAACCTCGTCGTGCACACAAAGCAAGGTCATCAACATTCACCTCATTCCTACAAAATCCCAGCCAATCTCCATAATCCCATCATCACCAAGAACACTGAGCAGAGCACCACAAACTAGAGACTAAATTGTTAGCACCACAGGAATGTCTAAAATGGTCTTCTTCGCGGCGGTCGCCGCGGCCCTCATGGTTCTCTCCACTGTCAAAGGGGATGACACTCTGCAGCTGCAATGCCAGCGTCAGCTAGAAGAGAGCTCGCTCCACGCGTGTAGACAGGTTGTGGACCACCAAATAGCCATCCAGCTACCCTTCTTCCACCCGCGGCCATCGCTCTTGCGATCATCCGAGTGGAGAGCAGGGGTGCGGCTGCAATGTTGTCAGCAGCTTCGGGATGTCAGTCGTGAGTGCTGCACCGCCGCCATCCACCAGATCATGAGGCAGTACGAGCATCAAGCCGTGGCGCCACTCGGAGGAGGATTGTACTACCTCGGCGAGGACGTAGCGCCACTCGGAGGAGAGCCGTACTACTACCCCGGTGAGCACGAGGAGCAACAAGGATGGTCGTACTACCCAAGTGAAACTTATCCACAACAAATGCAAGGGTGGGAGCAGCAACAGCAAGGGTCGCACCGGTTTCGGCACCGAGCAGCACACAGCCCGCCTAAGACTGCTCATAGTGGGAGTAACTTAGGTAGTAACATCACATATTTCAAGATGTTTTGGTGACATGGTATAGCAATAAATGAAGAAAGAGAGGGAGGTGGTAACTAGCTATGTTACCATAACATCACACACCCCAAGATAAAATGAGTCTACAAACTAATAAATGAGACTTTGCATGATACCATCTCTAAGTTACTTTCCACTATGAAGGTAGTAACATGAACTAGTAACTTATGCATGACACCACCTTATGTTACTCCCCACTATGAGCAGCCTAAGGCAACTACAGGTGGTGGCTAGGGCCCGGCAAGTCGCGGCGCAGCTGCCAGCGATGTGTCGGCTTGAGGGAATCGCCTTCTCCACCAGCCATTACTAAGCTAGAACTCTCGCAAGTCGCATGTTGTTTGGGCGTGCTGCGTGCACGCACCCTAGTTAGATAATAAACTAGTCATTAACCCGTGCATTCGCACGCGCTAGCACTTTTATTATTTCTTTCATGAAAAATTTGCACGAATTACAAATAACAGAAAAAATTAATTATTTTATATGGAATATTAATAGACATGTATCTAATCGTTTTCTTGGTTTTAGCATTGAACCATAAGAGCTATATTCCTTCAGTATATCTACTCCCTCCATTTTTGTATACTGGGCGCATCTCCAATCCCTTCATATTTCATAATTAAGGCGTGTCTCATTAATCACAGATTTAATTGGGACATTTGGTGCATGCAGTGCTCTCTTTCCTTTCTCCTTCCAATTCTGCATGCGGCGCTCGTTTTCACCTCTGCATGCGATAACTGCTTATTGATTGGGCGTGGCGGGTTACTAGCCGTTCTTCTTGCTGTTTGTTAGGCGTCTCTCCTTCATTATCGATCAGATTTTCCTCTCCCACGCGATTGCAAATCATCCAATAGGCATATACCTTGGTTCCAGAGTTTTTCAAGCCGCGCCCAGTATACAAAAATGGAGGGAGTATTATGGATTGCATGGATTTAAATATTCTTTTTGAGCCATAAATTGTTTCACAACATTAAATTGACATATAGTGGCAAGCAGCATCGTTTTTAGGAACTATGTAAGAAATATGATTTTACAACTTCATCTAGGTGTTATGTACTCAATCTTTTATTCATAGGCATATTATTTGATATAAAAAATCCTTCTTTCATCTACTTCATGGAATAGAACATAGCTATTAAACACCCTTTTTTACATGGTTTCATGTAGAAAATTAATATAATCTCTTAAATAACTACTTACCAAAATTATGTGATTTTATAGTCAACAATAAGTAGTTTCTCTATAAAATCACTAATGTAAATTTCAAGATTTATTTTGCATAATTGTACAATCACAGGTAAAATTACAAAAAAAAAATGGGATTGGTTCTTGTGTATCTTTTTTCAGAAATTCGAAGCTTTTCATTACATGTTGACTATATATAATGAATGCATGTAACTTAAATATTTATATATATTTGATTATCTCATATGCAAAGAATTGTACTCTCCAATCCCCAAATAAATAATATGTAATCCACCCATCTTGTAACCATGCATCATGTAGAAGCAGTTAATTAAAAGAAAAATATACAACACAATCAAAATTTCTCGTTGGTTGACCATGTATATAAATTGGATGGTATGAATATTACTTCGCATTATCGTACCGGGTCTTTTTATTTTTTAGTTTTCTTTTTTTCTTTTTTGGCTGCGTGCATCGGTAACTACCATTAGGGTATTGCCTTGTTGCAAAGGCAGGGTGTAATTGGTGTCTCTCGATATTAATATATTTCTTTTATCAAAAAAAAATTATTACTTCGCATATGCATAATTCGGATGTGGATGAAAACAACATCCGGCGACATAGGAGGAGCTTGTCGAGCCAACTCCATGGCCATTCCTTCCTAAAATCCCAGTGTTAGGATGCCGATCGTGAATTCGTGGGATGGACATCAACATCTCGTCGTACTGATCTCTGAATTTGTGTTACAATTCTTGCTAGCACGTTTACTTTTTTTATAAGAGCACACATACTCAGTAACTTTTTCCAATGTACCGCTAATTATTAGGCTGGATAAATTAATCATATTTTTTTGGCCTGTCGATGCAGGTATCAAAGCTAGCTACATGGATTTGCACGATTACACCTACGATCAGTTAGTTCTTTGTAGTCTCTTTTTTCCATAGGAGCATACGTATCGTATCAGGTTTCTCCAAAACCTATTCACCAGGAGAAGTAAACCAATCATATTCCTATGGGTTGTTTAGATAGATTTGTAGGGTTAGTTATTTCTCTAAAGGCTTTTTTGTTAAGAAGCATGCATACGCAATATACTTAGGAACCACCACGTTCTATACAAAAGAAAATTGTTTTGGGACGGCTCATTTGAGGTGTAAACAAATAAGACTCTAGGGCCGCGTGATGCAATATTGAAGCGGTTTACTTGGACGACGTATATGACCCAAACTGTGTCTAGCCCTTGTACCAGCTGTATTTTAAATTTTTCGCAATCTTTCACGTACCAAAAAGAGCAAAAAACAAAAACCAAACGTGTCAAGGTGACTTTTACGTTATATCGTAAATCACAACTCTTTAATTAATTTTAACCATAAATTTTAGATCTAATGATCTTAATTATTTTGATGATGGTGTCTTGTATGGTGCCTCCAATTAGTAAATATAAGATTTAAAGTGTGGTCAGTGTTGCGAGTAACTACAATAAAGCACAATGAAATGCCTCTCCAACGAAAAAACGTCTGGTTGCATGTCTCTGCTCATTGTCACCAACATGAATGCCAACAGGCTCTTATTTTGCATACGAAAAAAGAGGTCGTGACAAGTCCTATGGTGGTAAAAGTACCAATTATTAGAAGGAGAACAGACCATATCAGATCCTGGTGGGTGCAGGGCATTAGATATTTTTCGATAAAGAGAATATATTAATATCAAAGAATACCAATTACACTCGCAATGCCATAAAATATTACGGATTCACACAGCTAAAAAAAGAGAAAAAGAAAGCTAAGAAATAAAAGTTCCGCTACAGAATTCCAGCCCTAGCAACAGTAATACAACCACCACCAAGGCAACACCTGAAATTCAGACTCTTCAAAAGCGACGCCTCCAAAAAGGGAACAATACACCATCGCCGTCATCGCTCGTTCAAAGATCTTAGGTTCCTGGAGATAGTCTCCGTTCACAAAACAATGCCTTCAACAAGGATATTATCAGATACAACCAGTTAAAGCTAGACATTGGGTTTTCACCCTGAAAGGTAAGACTTCGAACTTCACATGTGCTGCCGCCCCCACTTTCATACCACTGTTGCGAAGTCGGAACACCAAGCAAGCCCCTCAACATCGCAAAGAGTTGAACCTCCATTAGCTAGTCCTCCAATCCGGCCTTCATGATATTTTCTTCTTCTGACTTCACCATGGATCAGATGTCACTTGGTGTCAACACAGAAAAGAGCTTCGTGCCGCTCCCTTCAGGCCAAACGGTCTGAATAAAAGCATGGATGCGCACGACCGAATACCAGCGATCCAATAAACTCCAGGCAATAGAAGCACTATTACATTCGCCGGCGGTGCCTTCCGGAACTCAACACTCCGGCCATACCATGAAGGTTAGGCCTCCGGCAGGTCTTCATCTTCACCCAAGAGAGACCCTAGGACCGCCGCCTTTATTCAGGTCAGGCCCCCACACCGACGACCATCCCAGGCTGGCCATGGTTGCCGCCGGAGACACCAAGCAGTTCACGTAGTCTGGAGACACCACACACGCCTCAGCACCGTCGCAGCCAAACGCCAGCCCTCCACCGCCAGCCGCCGAGAGGCGAGGAGAAGGGGACCCCCACCCCTCCCTCCGTCACTGGTAGGGCATACCACCGCCATGTCGCCCGTCATGTCGTCGTCGAGCCGAGGCCAGGCGCCGCCATCGAGGCCCCCGACGATAGGGCCACGCACTGGCCCGAGGATGGCGCCCCGCGCCCGACCCCCACGCGAGAGGTAACGATGCAATCCACGCCGCCGCCGGCCAGGCCTTGCCTGACTGTGACCCCCGGCGGCGGCGAGGGAGGGGAGGAGGGGCGGCAGCGCGGTAGGGATCCCCCCGGCCGCCGTGCGGGGGCGGCACGGGAGGGATGAGGGGAGGATGATACTATAGCAGGCATCAGATATACTACATGGATCAGCAAAGAAGAGCTTCAGCACAATGGTAAAGGGGTTTTTGAGTTGCACATGATGAAAGTCGGTACAATGGCATTACTTAGAAGTTAGAAGCTATAATGTTATGTCTTGGCTTCAATAAAATCGTGCGACTGATGACTCCCTCCATCCTGACGTCAACAAGACTAATAGAAAATATTTTGTCGCATTTAAACGAACATAATGTGGATCTAGGATAGAATCCAATGCTGACCCTGATGCACAGGAATAAGAGTGTAAAAAACAGCAGTGCTAACATATCTAAGAGCATCTCTAGTGGGACGTGTATATGGAGGTGTATGGTAAATATACACGTTCTGAGTCAAGAAACACCTCCCAGTGGCTTGTGTATAAACGGCGTGGATATTTACACGTCCTATCCACGAGGGTACCGGGCGTGGAAGTATACACGAGCGAGCCACGCTCGTGAACGCAGGAAAAGGAGCAACTCCCTCGACCTGCGCCCGGCCGGAAGCCATCGCAGCTCGCCGGCGGCCAGGGCCCTCTCCCTCTCCATCCGGTATGCGCTCTCATCCTCCCTTTTTTCCTGTTGTTGGTTGGGGCGTCGGGCCACAGGTCGTCGGGCGGCTGGGGGCGCGGGATCTCCCGGCGGCGGCACGCAGCCTAGACAGGGGCCGCCGTAGAGGGAGGGGCTCGGGGCGAACTCGAGTTGGGCGGCGCCCGGCCTGGAGAGGGGAGGACGAGGGGGGTGCTGGGGGCGCGGGATCTCCCGCCGGCGGCGCGCGGCCTGGACAGGGGCCGCCGCAGAGGAAGGGGCTCGGGGCGACCTCGAGTTGGGCAGTGCCGGGCCTGGGGAGGGGAGGACGAGGGGGAGTGCTAGGGCGCGGGATCTCCCGCCGGCGGTGCGCGGCCTGGACAGGGGTCGCCGCGGAGGGAGGTGCTCGGGGCGGCATTGTGTTGGGCGGCTCCCGGCCTGGAGAGGGAAGGATGAGGGGCAGTGCTGGGTGCAGCGTGCAGGGCGTTGCTATCAATTTTTGTTATCAATTTTGCTATCAATTTTGTCTAATATATAGAGACTGCTATAGAATTGGGGAGGTGTTGTGGTCTGATATACAGACATCAATTTTTGTCGATTTGCTAAGATGTTGTTGCCTGTGTGTTCATTGGTTTGTAGTGTTGTGAAGTGTATATGTGGATTGCCTATCCCTTTCCATCAGTTCGGACTTTTGGTTCAAGTGGCTAGGGCATGAAGCTTAACATGGTATCAGAGCCCTGGGTCTCGAGTTCAAATCCTAGCCTTCACATGGTTTTCGCAATTAAGCCTAAAAATTGTTGTTGCCCCCCTCTTTAGCCACCGTTGTTTCGGTGTGCTCTTCTTCTTTCACGTGTTGACTTTCTCTTCTCCCGTCACACGCGAGTGGGGGTGTTGTGAAGTGTATATGTGGATTGCCTAGCCCTTTCCATCAGTTCGGACTTTTGGTTCAAGTGGCTAGTGCATGAAGCTTAACATGTAGATGGATGGTGACCAAAGCTTTTTAGATACAATGGGTTTCGGTTACATAGCAGGCATCAGATATACTACATGGATCAGCAAAGAAGAGCTTCAGCACAATGGTAAAGGGGTTTTTGAGTTGCACATGATGAAAGTCGGTACAATGGCATTACTTAGAAGTTAGAAGCTATAATGTTATGTCTTGGCTTCAATAAAATCGTGCGACTGATGACTCCCTCCATCCTGACGTCAACAAGACTAATAGAAAATATTTTGTCGCATTTAAACGAACATAATGTGGATCTAGGATAGAATCCAATGCTGACCCTGATGCACAGGAATAAGAGTGTAAAAAACAGCAGTGCTAACATATCTAAGAGCATCTCTAGTGGGACGTGTATATGGAGGTGTATGGTAAATATACACGTTCTGAGTCAAGAAACACCTCCCAGTGGCTTGTGTATAAACGGCGTGGATATTTACACGTCCTATCCACGAGGGTACCGGGCGTGGAAGTATACACGAGCAAGCCACGCTCGTGAACGCAGGAAAAGGAGCCTCCCTCGACCCGCGCCCGGCCAGAGGCCATCGCAGCTCGCCGGCGGCCAGGGCCCTCTCCCTCCGGTATGCGCTCTCATCCTCCCTTTTTTCCTGTTGTTGGTTGGGGCGTCGGGCCACAGGTCGTCGGGCGGCTGGGGGCGCGGGATCTCCCGGCGGCGGCACGCAGCCTAGACAGGGGCCGCCGTAGAGGGAGGGGCTCGGGGCGAACTCGAGTTGGGCGGCGCCCGGCCTGGAGAGGGGAGGACGAGGGGGGTGCTGGGGGCGCGGGATCTCCCGCCGGCGGCGCGCGGCCTGGACAGGGGCCGCCGCAGAGGAAGGGGCTCGGGGGACCTCGAGTTGGGCGGTGCCGGGCCCGGGGAGGGGAGGACGAGGGGGAGTGCTAGGGCGCGGGATCTCCCGGCCGGCGGTGCGCGGCCTGGACAGGGGTCGCCGCGGAGGGAGGTGCTCGGGGCGGCATTGTGTTGGGCGGCTCCCGGCCTGGAGAGGGAAGGATGAGGGGCAGTGCTGGGTGCAGCGTGCGGGCGTTGCTATCAATTTTTGTTATCAATTTTGCTATCAATTTTGTCTAATATATAGAGACTGCTATAGAATTGGGGAGGTGTTGTGGTCTGATATACAGACATCAATTTTTGTCGATTTGCTAAGATGTTGTTGCCTGTGTGTTCATTGGTTTGTAGTGTTGTGAAGTGTATATGTGGATTGCCTATCCCTTTCCATCAGTTCGGACTTTTGGTTCAAGTGGCTAGGGCATGAAGCTTAACATGGTATCGAGCCCCGGGTCTCGAGTTCAAATCCTAGCCTTCACATGGTTTTCGCAATTAAGCCTAAAAATTGTTGTTGCCCCCCTCTTTAGCCACCGTTGTTTCGGTGTGCTCTTCTTCTTTCACGTGTTGACTTTCTCTTCTCCCGTCACACGCGAGTGGGGGTGTTGTGAAGTGTATATGTGGATTGCCTAGCCCTTTCCATCAGTTCGGACTTTTGGTTCAAGTGGCTAGTGCATGAAGCTTAACATGTAGATGGATGGTGACCAAAGCTTTTTAGATACAATGGGTTTCGGTTACTCACAAACACAACCAGAAAGTCCAATTGGAGAGCAACCAACCCCATCAGCTCAGCATCAAGAACTATGTGAAGTAAAAATACTATGAATTGTATGAACTATTTGATGATTTCTCCTAGTTGTTGTATGAACTATTTGATGATTTCTCCTAGTTATTGTAAGAATTATTTGATGCTTTCTGCTAGTTGTTGTGAACTATTTGAAAATATAGCCGTTAGAATATACACGTCCTGATTTACACGTCCTGATACACGTTTCACTGAAAAACTAAGAGGTGTAAAATTTAACAAGGTGTATATGGATGTGTATATGAAGATATACACGTTCAAATTTACACGTCCCACTACAGATGCTCGGGGCACGTGCATCAGGATGGTGTGTATTAGGTAATGATGTCGGGGTCATTCTTTCTAGCGCTCAAGCCTCAAGGCCGCAAGTCCCACATGCAACGCAAGTCACGCAACTCTATAGGCTCCTCTCATGCGTGTACGGTTCACATATGATCAAATACCGTGTCTCCTCTCGTACGTTGTCATACCCCGTCTCGAATCCACCCGATCAAATGGAAAATGTACGGAAGACATCAAGCGCCGCAAGTAGGGGGTAGGACTTAACCAGAACTAGGCCCTTGGCAACCGATCCTGGACCCGCGGACGCAGGCCTAGCAGCTCATGTGGTCAAACTATCGTCGGCCATCACCCAACCCTATCAGGCTATGATGTTACCTTCTTATCTTCGTTCCCTCGTGGTCGGTGCCCACCCTTGATCAGTCAACAATTCTCCGAAATCAACTGGCCAGCCGGTAATTCCCTAATTTATCCTCTATTCTTTTGCGAGAATTTTGGTTAGTAGATGAAACACCGTAAAACTGTGGCTAGGGTTTATGCTGGGTATAAATACATGTATCATTTTCTTTGTAAAATTTTGAAGTCTCGTGAACATTTATTTATCAAACTGAGATATATAATGGACAAGTTTCTTCTCAAAAGAAAAGCATCGTCACAAGTATTTCACAGCTTTGAAGAACCAGATGTACTAGTGGAATAAAAGGTAATCTGAAAACTTTGACTACTTGAGTACAATAATTTCGATCATTCTACTTTGTTGCACCTGAATATTATGTCTACTTCTTATCATGTTGGTTATTGAGCCTTGCATTTGAAGTTTTATTTTGGAATTTGCAAATGCAATACTTATTTTTCAAGTAAATTTATCTTTCATTTCATCAATGTATAGTATTTTCATTTATAAATACCATTTTTATACGATTTCTTCTATTATGCCATATTATCTACGCTAGAAGATACAAATCATACTTTTATATAGAAGATTGTTGCTTGGAAATTTTAAGCCATAGTAAAGTAGGGCATTGGGGTGACTCAAGCTCCAACTCCATCCCTGTGTGGAGCTCTGCTCTAAATAAAATAATCCTTCCTCCGTCCTAAAAAGGATGCCTTAGATTTTTCTAAATTTATATGTATCTAAACACCAACTAGTGTCCACATAAAACTAAATTTTGACAAATTTGAGACATCATTTTCTAGATGAAGGGTGTAAGAAATATCATGTTCTTTTTCATAAGTGACGAGCCAAGGAATAAGAATACCGACCCCTAAGATAAATGGCAATGGTCTACAAGTATTGAACTATTGATACAAGCTGAAGTCACGCCAGCGTGCTCAGATACTAGGCACTTCAGACGGAGAACAAACCAAGTAGTTCCATGGCTATTGGGTTATGTACTGCCTATATGAACTATCGGTAGATTAAGATGCGGTTTTTGTAGATGCATCATGCATGTGAGAGATTTTATTTATATCTACGATATTTATTTCATAGCATCATATTATGAGATGCTACTAGTGAATCTATGAACCCAGTCATATTTTCCAAATAACACAGTTTTAATCAAACTTTTCTTGCCTATAATTTATGCATATAACATTTTACTTCATAATCATGTAATGCTTGTTAAATTAACAAGTACGCAATTAACAACTACACTTAGGCCTTGTTTACTTCTCTCATATTTTTGCCACCAAGTGGTTTCGGGACCCCTCCCCTTCACCCGGTCCCCTTCAAATTCCTTCAAGCACTCTTTAAGATAAACTTATATGGTGGAGAGTTTTAGTCTAGACAAAAATAATTCGTTTTTTTGGGGATATCTCGGATTATCCCGTCCAAACCTGGCTTGATAACCGAACTATTGGGGATTTTTCGTGATTCGAGATAATATTCTCCGATTTTCTAAATACACTCAAATGCACTAGAAGTAAACAAGGGTTAGGGGTGTTGGAGCACTAAAACTCTTCTGTATTTATTTTAGGGTTGTTTGAAGAAGGAAGGTTCATCTATCTATCACCTCCTGTGAGCTGATAACTTCAGGTCATCCACTAAGGAAACCATCCTATAAAACTCACGCATGCGTGGTGTTAGTAGACTTCATAAGATGATATTATTCGCTTTACAAAAATGACTTGAACTTAGATTACAAAGCAAACCAAAAAAAATCTAAAAAAATATAGCTACTGACCACACGCAATCCTAAACATGGATTGCTTGACGTTCACATCCAACTGACATTTGTATTTGAACATTTCGTTGTTACATCTGAAATTTTTATCCAGAACCAACCAGGCCGGGAGGGCCTCTTTGGTGCTATATGTGGCCATCACGGGTGGAAAAAGGGCCTTCCATCCAGCCCCATTAGTCCCCAAATATATGGAACCGTGACTAATGGGACCTTTAGTCGCGGTTCGGGAGGCGAACCGCGACCAAAGGCCTGGGCCCAGGGCGCTCGCTGGCCAGCTGGTGCACGTGAGGGGCTTTAGTCGCGGTTGGCCAGGCCAACCGCGACTAAAGGCCTTCGGGCACCTTTAGTCACGGTTTGCCAGGCCAACCGCGACTAAAGCCCCTCCCCTATATATACCCATCCAGCAGCCAGCACTTAGCCATTTGGAGCCATTCTCTTCACAAACTTCACAAGTGGGTGTTAGGTTTGCTTTTGGTTCCTCTTATGCACACAAGGTGTTTGATGAAATGCCCCAATAGCATGAAACAAACATGATATGAAGTGTCGGAGCCACACTTGAGCTTCCTCATTTATTTTTTCCTCCTCGATCGCGGTTAGCAACTTGAACCTTTCATGTGTCATTGATAAAATATGCATATGTGTGTAGTTCATTATTTAATTTTTATTGTTTGTAGTTAGTTAATTAGTTTAACAAATGCATGATGGTTAATTATATATTTTATATTATAATAATGCAGATGAATCGGCAATGGATGTACGGTAACCGACTCTCCGGCGAGTTCACTACGGGTTTGAAAGATTTCCTCGTAGTGGCTAATGCGAACAAGCAGGGGGTTTTGTTATCTGTCCATGTGTTGCCTGTAAGAATCAGAAGGGTTACTCTTCCTCAAGAGATGTTCACATGCACTGTTGATGGAGGTGAACCGTCGACAAACACCTCCGGCGATGTTGATAAGAAATTAGCAATCACCACCTCCGGCGAGGTATATATATACATTGAGCCTCAGCTGGTGATACAAATTTACCGATTTCAATAAATATGTGTATTAACTCGACTCTCTTTCTTATTTTAGCCCTCGGCCAGCGGATCGTCGAAAAAATCGGTGAAGACAAAGCGTGGCAAAACCAAGACGCTGAAACAAGGAGTAATATATACCATTGATGTTATCAGTCCAAAAGGCAAGCCGCCGGAGCCCGAAGAGGCGTACACCAAGTTCATCAACCAATGCGGAGTCGTTGTTAGAGACGAGCGTCCCGATCACCGTCCGGGAATGGCATGAGCCAATGAAGGCACGTGTTGGTTCCAGTTTTGTCGGCAAGAGAAAGAAAAGGAATGCTTGGAGAACGCTTATGGAGCATTTCGTTCTACCTCCGGAATACCGCAAAAAAGATGAATTCGGTAACGACGATCCGGAGGGACGTAAGAGGAGGAGGCTGGTCAAAGAGTTCGCTCTTCAGAAGATGGCCACAGCATTCCTGACATACAAGAAAAATTTAGCGGCTCAATATGTCGAGAAGGGTAAGACTCCGGATTTCACCGGACAGTATGAGAAGCTGAAAGATGATTGGCCCGAATTTGTGAGGCAAAAGAAATCATAGGAATTCAAGGCCATATCGGATAAAAATAAGGCAAATGCGGCTAAGAAGCAGTACAATCATATTATGGGGCCAGGAGGATACCGCCTTTCGGAGCCTAAGTGGCAGAAGATGGAGGATGACCTGAGGGCGCGAGGAATCCCTCTAGGTACCGAGGGATGGGACCCTAGGGCCAAAAGCTGGTGGTACGGGCATGGGGGAACGCTAGACCCGGTGACAGGGGAGTGTACCCACCGAGACACAAAGTTTAAACCCATCCAAGCCCTTATTGACGCAATGAGGGATGCTCAAGAGGGGAAGATCGAAATTACTGCACCGGAGCCTCCGGCGATCGAAATTACTGCACCAGAGCCTCCTCGCTACCCCGTGGACGATGTAAAGGAGATGAAAGAATGTCATCTGTATTATCCAATGGGGAACATGTCCATGAAGGTAGCCATCGGCGAGTGCTTTACCATGTGAACTCTGGAGCACTCCACCACAACAAGCCCATTCAAGATGGCTATGCTCGTGTCACGGTGGAGGACATAGTACAAGGGTTTGAGGACCTGGAGATTGACATTGCTACACCTGAAGGGGAGAGAAGACTTGGAGATGTCAAGCGCCATTTGTTATCGCCGGATTTTATCCATCACCTAGGAGTTGGGCCGTGATTGAGATGGGCTTAGAGGATATGCACATAAAATGTTTCTGAATCGGCCTCGTGCGAGAGTTTGGGCTAGATTGCCCGTATATCTGTACATTATGGTAGATTATGTTTCAGTTTAGAATTAAGAGATAGAGTTTGGTTCGTACACAGTTAGGTTTATTCCAAAGATAGAAAGTCTACGGACTATAAATATGTACCTAGGGTTATTGAGAAAGGAGGACGATCACGTTCACAACAAACACAATCTAGGCGCATCGCCACCCCTTGTTTCGAGGGTTTCTTCCGGGTAAGCATCATGCTGCCCAGATCGCATCTTGCGATCTGAGCAGTATCAGTTTATTCGTTGTTTTGTGTTGCTCATACTGAAGCCTTGTTGATGGCGAGTAATACTGTTATCATAGATGTTTTGGGGCTAACATTGATACTTTTCTGGTATGTTTGCTTAGTTATGCTGCCCCTAAATATCTATCTGCCTTTGCATCTATCTTAGGTGTAAGGGCAGCATCTTGCTTGGTCTTTATTTAGTAGATCTAATCTGTTATGGTTGTTCCTTGTTCTCCAAGGATTAGTTTGATATCCGCATGGATAGGCCTTGCAAACGGGCTGAACGATCCAGTAGTGCGTAAGGTATGGTTTGCCGATCCAAGAGGGGTTGTTCCGGGAATCGACTCTGTGTTGGTTTTTAGGCCTCTTCTAGGACTAGTTTTCTGTTATCTTTCGTATCTGCCAGGCTCAACTACGCGTAGGATGTTCCAATTATGCGGTGAAAGCCCTAGACTGTCGTAGATCGATTTAACTTGGTATTGATAAAGCAGGATCCCCATGTTATTGTAGATCTAATACGAACCATGGATCAATCGGCTCTTTGAGCCGATTCACAGGGTAACCTGAGAGCCGATCGAGGCTCAGATTTAATGTTTACGTATCTGCCATGCAGGAAACTAATTGAAGCAATCCATCACCTTCCTGACCAGGTATAGGTCAGGTGGCACGCCCTCGCAATAGCCAGGACGTGTGCCGGATTTTGCGGGCCGTCGCCCGAGGGACCAGGGCCCACCAGCAGCTCTGGGAGCCTCCCGGCTCTTCGTGTTGCTCGTCGCTGCTCGCCGGTGGGTTTTGGCAGGCAACACATTCTGGCACGCCCGGTGGGACGTTCTACAGCAACTGCATCAACATCTGCAGCTGAGATGGCGGACGCACCAATCACGTACGAAGATCTGCCTGAGGAGCACAAGAAGAAATATGATGATATTAAAGCTGTCTTCGAAGCCGATCTCATCGGCTCTTTCGAGAGGACCCGTAAACATGGCATTAGATGGAAAGGATTCTCACCCGAAGGCGTTCTCGATGAAGTAGATCTGTCTATCCCTTCAGAGGAACGCACCAAAGCTCTGCGCCAGGAAGTTAATTACATGGTGGCTCATTCTCTACACCGTCATTCTGAGAGCCTGGTGAACGCTTTCGAGCGCATTGCGGTTCGCGTGGTTCAGGAAATCATGAAGCATCAGTACTCTCCGTCAGGGCCTGCCCTAGGGACTCACCAAGGAGAAATACCGTTCCAGACTAGACCGCAGCTGCCATTCACGCTTGCAGCTCCAGAGCCACCGGGTTCACCAGCATACGTCGTCTACAAGATTGGAGGCGATCCTAGCGATTACCAATTCCTGTACGAGCCGCCTAAAGAAATCCCACATGGATACGTGTGCACATACGTGCCGGACTGCAATAACTTGGCGCGCACGAACCAGATTGCAGCAGGAGGGATTTCTGGAGCGGACGCCGATAAACAGGCGTGGCTAGCTAAATATGCCACCGGAACGAGTCATGAAAGCTCAGCCCCTGCAGCTCATACCGTGGAACAAATCAGTACAATGTTGAGAGACCAGTTCGGCATCCTGCCAAAGAGGAGAACAGTCGGCTACTCCAAGCTGTACCCCAACGAATATGATTTGATTCCGCTGCCGCCCAAGTATCGGCTCCCTGAGTTCTCAAAGTTCAATGGATCAGAAGGGTCTAGCTCAATTGAGCATGTGAGCCGATATTTGGCACAGATTGGGCATGATTTCAGCATCGGACCCGTTACGTGTAAGGTTTTTTGCGCAATCTCTCACGGGACCAGCTTTTGGGTGGTATACCTCGTTGCCACCGGATTCGGTCCGGACGTGGAAGCAAACTGGAAGAGCAGTTTCATGTTCAATATCACTCAGAAGCTACCGAGGCTGGCATTGCCGATCTGGCGCAGGTGCGGCAGAAACGGGGAGAAACGGTTTCGGAATACATTCAGCGTTTCAGGACTGTCAAGAACCGATGTTATTCGGCTCGTTTAACTGAGAAAGAAGTAGTCGATCTGGAAGCGTTGGGCCTCGCAGTGCCGATCAAGGATCTGGCTTTCCAAGTGGAATACAATTCACTGGCGCACATGGCCCAGAAATTAACATTGTATGAGCAGCGCCACCCAGAATTGTACCAAGAAAAGTTCAAACGCCCGATAGGCCTGGTCGAGACAGAAGAAGTTGGGGACTCTGCAGAAGACCAGGAAGTAGCCGTGGCTGAATGGGCTCGGGGGGCAGCTCTCGTGTCCTGCAAATGGGTGAAACAACAAGGGCCTGCAAAAGGGTTTGACTTCGATGTAAGCAAAGCTGAGCAGATATTCGATTTATTGCTTAAGGAAAAACAACTGAAGTTACCCGAAGGCCATAAAATCCCTACGGCGCAAGAAATGAACGGGAGACCGTACTGCAAGTGGCATCACTCGTTCACCCATATCACGAATGACTGCAAAGAGTTGCGTCGGCAGATCCAAACGGCGATAGAACAAGGCCGTTTGATCTTTGGTCAGTTTGCCATGAAAGTGGACACGCAACCGTTTCCTGGCGTCAAAATGGTGGAACACAATCACTCCACGAGGCGTCAGCTAGAGTTCTCATTCGATGTTAACATGGCAGGGCCTGTATATCACCATGGCAGGGATAAAGAAGAAATCGGTCACTCCTGTGACAAGGAAAAGGAGGAGGCCGGCCCACGCGACCGGCCCCGATATGATGACAGACGGTACATCACCGAGGAACAAGTAAGAAACGTGCGGTATCAACGACCGCTCTCCACGCATCTCCTTAACAAATATGAGCGTCAGTACGACCGACGCTGACGGTACGACATAGATGACGAAAGATATCGTCGGTCTGATGTAGACAACGGAAAATATCGTCGGTATGATAGAGACGACGAAGGATATGAGCACCGCGCTAAGGGGAAGTCAAGAGAGCAGGAAGACATGGACAGACACTGGGATTGTCCTTTCTTTAAGCACTGCTGGGATTCGGGAATGAGCCGATAGCCTACAATCGACAACTGCCCGGAATGTAGACATCAAAAGGAGGACACAGGTGAGGTTTCAGTGTTCAAGCGTCTAGGGCCTCTCCCATCTCAGAATAGACGAGCTGAGTCATCTCGAGTGGAAGATTTCGAGGAGTCAGAAGATGAAGAAGAAGATAGATACCACCGGCCAAGGTGGTGCCCTGATGGACTCAGTCACTCCCAAAAGCGTAGGGTTCAGCGGCTACGTAGCTTGGAGGAAGCCGAGGCGCAATACCTGCACACGTTGAGGAAAGCGCGGCCCGATCTGGCCGTGAAAATTCAGCAAACTTTGGAGACGGAGATGCGTCCACAGAAGAAAGAATGGCGCCCCAAACAAATAAAAGCCGATGCGAAGGCATCGGCTGGCACACATATGGTGTTCATACTTCCGTCGGAGTTTTGTGCTCCAAGAACCGAAGACGTGCCGGTAGCACAGTTTGACTGCGGCCCACGGCCAGTTATCTTTGAAAAGCCACGAGAGAAGAGCTACAAACATTTGAAGGCCATGTACCTAAGAGGTTATATCAACGGGCAGCCTGTCAGCAAGATGTTGGTTGACACGGGAGCGACAGTCAATATAATGCCATACTCCATGCTACGGCGTTTGGGACGTTCTACCGAAGATCTGATCAAAACCAACGTCACACTAAGCGACTTCAATCGCTAAGCATCGAAACGCAAGGCGTTCCGAACGTGGATCTAACCGTGGGCCGAAAAACCAACCCGACATCATTCTTCATCGTCGACAAGCAAAAGCACCTACGCTGTCCTGCTAGGGAGGGATTGGATTCACGCCAATCGCTGCATTCCATCCACAATGCACCAATGCCCGATACAGAGGGGATGGAGATGAAGTGGAGGTCGTTCATGCGAGATGACTCGATCGAGATCTCAATAGCTGGCATGAATATTTGGGACGCAGTAGACCAAGAGCCGATCTCCGGAGTCAGTTTGGACGGCTGTGAGTGCATCGAAGCTACAAAAAACGGGGTGAGGCTGGTCTTATCCACCGGCCTGACAGAGTAGCAAGAGCAAGGTCAATGGACATACGTGGCAAGGCCGATCCCTGCGATCGGCCCCAAAAAATAAAAAGCAATGATCTCACCTCAAGCAGGTCACGTAGTCGTAGTAGGGAGACTCCCTCCCGTAGTAGAGCACAAATAAGTTGTAAACCTTCATTGGGCAGTGCAACCGAAAAGGGGGCCGATTCCAGCAATCGACCCAAATTATCCTCACCATACGTTTTGCCTGTGTTCAGCATCGATCTAGCAGGCGACGGAAAGCTAGGATATGGATTTACATCGGCTGATGTGCTAGAAGAGATCGACATTGGTCCTGGGGATAAGCCACGACCAACATTTATTAGCAAAAAGTTAGATCCGCATCTGAGGGGCCTGATGATAGTTCTGTTGAAAGAATACCCAGATTGCTTTGCCTGGGATTACACAGAGATGCCCGGGTTAGACAGGAGCATCAATGAGCATCGGCTCCCTCTTAAGAAAGGATTTCGGCCGTTCCAGCAGCGAGCACGACATATGAAGGCCGAAATTTTAGAAGAAGTTAAGAAAGAGATCGATAAAATGTTGAACGCCGGGTTCATCAGGCCATGCAGGTATGCTGAATGGATTTCTAGTATCGTACCTGTACAGAAAAAGGACGGCCGATGGCGTGTCGCCATAGATTTTCGGGATCTCAATAGAGCCACTCCAAAGGATGAGTATCCCATGCCGGTAGCAGAGACACTGATAAATGCAGCTGCTGGTCATAAGGTTTTAAGTTTCATGGATGGCAATGCCGGTTACAACCAAATTTTTATGGCTCCAGAAGATATACACAAGACTGCATTCAGAGTACCAGGTTCAGTGGGTTTGTTTGAATATGTAGTCATGACATTTGGACTGAAAAATGTCGGCGCAACATAGCAAAGAGCCATGAATTACATCTTTCATGATCTGATCGGCAAGTTGGTGGAGATTTACATTGATGACGTGGTAGTCAAGTCTGTTTCAGTAGAAGGACACTTGGAGGATCTGCGACGCATCCTGGACCGAACTAGAAAATTCGGGCTAAGAATGAATCCAAAGAAGTGTGCTTTTGGTGTAACGGCCGGCCAATTCTTGGGTTTCTTGGTTCATGAACGCGGAATTGAGATCGGCCTGAAAAGTCAGGAGGCAGTGCGAACAATGAAGCCACCTACCACGAAGAAGGAACTCCAGTGTCTCATCGGCAAAATCAACTTCGTCAGGAGGTTCATCTCCAATCTGTCAGGGCGATTCGAGCCGTTCATGGGATTGGTAAAAATTAAATCTGATGAGGAGTTTCGGCTGGGGGCAGAGCAACAAGCGAGCGTTTGACGAGATTAAAGAGTATCTAACGAAGCCACCTCGTGTTGGTTCCGCCCCAGCAAGACAGACCATTCAATATTTACTTGTCAGTAGCTAACACTTCCATCGCCTCAGTGGTGGTGCAAGTTTATGATGGTCTGGAGAGAGTCGCTTTCTACATCAGCAGAATGATGTTGGATGCAGAGACTAGGTACCCTGAGATCAAGAAGTTGTGCCTCTGCCTATTTTTTACCTGCACCAAGCTTCGTCACATCTTGCTGTCAGCGGAAATTGTCATCATATGCAAATCAGATGTCATCAAACATATGTTGTCGGCTCCTGTGTTGAAAGGCCGACTCGGTAAGTGGATGTTTGCATTATCGGAATTTGATCTCCGGTATCAGCCTGCGAAAGCAGTCAAGGGACATGCGTTGGCCGATCTTATCGCTGAACGAATCAACACTGATATAGCAGCACTGTCTGTGCGTGCATGGGCCATGTTTTTCGATGGATCGGCTTGTGATGATGGTTGCGGCATTGGCATTCTACTCGTGTCGCCCCGGGGGGCAACATATTCCTTCTCCATCGAGGCTACCTACCCCTTGCACCAACAATGTCGCCGAGTATGAAGCAAGACGCAAGGGAATGGAGTTGCTTATGGAAGCCGGAGGCGAAGCAGTGGAACTTTTTCGAGACTCAAAATTGGTGATTTCCCAACTCACGGAGGAATACAAATGTGAGAGCGAGTCGCTCTTCCCATTATGGATGCAATGCCGTGAGCTGATGGCACAATTTAGGTACATAAACTTCAATTGGATCCCGAGGTCGCAAAATACCGAGGCGAACGATCTCGCACAGATGGCGTCAGGCTACAAGGATGTAGCAGGTGGAGCCGATGTTCAGGTACAGTTCCTGGAATCGGATGACTGGAGAGCCGATATCTTCAATTACTTGAAAGATTCGGCTCGGGGGCACCTAAACGGATAAGGTACAAGGCCATGAAGTATGTCCTTATTGGGGATGACATGTTCTACAGGACTTTGGAAGGGTTACTTCTCAGATGTCTGGGACCAGCCGAGTCAAATCGGCTCTTACACGAGGTACACGAAGGCGCATGTGGAACTCACCAATCGGCTCATAAGATGAAATGGTTGATCAGGCGATCGGGGTTTTATTGGCCCACCATGCTTGAGGATTGTTTTAAGTACTATAAAGGGTGTCAAGCATGTCAGAAGTTTGGGAAAATTCAGATGGTGGCCGCATCAGCAATGAACCCCATCATCAAGCCTTGGCCATTTCGAGGTTGGGGCATGGATATGATAGGCAAAATCAATCCTCCATCGAGCAAAGGCCATATGTGGATTTTGGCCATTACGGATTATTTCACTAAATGGGTGGAGGCCGTCCCTATGAAGTCAGTGGCATCGAAAGATGTTATCAATTTCGTGAAAGAACATGTCATTCATAGATTCGGGATTCCCCAGACTATCACGACCGATGGAGGTTCGGTCTTCGTTTCTCACGAGTTTAGAAAGTTCTGCGAGGACATGGGAATTAAGTTGATCCGATCATCTCCATACTATGCTCAAGCAAATGGGCAAGCTGAAGCGTCCAACCAGAGCCTTATCAAGCTGATTAAGAGGAAAGTCGATGAGCACCCTAGACGTTGGCACGAGGTATTGTCAGAGGCTTTGTGGGCTTATCGCATGTCATGTCATGGAGCCATAAAAACCTCGCCATACCATCTGGTCTATGGACAAGAAGCCGTATTGCCCTGGGAAATCACGGCTGGGTCGAGACGTATTACGTTTCAGAATGATTTAACAACTGAAGAATATGCAACCCTGATGAGTGATAGCATTGAGGATCTAACGGAACTTAGACTGTGGTGGCTTGAGAAAATTAAAGAGAACAAAGCCAAGGTAGCTCGCGCATATAATAAGAAGGTGAGACCAAAGGAGTTCCACGTTGGTGATCTGGTATAGGAAGCTGTATTGCCATTAGGGACTAAGGATGCAACGTATGGTAAATGGTCTCCAAATTGGCACGGGCCGTACAGGGTCGACCAAGTTTTAAAGGGTAACGCATACATGCTCGAGGAGCTGAGCGGTGTGAAGTTCCCAGTGGCTGTCAATGGTCAGCATCTCAAGAAATATTTCCCAAGTATGTGGTATGATGGACAGTGAAATATGGGGGCCGATGCATGAAATCGGCCAGTAAAAAAACAAAAAAAATATACAAAGCAACAGGACGCAAAGTACAGCCGATGCACAGACATCGACTTTAGACTAAAAAAGCCGATGCGCAGCCATCGACTCTAGAGGTACAAGCTGTTACGAGCAGGTATCAGGTTACATGGATAGGCTCTACTGAAGGAATGCCTCGAAGGCACGGAGGGTGTCAGCACGGATACGATCCACCTCGGCGATCTCGGCCTCGTCATCTTTGTCCTCGCCCGTCACTAGCCGTTTGTTCAGGGCACGTATTTCTGCCAGATCAGTTTTCAGTTGAGCTTTGAGGCCTTCTGCTTCCTCTTGGGAGCGGGCAATAAGACCTTCCTTATCGTAAATAAGCTGTTTGGTTGCCCGGACCCTCTCTTCAAGGTCCTCCAATTCCTTTCGCAAGGTCTCAAGTTCGGCGGTGCCGACGGAGGTGTCGGCTTTGGCATCTAAGGCCGCCTTTTTCTCATTGAGCCGCTGACATTTGTCTGCAATGTCGGCTTTCAACGGAAGTTGGGCGTGGCGTAGATCAATTCTCTGACGAGCTAACTTCACCCTTGACCCGTAGACAGACAAAGTCACAACTGGCCAAAGTTTCACCTGCAACGTTACCGGGAGATGGGGCTGGATTTCTTCAAGAACGCTTGATACGTCCAATTTGCATCACTATTTTATATCATAATTTGCTGTTATTCATTGATATATTTCATATTGGGATACAATACTTATGTTATTTCATCTATTTTGCATGTTTCATCATTATTGGAGGATCAAGCACCGGAGCCAGGATTCTGCTGGAAAAAGCACCGTCAGAACGCAATATTTCGGAAGATCAACTGTGGAAGGAAATTATACCAAAAATCCTATTTTTCAAGATGACGAAGGAAGCCAGAAGGAGGAGCCGAGAAGGCCCAAGGTGGGGCCGGACCACGGGCCGGCGCGGCCCATGGCTCCGGCCGCGCCACCTTGTGGTGTGGGGGCCCCACAGCCCCTTTCGCCTCCTTTCTTCGCGAAACCCTTCGTCCCGAAGACCTAAGCCACAGAGGGTACCTCACGAAGAGTTACAGCCGCCTCTCGCGGGGCGGAGAACACCGAGAGAGAAAGAGCTCTCCGGCGGGCAGGAATCCGCCGGGAAATTCCTCCCGGAGGGGGAAATCGACGCCATCGTCACCGTCATCGAGCTGGACATCATCTCCATCACCATCATCATCATCTCCACCATCATCACCGCCGTCTCCACCGCTGGACATCGTCACCGCCGTAGCAATTTGGGTTTGATCTTGATTGTTTGATAGGGGAAACTCTCCCGGTAATGATTTCTACTTGTTATTGATGCTATTGAGTGGAACCGTTGGACCAAGGTTTATGTTCAGATTGTTATTCATCATCATATCACCTCTGATCATGTTCCATATGATGTCTCGTGAGTAGTTCGTTTAGTTCTTGAGGACATGGGTGAAGTCTAAATGTTAGTAGTGAACTATGGTTGAATAATATTCAATGGTATGATATTTAAGTTGTGGTGTTATTCTTCTAGTGGTGTCATGTGAACGTTGACTACATGACACTTCACCTTTATGGGCCTAGGGGAATGCATCTTGTAATCGTTTGCCAATTGCGGGGTTGCCGGAGTGACAGAAACCTAAACCCCCGTTGGTATATCGATGCAGGAGGGATAGCAGGATCTCGCAGTTTAAGGCTGTGGTTAGATTTATTCTTAATTACTTTCTTGTAGTTGCGGATGCTTGCAAGGGGTATAATCACAAGTATGTATTAGTCCTAGGAAGGGCGGTACATTAGCATAGGTTCACCCACACAACACTTATCATAACAATGAAGATTATTTAGCCGTATGTAGCGAAAGCACTAGACTAAAATCCCGTGTGTCCTCGAGAACGTTTGGTCATTATAAGTAAATAAACCGGCTTGTCCTTTGTGCTAAAAAGGATTGGGCCACTCGCTGCAATTGTTACTCTCGCACTTTACTTACTCGTACTTTATTCAACTGTTACATCAAAAACCCCTGAATACTTGTCTGTGAGCATTTACAGGGAATCCTTCATCGAAACTGCTTGTCAACACCTTCTGCTCCTCGTTGGGATCGACATTCTTACTTATCGAAATTACTACGATACACCACCTATACTTGTGGGTCATCAAGACTATTTTCTGGCGCCGTTGCCGGGGAGTGAAGCGCTATTGGTAAGTGGAATTGGTAAGGAAAACCTTTACTGTTTGTGCTGATTTTATTTTTGCCTGCTGCTATAAGTCATTATGGAGAGATCTTCTCTTCAATTTCTATTTGGGAAATCTACTACTACCGCAACGGTAGTGGATGAGGCGCCAGGTGAGGAAGTGATACCATATAAAATACCTATGAAAATTATTGAACGTGTTATGGATAACCGCTATGAAGGGGATGGAACTGTCCATCCTGGTGATCATTTACTGTTTTTGCATGAATTATGCGGTTTATTCAAGTGTGCAGGTATTGCTATGGATGAAGTGAGGAAGAAACTATTCTCTATATCGCTGTCTGGAAAGGCGGCGCATTGGTATAAATTACTGGATAATGGGGATTCTCTTGAATGGAATGATATTGTGCCCCGGTTTTATTCTAAGTTCTAACCTCCAAGTGAAATTCACAAGGATCGGAATTGCATATATAATTTTTGGCCTCATGATGGAGAGAGTATTGCCCAAGCTTGGGGGGGATTGAAGTCTTTAATGCTCAAATGCCCCATTCATGAGCTTCCTGGTAATGTTATTATTGATAATTTCTATGCAAGACTTTCTTTTCAAGACAAGACCTTGCTCGGATACTTCTTGTTCTCGGATCATTTACACGCAACAAAGAAGAGTTTAAAAGGGACCTTCTTGATCGGATCCAAGAAAATACCGAAGGTTGGGAGAACGACAAGGATAGAGAATCAGGTATAATTTATGATTATAAATGCATTGAAGCTTTTATGGATACCGATAAATTTCGTAATATGAGTGCTACATATGGTCTTGATTCTCAAGTTGCTGCAAATCTTTATAAAGCTTTTGCCTCTCATTATGAATTGCCAAAGAAGAATTTTGATAAGTATCATGAACCGTATAAAGATAAAATTGATTCATCTATTAATAAATGCGTTGTAGTTGAAACTGTTGATCATGTTATTCCTGAAGCTTATATTGAAAAAACTCCTTTCCCTGCTAAAATGAAGGAGTACTCGTTATAAATAGTGCGGTTCGTAAAAGTGAAAAAAAACCCGTAGAACCCGAAGAACAAATAAAAGTTGAACTCCGTTGTTGCAATAGTTAAAGATCTTGTGACTGAAAATGTGGAGGATGGTCATATTATTTTCTGTGAAGATGCTTCTAATATTGTTTCACATCCTAATAAACCCAAACAAGCTAGTGTTCCTATGCTACTGTTAGAATTGGTGATCATTGCTATTATGGTTTATGTGATATTGGTGCAAGTGTTAGTGCTATTCCTTATGAGCTTTACACGGAGATTATGCACGAAATTGATTCTTGTGAACTTGAAGATATTGATGTGGTTATTCAGTTGGCTAATAGAGAAACTATTTCTCCAATTGGTATTGTTCGAGATGTGGAAGTTCTATGTGGTAAGATTAAATATCCCGCCGACTTTTTGGTACTTGGTTCTGCTGCTAGTGATTATTGTCCTATTATTTTTGGTAGACCTTTTCTAAATACTTGTGGAGCTATCATAGATTGCAAGAAAGAGAAAATTTTGACTAAATTTGCTGGTGAATCATATGAGTTTAACTTCTCTAAATTTACCAAAGCTCCTTATAAAGCTGATTTGCCTAGTAATGATTTTAAAATGGAGCAGTGTGCATCTATTGTTCTTGTTCCTAATAATCCTTTGCAGCAACATTTGGAGAATAGCGAGAGTGAAGTTTTTAGGAAAGAAAGAGATGAGCTTGAGAAAAATTTTCTTCGCCAACCTATTCTCAAGCATGATTTACCGGTGGAAGATTTGGGTACAACACCGCCACCAAAGGAAGATCCTGTTTTTGATTTAAAGCCTTTACCTGATAATCTTAAATATGCTCATATTGATGATAAGAAAATATATCCTGTTATTATTAGTTCTAAGCTTACAGAGTTTGAAGAAGAAAGGCTATTGGAAATATTGAAGAAACACCGAGGCGCTATTGGCTACACTCTTGACGATTTGAAGGGGATTTCTCCTTCTATATGCCAACATGCTATTAATATGGAAGATGATGCAAAGCCTGTTGTTGAACATCAGCGTCGTCTAATTCCGAAGATGAAGGAGGTGGTAAGGAATGAGGTATTAAAACTTCTTGAAGCTGGTATTATATATCCTATTGCCGATAGTAGATGGGTTAGTCCTGTGCATTGCGTTCCCAAGAAAGGAGGAATGACTCGTTGTGCCTAATGATAATGATGAGCTCATCCCTCAAAGAGTAGTTGTAGGGTATAGAATGTGCATTGATTTTCAAAAAGTTAATAAAGTTACTAAGAAAGATCATTACCCTTTACCATTTATTGATCAAATGCTAGAAAGATTGTCTAAAAATACTCATTTTTGCTTTCTTGATGGTTATTCTGGGTTTTCACAAATTGCTATTAAAACTAAAGATCAAGAGAAAACCACTTTTACTTGTCCCTATGGAACGTATGCTTATAGGCGTATGCCTTTTGGTTTATGTAATGCCCCTGCTACTTTTCAAAGATGCATGTCTGCTATTTTTCATGGCTTTTGTGAGAGTATTGTGGAAGTATTCATGGATGATTTTTCCGTCTATGGGAATTCTTTTGATAGTTGCTTGCGAAACCTTGATAAAGTTTTGCGGAGATGTGAAGAAACTAACCTTGTTCTTAATTGGGAGAAATGCCACTTTATGGTTAATGAAGAAATTGCATTGGGACATAAAATTTCCGAGAGAGGTATTGAAGTTGATAGAGCTAAAGTTGAAGCAATTGAGAAGATGCCCTATCCGAGGGATGTTAAAGGTATTCGTAGTGTTCTTGGTCATGTTGGGTTTTATAGGAGATTTATTAAAGATTTCTCCAAGATTTCAAAGCCTCTTACTAATCTTCTTCAAAAAGACGTACCTTTTGTTTTTGATGATGATTGTAAGGAAGCTTTTGAAACTCTAAAGAAAGCCTTAACAACTCGCTCCCGTAGTTGAACCTCCCGATTGGAATTTGCCTTTTGAAATTATGTGTGATGCTAGTGATTTTGTCTGTAGGCGCTGTTCTTGGACAGCGAGTAGATAAAAACCGAATGTTATTCATTATGCTAGTAAAACTCTTGATGCTGCTCAAAGAAATTATGCTACAACCGAAAAAGAATTATTAGTCGTAGTCTTTGCTTGTGATAAATTTAGATATTATATTGTTGATTCAAAAGTTACGATTCATACTCGATGTCTGCAATTAGATACCTAATGACAAAGAAAGATGCTAAGCCTAGGCTTATTAGATGGGTACTTCTTTTGCAAGAATTTGATCTACATATTGTAGATAGGAAAGGTGCTGATAATCCTGTTGCTAATAATTTGTCTAGATTGGAAAATATTGCTTATGATCCTGTTCTTGTTAATGATAGTTTTCCAAATGAACAATTGGTCTGTAATAAAGGTTAGCTCGCGAGACAGTCCTTGGTATGCCGATTATGCTAACTTTATTGTTTCCAAGTACTTGCCTCCAACCTTTTCAGCTCAAGAAAGGAGGAAATTCTTTTATGACTTGAGGCATTATTTCTGGGATGACCCACACTTATATAAAGAAGGAGTGGATGGTATTATGCGAAGATGTGTTCCCGAATATGAACAACAAGAGATATTGAGTAAATGTCATGGTAGTGCTTATGGAGGACATCACGCCGGAGAAAGAACCGCGCAAAAGGTTCTACAATCAGGTTTTTATTGGCCAACTCTCTTCAAGGATGCGAGAAAGTTTATTTTATCTTGTGATGAATGCCAAAGGGTTGGTAATATCTCCGTACGTAATGAAATGCCTATGAATTATACTCTTGTTATTGAACCATTTGATTGTTGGGGATTTGACTTCATGGGACCTTTTCCGTCCTCGAAGGTAACACTCATATACTTGTTGCTGTTGATTATGTTACTAAATGGGTGGAAGCCATACCTACAAAAAGTGCTGATGGTGAGACCTCTTTAAGAATGCTTTTAGACATTATTTTTCCTAGATTTGGAGTGCCTAGATATATTATGACCGATGGAGGTTCTCATTTTATTCATGGAGGTTTTAGAAAAACTCTTGCTAGGTATGGTATTAATCATAGAATTGCTTCCGCTTATCATCCTCAAACTAGTGGGCAAGTAGAATTATCAAATAGAGAGATTAAATCTATCTTGCAAAAGACTCGTTAATAAAACTAGAAAGAATTGGGCTAGTAAATTGAAGGATGCACTATGGGCTTATAGAACTGCTTATAAAAATCCCATGGGAATGTCACCTTATAAAATGGTTTATGGGAAAGCTTGTCATTTACCTTTAGAACTAGAGCACAAAGCTTATTGGGCGGTTAGAGAATTAAATAAAGATCCTAAATTTGCCGGTAATAAGAGGTTGTTGCAATTGAGTTCTCTAGATGAATGGAGAAGTGAAGCTTATGAAAATGCTAAACTCTTTAAAGAGAAAGTTAAAAAATGGCATGATAGAAGGATTATCAAAAGAGAATTTAATATTGGGGATAAAGTCCTATTGTATCGGTCTCGTCTCAGATTCTTTGCATGGAAATTACTCTCGAAATGGGAAGGACCATATGTTGTCGAGGAGGTGTATCGTTCAGGAGCAATCAAAATTAGCTCTCTCGAAGGCAATGCCACGCAAGTGGTGAATGGACAAAGACTCAAGCATTATATCTCAGGTGATTCCTATAATGTTGATGTTGATATTATTCGAGTGGAAACACCGGAGGCTTTCATCAAAGGACAAGTTGACAGTCCGCCAGAACTCGACTTTGAATAGGTAACAAGATCGGTAATGAAAAGTACGCAATTTACTTTCCGAACAATATTTTTGCTGTTTTTGGAAAATATGAAAAATTACGAGTTCGAAACGGAGTGGAAAAGACGCACGAGGGCGTGCCACCATAGGCCGGCGCGGCCTGGCTTGGGCCCGCGCCGACCTATGGTCTGGCCGCCTCGTCGCCCCTTTCCGACTCTAGTTCGATCTGGTACTTTCCTTTTGTCGTGAAAATTTTTGCTATATAATCCCCCGGACCCCTGGAGGTCCGTATATCATTTTCTCGACGTGTTTTGTTACGAGCTGTTTCTGCCAGGATCTGTTTTCGGTCTAGAAGCACCATGGCCTCCAACAACAAGGGCAAGGGGCTTTCGGAGGAAGAAGTGAAGAGGGTGCCATCAAGACAAGAGCAGCGAGCCGTTGGGAGCAAGCAAATCTTGGTGGGATCTGTTGACACTCGACGTTCTTTTTCTCATAACTTGCAGGGACCTTTACCACCCGCTCTTAGCTTCGACTCCTTCCCTGTGTTGGAAGAAGCTCTACGGACTACCGATGAGTTTTGTGATCAATATCGGGCTCTAAGAAGAGAAGTGGAGATACTCCAGGAGGAGAATTGCCGTCTCCGAAGAATGCTGGAATACCACTCGATTCACATCACAAGGTCATCATCGCCAACTTCAGATAACAATGAATCTCTTCGAGTCTTAGTGCAGAATTGCCAAGCCGAGAAACCGAAGCCGAAGGAGATCTGTAAGAAGCGCGGGAGGAGTTCATCACCACCATCGCCGCAGGAGTAATTCATCATCGGTATTGGCATCCCCTTGGTTTGTTCCAAGCTTGGGGGAGTGTCGCGGTATCACATTATCACTACCTTTTACTTTTTATTGTCAAGTAGTGTCATATCATGAGTAGGGAAGTTATCATATAAGATGGGTTGCAGCTTTGGAAGTATCTCTCCTTTAGTTGGTTATCTATGTATCCCTTGGTGTGAGTTATCGTTATGGAATATTAATGAGAAGTCTTATCATTTACATATTGCACATCTTATTTTAGTTTGCAATCTCTACTATATGATTTACCTTGTTGTTAGTATTGGTATCACTTTGGGAGCATTGAATAAATCTATTTGGTTTTGGCAAACTTAGCATTGGTCAATAGCAACAACACTTTGAGGTTTAAGTAGAAAAGAGAAATACATGTAGTTATTTCATTGTGTTTCTTTCTTGTTAGCTCATAGCTTATTATTCTGAAGTTAAAATTGTTTGTGCTTACAAGGAAGATGCATGATTGTTTCTATCACATGTATATTTGTTTGTTTCCTTCAACTCTTATGCTTGCTAATTAACCTTGCTAGCCAAAAACCTGTACTGAGAGGGAATACTTCTCGTGCATCCAAACCTTAGCCCAAACCTATGTCATTTGTGTCCACCATACCTACCTACTACATGGTATTTTCTCGCCATTCCAAGTAAATACTTCGTGTGCTACCTTTAAACAATTCAAAACTTATTATCTCTTATTTGTGTCAATGTTTTATAGCTCATGAGGAAGTATGTGGTGTTTTATCTTTCAATCTTGTTGGGCAACTTTCACCAATGGACTAGTGGCTTCATCCGCTTATCCAATAAATTTGCAAAAAGAGTCGGCAATGGGATTCCCAGTCCCAAACTAATTAACCTAATTAGACACTCCTCCATGGTATGTGATTGATGGATGGCACCCGAAGGATTCGGTTAGCCATGGCTTGTGTAAGCAAAGGTTGGGGGGAGTGTCATCATCATAATAAAACTAAAATAAAAAGGCACTCCTTCATGGTATGAGATTGTTGGCAGGCACCCGAGGATTCGGTTAGCCATGGTTTGTGAAAGAAAGGTTGGAAGGAGTGCCACATAAAATGAAAATAATATGGGAGCCGCTCTTTGAAGGTTGTCTGGCAAGGGGGTTAGAGTACCCGCTACCAGTCGTTGACAACAACAAACACCTCTCAAAATGTTACTTTTATTCTCTTTATATGATTTCAAAACTGAAAAGCTCTAGCACATGATTTAATCCCTGCTTCCCTTTGCGAAGGGCCTGTCTTTTACTTTATGTTGAGTCAGTAAACCTATTTCCCTCCATCTCAAGCAAGCATTTGAGTAGTTGTGATCAAACCATTATATTGTGATTTGCTTCATCATGTTTTTATTCTTCCTTGTTTAGTACAAGTTTTATCTGAATGAATATAGCTTTGCAAGTTATCAATGATCATGAGGAGACCATTATGATTGAGTATGCAAGTTGTGCCTTATCAACTTTAACATGAGAGCGCTGCTCAATGAGATAAGTATAATCTGTTAATTGTTCTCTGACCAAGAACGAAGTTTGCCATCACCAACTATGATTTCTTATGCACCTTTATTTGTGATTACTTTATACTTGTTTCAAGTTGAGTTATATGAGGAAGTTGTTTACTAGAATGTCTTGTGTGAATGAATATGATGCTTCTTGTCCGTATTTTATTTATCGACTCTTCACTCCATAAACATGTGGTCCCGTTTACCGAGTTCGGCTTCGCTTGGGGACAAGCGAAGTCTAAGCTTGGGGGAGTTGATACGTCCAATTTGCATCACTATTTTATATCATAATTTGCTGTTATTCATTGATATATTTCATATTGGGACACAATACTTATGTTATTTCATCTATTTTGCATGTTTCATCATTATTGGAGGATCAAGCACCGGAGCCGGGATTCTGCTGGAAAAAGCACCGTCGTAACGCAATATTTCGGAAGATCAACCGTGGAAGGAAATTATACCAAAAATCCTATTTTTCAAGATGACGAAGGAAGCCGAAGGAGGAGCTGAGAAGGCCCAAGGTGGGGCCGGACCACAGGCCGGCGCGGCCCATGGCCTGGCCGCGCCACCTTGTGGTGTGGGGGCCCCACAGCCCCTTTCGCCTCCTTTTCTTCGCGAAACCCTTCGTCCCGAAGACCTAAGCCACAGAGGGTACCTCACGAAGAGTTACAGCCGCCTCTGCGGGGCGGAGAACACCAGAGAGAAAAGAGCTCTCCGGCGGGCAGGAATCCGCCGGGGAATTCCTCCCGGAGGGGGAAATCGACGCCATCGTCACCGTCATCGAGCTGGACATCATCTCCATCACCATCATCATCATCTCCACCATCATCACCGCCGTCTCCACCGCTGGACATCGTCACCGCCGTAGCAATTTGGGTTTGATCTTGATTGTTTGATAGGGAAACTCTCCCGGTATTGATTTCTACTTGTTATTGATGCTATTGAGTGGAACCGTTGGACCAAGGTTTATGTTCAGATTGTTATTCATCATCATATCACCTCTGATCATGTTCCATATGATGTCTCGTGAGTAGTTCGTTTAGTTCTTGAGGACATGGGTGAAGTCTAAATGTTAGTAGTGAACTATGGTTGAATAATATTCAATGGTATGATATTTAAGTTGTGGTGTTATTCTTCTAGTGGTGTCATGTGAACGTCGACTACATGACACTTCACCTTTATGGGCCTAGGGGAATGCATCTTGTACTCGTTTGCCAATTGCGGGGTTGCCGGAGTGACGAAACCTAAACCCCCGTTGGTATATCGATGCGGGAGGGATAGCGGGATCTCGCAGTTTAAGGTTGTGGTTAGATTTATTCTTAATTACTTTCTTGTAGTTGCGGATGCTTGCAAGGGGTATAATCACAAGTATGTATTAGTCCTAGGAAGGGCGGTACATTAGCATAGGTTCACCCACACAACACTTATCATAACAATGAAGATTATTTAGCCGTATGTAGCGAAAGCACTAGACTAAAATCCCGTGTGTCCTCGAGAACGTTTGGTCATTATAAGTAAACAAACCGGCTTGTCCTTTGTGCTAAAAAGGATTGGGACACTCGCTGCAATTGTTACTCTTGCACTTTACTTACTCGTACTTTATTCAACTGTTACATCAAAACCCCCTGAATACTTGTCTGTGAGCATTTACAGGGAATCCTTCATCGAAACTGCTTGTCAACACCTTCTGCTCCTCGTTGGGATCGACATTCTTACTTATCGAAAATACTACGATACACCCCCTATACTTGTGGGTCATCAACGCTCTTTACTTCCTCGGGGTCTTCGACCAACGTCTCGATCGGGGAGGAAAGCAAGGCTTTGAGACGCTGGAATTGACGTAGGACAGCGCTGGGTCGTGGTTCATCGCATGCCGTAGAAGGAGCTGGTTCGATGAATTCAGGGTCGAACGTTAGCAAGCCCGAGAGGTCACAACCCTGACAAACAGAAACAGCGTCAGTATGCAGCAAAAGGGAAGGGTAAGCCAAACGAAAGGAGTATACCTCTCCTGAGACCAGGGGACAGCCGATGATGAGGTAATCGGCTCTTGTGTTTCTGCTGGGGGCTTGGCCAAATTGGCGACCTTGTCAACGGCACCTTTAGGGATTACTTGGATCCAGGTTTGCGGAGGGCATCAGTACTTCCTCGACTCCCCCACTAGAAGTGTCATCAGTCTGCAAAGGAGGTGGTTAGCCGATGTGATCAGCAATGGATTAGCATGAAAGATGAGCCGGGGAGAGTATGGAGGGTAAATACATTTGAAGCCTCTTGGTTTGATGAAGGGGCTTGCAGTTCCTTTCGAGTCCTCTTGGTGCTCACGCCCTGCCCCGCTTTGATTGGAGCTTGGGGGCAACAGGTTCAGGAACTGGCCTTTTCCTGGAAGCCGATGGTGGCAAATCTGGCTGGCTTTGTGTGGTGATTTTCCCAGAGTTGCCCGAGCTCGAATCCCCTCGACTGGATTGTGTTTCCTCGCTGGAGTTGTCTTCGGTGAAGGCCTATAAAAGAAGAGTTAGTAAGCACAAGCATGTTTGCAGAAGCCCATAAGGATAGATGAAATCAGTCAAGGCATGGATCAACGTACGTGCAAGCTCTCTTGATCTGGAGAAGGGCTCCGGCGCTTCAAAGTTTTCCTGGCGGCTACTTTCCTCACCGTCGTTCTCGCCTTGGTTGGGGCTCGGGGGGCAGCTGGCCCGGAAGATACTGTGCTCTTGGAAGCCGATTTTGGTGAAATCGGCTGGCTCTGCATCACGACCTTTTTCAAGGGTGGCGAGCTTCAGAAGAGGACCACAGGAGCCGGTGGGAAGATTTCAAAGGGAGAGCCTTCATCATGTGTAGGTTATGGACCATCTTGTTGCTGCAACGAGACAGAGCAAGGTTATAAAAATCATTGTAAGCCACTTCAAGAAAATTTTCGAGTGGTAGTACCTGTTCTGTGGGGATATTGTATTCAGCATCGAGTTGTTTCAGCAACGGTCCCAGAGCTCTCCTGAAGGCATGAGTTTTCCACATTGACCACCAGGTCTCAAAACCATCGGTTGACGAGGTGAAAGAGAGGTTGGTAGGGACTGGGATGGCTAGAGCATCAAAGAAAGAGTAACACCTCCGACCGGTGAGGAGATCGGGCAAGTCAGCTCTGCTCTCTGTTAAGTGGTGGAGGAAGAAGTGGGGAGACACCTGCCCAAGACCAAACTGCCGGGCTGCTACGACCGGCTGATAGGACTCATAACCAGGTTTGATTATTATGTTTGATGTGCTCATGCCAACTGGAAGGAAGCAGGGACGGATCATGGTGGAATACAATTGCCGGGTGCTGGTGTCATCGGCAAAGCTGTCTAGCCTGAAGGAGACTGGGTTTTCAAAATTTTCAGATTCCGTGTAAGGAAAGAAGAGAGGATTGTCCAGGCCTTGGAAGAAAAT
The DNA here is from genome assembly GCF_022539505.1 of Lolium rigidum. Taxonomy (NCBI): domain Eukaryota; kingdom Viridiplantae; phylum Streptophyta; class Magnoliopsida; order Poales; family Poaceae; genus Lolium; species Lolium rigidum. The sequence goes on from NC_061511.1 coordinate 241,263,033, forward strand.
GTTGAACCACTTTGATGCTTCCTTGGGGATCAGTTTACTACCTGGAAGGCTATACAAGGCTTGGTCGTAGCTAGTGCATCGGATCTGCTTCCCGTTAGCATCTGGAAAGGTGCAAGTGGCCAAAAGTGGAAGTTTGGGATATGGTTCTGGAAATACAGCTGAGCCCATAGCTGAATAAACCACCAGGGACCTCCTGTTTTGACTGTTTTTTGGGAATATAATTTGACGGACATTAGTTGGAGATATCGATAGACCTCTCCAAGGAACAGTTTGCCGATGCCAAGCTGGGTGCCTCTGGCAAGTTCATAGGCCAAGGGAAGATAATTCTTGGTCGGAGCAAGTGAAGGGCCACGAGAATATGAAGTGTTCCAACCAGAAATTTAGGAAGGCCGTGTGTTCTTTCTACGTTACGGGGCCTTTATTTTTCATGTGGCGTCGAAGGTAAGCACCCCAGTTTGTACACTCTGTTTTGGAAGAGAGTTTGAAAGGGACCCTTGGCAGCATAAAAGCAGAGGGGCTGGGGGATGTAACGTCTAGGCCAGTGATCATTACCACATCTAGCAGAGTTGGTGTCATGGGGCCGTGGCCAAACATGAAGCAGTTCAGAGCATCAGACCAGAAGTAGCCGATGGTTTTTAGAAGGTTTTCATGCTTCTCAAGGGGAGACAATGATAAGGACAGAGCATCGGCTATTCCTGTGGTTTCCCATTTGGATTGGTAAGTTTTGGATACTCTACTGTACCAGGAAACCCAATCTTCAGGAGGGTTAGGCCAGGCTCGTAAGCAGTCGGCCCAAGAATTTAGATCTAAATTCTGGTTCACGAAGGGGATCCTATGGGCCTCGCAAGAAATCATATGGGCAGGACTCTCGACAGTACGGGGGCCAAGACAAAGAGAGTTTGGAAGAGAAGGATACGGCAACAGAATGTCTGATACCTAAAATTAATGGTGGAATAAGGCATTAATTCAGATGTTTGCTATTAGTTCCAACACTATGCTCGGATGGCGAGGGCGGTTAAAGATTACCTTCATGCCGGAGACCGTGGCGTTGGCGTTGGACGATTCCGCCATCTGATTCGCTGGCGGAGATGAATCTGCGCGGTTGGGGATCTGGGATTCGCGTTGCCGCGAGTTGAATCTGTTCGATGGGCAATTGGGGATCTGAGTTTGGTCCTTTAGACGAGGGTCACGGGTTACCGTTTGAATTTGGGGAATGTCTGCTTGGACCTGTCTAAATAGGTAACTGAGTCTGGCCTTACTGGCGTTTTATGGTAAAAGACCGATGCGTTGCTATCGGCTCTTTGTGCGTTGACCAACTTTGACAATCGGAAAAATCAGACATAGAAGCATTTTTCATTGATGAAGAGGGTTTTTTACAATAAGAGCCGATTGCTCACAAAAGGGAGATCTGCTACCTAATGTACTACTACTAGCCCTGTTCTAGTAGTCCCTAATCTAGGGGCCGGCGCCGTCGCTGCCGTCGCTGCCCTCGTCGTCGCCGTCCTCGCTGCCATCGGCGTTGCCGCCGGCGATGTCTTCGTCGCTGCTGCTGAAGCCGTCAGCAGGGGCTTCTTCTTCTTCATCGTCATCGTCGTCCTCCGACCCGGCGCGGAAGCGCTTCGCCGGCGGGTATTCATCGGAGGAGGTGTCGTCCTCCGTTTCATCCTCTTCGTCGGAGGAGATGTCCTCGCCCCAGGAGAAAGCATCGTCGTCGCTCTCTTCCTCCAACTCCCCGTCAACGAGGAACTGGAGGTTATCCTCCCCGTCGGTCAAGGATTCGTCATCCTCTGACCCGACGGCGAAATCCCAATCCGCCTCGTCCCACCACAGTGGGGCGAGGGCCTCGTACGCCGCTATCGGGTCGTACTCCGGCGTCGGCTCACGGGAGGAGGAGGATTGGGAGGAAAGACCCGAAGAGTAGGAGGCAGAGGAGGAGTCCATGGTTGCAGAGGAGGGGAGTTTCGATTGCTAATGCAGAACAAGAGGATGAGGAGGCAAACTGCCCGGATGAGGTTAAATAAAGGGGATACAGTGGAAGATGATTCAATGCTGTGGCGGTTTTCGAGGATGCGGCGCCAAAACTGTCAAATCGTGCAGTACGGAGAAGTTGAGAAAGCAAGGCATCATGATGGAAGGGCACTGTAGCGGTTCTGCTCTGCAACGCGTAACCCGATGAAGGAAAACAGAGTTGTTTTGGAATTATTATTGCCAAAACCAGGGGGCATGTGTTATCGCCGGATTTTATCCATCACCTAGGAGTTGGGCCGTGATTGAGATGGGCTTAGAGGATATGCACATAAAATGTTTCTGAATCGGCCTCGTGCGAGAGTTTGGGCTAGATTGCCCGTATATCTGTACATTATGGTAGATCACGTTTCAGTTTAGAATTAAGAGATAGAGTTTGGTTCGTACACAGTTAGGTTTATTCCAAAGATAGAAAGTCTACGGACTATAAATATGTACCTAGGGTTATTGAGAAAGGAGGACGATCACGATCACAACAAATACAATCTAGGCGCATCGCCACCCCTTCGAGGGTTTCTTCCGGGTAAGCGACATGCTGCCCAGATCGCATCTTGCGATCTGAGCAGTATCAGTTTATTCGTTGTTTTGTGTTGCTCGTACTGAAGCCTTGTTGATGGCGAGTAATACTGTTATCATAGATGTTTTGGGGCTAACATTGATACTTTTCTGGTATGTTTGCTTAGTTATGCTGCCCCTAAATATCTAGCTGCCTTTGCATCTATCTTAGGTGTAAGGGCAGCATCTTGCTTGGTCTTTATTTAGTAGATCTAATCTGTTATGGTTGTTCCTTGTTCTCCAAGGATTAGTTTGATATCCGCATGGTTAGGCCTTGCAAACGGGTTGAACGATCCAGTAGTGCGTAAGGTATGGTTTGCCGATCTAAGAGGGGTTGTTCCGGGAATCGACTCTGTGTTGGTTTTTAGGCCTCTTCTAAGACTAGTTTTCTGTTATCTTTCGTATCTGCCAGGCTCAGCTACGCGTAGGATGTTCCAATTATGCGGTGAAAGCCCTAGACTGTCGTAGATCGATTTAACTTAGTATTGATAAAGCAGGATCCCCATGTTATCGTAGATCTAATATGAACCATGGATCAATCGGCTCTTTGAGCCGATTCACAGGGTAACCTGAGAGCCGATCGAGGCTCAGATTTAATGTTTACGTGTCTGCCATGCAGGAAACTAATTAAAGAAATCCATCACCTTCCTGACCAGGTATAGGTCAGGTGGCACGCCCTCGCAATAGCCAGGACGTGTGCCAGATTTTGCGGGCCGTCGCCCGAGGGACCAGGGCCCACCAACAGCTCTGGGAGCCTCCCGGCTCTTCGTGTTGCTCGTCGCTGCTCGCCGGTGGGTTTTGGCAGGCAACACCATTTCATTCTATGGCAAAAGAAGTTTATCAAGTTTCCAGGCGAGGCGCCAAGGCCAACAAGTCCACCCCCCTACGGTGGTGGTGGCGGTGACGGTGGTGGTGGTGGTGGTGCTTCACCTACACCTCCTTCACGTCAGCCGACGCCGCCCCCCAATTCACCTCCGGTGGGTAAGCAGCCGCCGCCCCCCAGTCTGCCCTGGGCGGGTAAGCAGGCGCCGCCCCCCAATCCACCTCCGGCGAAGAAGCAGAAGCAGTCCTGGACTATTAACCCGGACCCTTATGTACCTAAGACCACAAAGTTACCGGAGCCATCACTGAAGCCTCTCCCCACGAGGCCTTGGGAACGTAGTGCCAAGGAAGTCGACGCGGCCGTGGCTGCTCACCATGAGAAATGGAGGGCGGAATGCCAGACGAGAAGAGAGCCCGAGCCCAAGCCAGTATATTCTGACAAGGAAAAGAAGTGGGCTAAGTCATTTTTGAGCACACCGTCCCAAGCCGCGAAGAATCTGCCTGACGACTATGCACGTGAACTTCGTAGGCAGGCACTCATGTTGAAGGAGAAGAAAGAGCTGGCGGAGAAGCAGGAGAAGAAAGCCTTGGAGGAGGCCGAGAAAGAATTAGCAAGTAAAAAAAGCGGGAAACGAGTTGCCCAGCTCGGGGAACAAAGTAAATAATCGATCGCCCCGCTCATAGTGAAAGCCGCCGGTCCGGATGCTGAACTAATGGACCCCACAATCATAGCAGTTGCGGCAGAACATGGAATGACCGTAACGGCTGCCAGAGAACAAGCGGCCCTGATCGGTATGACTCTTCGTGCACTGTTAGGCCTTGATGAGGCGCCAGTGAAGGAGGTAGTAATTACATATGTGCCGAATGGGCCTCTCGTCGAGCCTGCGCAGGAAGAGGATATACCTCCACAAATGAAAAGTCTGCTAAAATGGTACAAGGGTTACATAAAAAATAAAAACGCCAAAGAATATATTTATGCGGAAGTTAGATATGAGCATCACTTCAAACATTACTATGTAACAATTCATCTAGTGAATTGTTCCAGCTTTTCAATCTGCGCGAGCTCGACAAATCTATCATCAGTTGCTACGTTTTGTAAGTGATTTATTTCTACCCCATCTCGGTCATATTGCCTGCACTATATATATGTGCTAACTATATTGTTGTGTATGCTATTATATATGCAGAATGAAGATTAAGGAATGCGAAGTAAGGAACATCCATGATGTTGGGTTCATTGACCCACACATCGTTAATGGATATGTGTTAGAAAAACACCCCGCCGACGTGGAGGAAGACCTGTGGCGGTTTCTTACAAAGCAGGAACTCAAAAGTGATATTCTATTTCCTTACCATTTTGGGTGAGTGTTTCTGTCTTGAGCATATTCTCTTTTGTTTACTCCATGCATGGTATGTAGCCGGCTAATCGATGAGTTATGCATGATTGTGCATGTATCGTGTCCGCAGGTTCCACTGGATTCTGCTAGTAATTAAATTTGACACCTCCACATGTCTCGTCCACGACTCTCTGACTCTAGATGCAAAGCTTTGGGGCGACATGAGAAGAATGTTGCATATGTAATTATTTTCATTCATTTGCGCTCTATATCGATCGGCCTATTTCGTTCATTTCCTAATATCAAGTAGCTAATAACTCTCTTTTTCATTTAATTTTCTTTGCCTCGTAGGGTTTGGAGACGGTTCGTAGATGAAAAGGTCGATGAATTCAAAAAAGAGCTACAATTCATGCGGTCAGTGGCTGCGACTGGGGATATTCAGCCACCGGGGACCAATCTATGTGGATACTATGTTTGTGAGATGATCCGGAGATATACCTCTGAGCGGGTTCCGTGTGATAACAATGTCAAGAGGAATAACCTCCGGAAGATGCTTAGTCCGAAGCTCGCTTCCGACCACTTCAAGAGGAACTAGCTGGATGGTTCACGAGGAAGTCGTCGATCCTAAAGGAGAACACTATGTAGAGGACGTAGAACTTCATATGCATTAAATTATGTATGGAAACTTGTTCAAAATTGTATATGGTCATCCGATGATATTGAATATATATTGTATATTCCTCTTGAATTCTTTTTGGTTCTAATTTCAAATTTGTTTGAAATTGTACATTCATATGCATGTATGTAGTACCGTAGAATATGTGAAACTCCTTCAAAATTAAAATAAAACAATACAAATTAAAAAGAAACCAGATTTAGGGGGGGGCTAAAACCCTAAACCTGCGGTGGCCTTTAGTCGCGGTTGAACAGAAGAACCGCGACTAAAGGTCCTCCGCCCGACGGTTGCCTGGCGCCCACGTGGACGGGCCTTTAGTCGCGGTTCGTAAGCAACCGCGACTAAAGGGGGGGAGGGGCTTTAGTCCCGCATGTTTAATACCGGTTGCACAACCAGTATTAATGGACGTTGCAAACCGCGACTAATGGCCCTTTTTCCACCAGTGCATGTGGGTACAACCGGTGCATATGAGGGTTGGGAGAGCCACTCGATTTTCTTGGTTTATGGAGGTGCCTTAGGAAGGTATTACCGGAAGAAGGGCTGCTGCTTCGATGAGCCACTTTTGGTGGAACTTGGCGCCATTATGGGTTTGCCGCGTCACATCATGGATTGATATTTGGGTCATAGTAGCATGGATTGATATTGTGCGTCAAGCTGGATTGATATTGTGAGTCATAGCATGGATTTATGTTACCTGAAAGTCGATACATGCATAGCATCTTTTGAGAAGATGCTTTGCACAAGTAATGCCTAAAAGACAAATCAGTCTGCTGGAATCCCATAACAATAACCATTTTTTGTTGATTAAAAAAATAGATCAAAAAAATGTACACACTTCTCCAAATATGATGCTAGAACAATCTCATCAATCCCATGTGGGAGCTGGCCTGATAAGGTTTGTTAGGCGTACGTAAGATGTCTTCCTCCAACGATTAGACCGATTATACGAAGTTGACAGACGGTCCAAAATTCTGTTTTACAAACTCCAAATCCTCTCTAGCTTTTAACTCTTGGAAGCATTGCGCTCATGCCCTTCTCCAACTGATTTTGTCTGATCATGCTGCTTCTAAATGTTAGCTAACCTCGTCGTGCACACAACCAAGTTCCTGAACCTTCACCTCGTCCCTATAAAAACCCAGCCAATCTCCACAATCTCATCATCACTAAGAGCATCGAGCTCTACAAACAAGAGTTTAATCACTTAGCAGTCCACACAAATGGCTAGGTTGGTCTTGTTCACGGTGGTCCTCGCAGCCCTCCTAGCCCACTCCGCCGCCGAAGGGGATAACATCCTGCAGTTGCCCTCCGCCGCTCAAGGGCATAACATCCAGCAGCTATCGTGTCAACTTCAGCTCCAGCAGAGCTCACTCGAGGCATGCCGGCGGGTCGTGAACCAGCAGCTGGCCACTCAGAGCCCCTTCTTCTTCTCGCCACAAGTTGTCACCGCCAACTGGGTGCAGGCGCAATGCTGCCAGCAGCTCCGGGACATTAGCCGCGAGTGCCTTGCCAGCGCCATCCGCCAGATCGTGAGCCAATACGAGCATCAAACCGTGGTGCCACACGAAGGAGGATCGTTCCAACCTAGCGAAACTTTTCCGGCGCAGCAAGGGCAAGGGTTGTACCTCCCCGGCCAATCTTTTCCGCAACAGCCAGGGCAAGTGTGGTACATTCCTGGCCAGACTTTTCCGCAGCAGCCAGGACAAGGGTGGTACCTCCCCGGCCAATCTTTCCCGCAACAGCCAGGGCAAGGGTGGTACCTCCCCGGTCAATCTGTTCCGCAGCAGCCAGGGCAAGGGTGGTACCTCCCCGGTCAATCTGTTGCGCAGCAGCCAGGGCAAGGGTGGTATCTCCCCGACCAATCTTTTCCACGGCAGCCAGGGCAAGGGTGGTACCTTCCCGGCCAGACTTTTCCTCAGCGGCCAGGGCAAGGGTGGTACATTCCCGGCCAATCTTTTCCGCCGCAGCAGGGGCAATGGTCTTACCGCCCCGGCCAAGATTTTCCGCAGCAACAGCCAGGATCCTACTGCCCCAGCCAAATGTTTCCGCAGCAGCAACAGCCAGGGTCATACCACCCCATCCAAACTTTTCCTCACCAACAACAACAGAAGCCCTTTGGCTCCATTGAACAGGGCAAGCCTGTAGCCGGACATGAGTCGTCCGGCGAGGCTGCACAGCATCAAGAGCAAGGGCCATCCTCCACCAGCGAAGCGTTCCCACCACTACAACAAGGAGAACAGTCCTTCGGTGAGTCGACCATGGAGCAGCAGCAGGGAAGTCAGGATCCCTCCCACATGCACAACAACCTTTACCGCCAAGCCGTACAGCCAGCCCAACATAATCTTGGCGAGACCGTGCCACAGCAGGAGGTACAAGGTCACTACTGCGGCAAGCAAAGTCAGACGGGATTCGGTGTGTCTTCATCTCCATCTCTTTCTGGCACCGACCGGCAGGCATCCCGCCTGAAGATACAACTGGAGGTGGTAGCTAGGGCGCGGCAGATCGCAGCACAGTTGCCAACCATTTGTCGGCTCTAGGACCAGTCAGTACTAGGCTAGAACTCTCCATACTCGAATGTTGCTTGGGCATGCATGCATGCTCCCCCTAGCTTGATAATAAACGTGACATGTGGTCACTGTGTTTGATGCAAGTATAATAAGAGCCCAAGAACAATGCGCAACAAAATTCTTCTCCAAATATGGTGCACTCATTATCAGCCAATGGGTGTGAACAAGCTCCGACTATCTCCACTCCAATGAATATTTTTTATAAAATTAGTCATTAGCCAAAATTTACTAAGTTTAACCAAACATATAAATAAAATATTAACATCTATACATTGTGCAAATATCAACATCTACGACATAAAACAAATACATTGTAATAATATTTGTTATGGTGAATTTATTGACATTGATTTGGTATGGTAATCGTTCTTTTTTAAAAAACATTAGTCAAATTTAGGTGTCGTTGACTTTAACTACATGTGTATGCCATATTAATTAAAAGGGAGGGAGTATTTGGCATGTGAAAAAACAATGGTGTGGCAAAACCACTAGGAGAGAATTTCTTATTTGGCCCTAATTGATATTTGGGTTCCTTTCTTGGGCTCGGAAAATATTTCCTTCCCTTTTTGACACTGAATTTTCAGTTGGTTCCTTATATCTAACTACGGTCAATTCCATTAGATTCTGCCATTAAAACTTTGTTTTCTAGACTAGTATACACTTGTTTTTTTATCGATACATGGATTGAAACGAAAAATTGAAAGAAAAAAAGGAAAACCACACGTCACGGCCCAACCCGACTCGTCCCCACCATCCGCTCTCTGAATCTTGACCCAACGACGGCCGCTAACCCTAGCAACGGGAGCGACAGTGGCGGCGGACGTTGTGGAGGTAGAGGCATAGCTATGGGAGAGGAGGGCTACGGAGGGGTTATGCAATTCGACCTAGGTCCGACCCTGAGGGTGCTTGTCGGGGGGATGGCCCCCCAGTATACCAAACAGAGGGGAAGAACTGCATGTTGGGCTAGATGTACCGTGGCCTTGGCCGGCTGTGGTTTTTCCTTGGCCAGCTGAGGCCTCGCCTTGGTCGGCTTCACCATCACCTTGGTCGGCTGCGACAGCGCCTAGCCGGCTGAGGTCTCGTCTGGCCGGCTGTGGCATCATGAGTGTGCCACTGCTAACCATCAGCAGTGGTGCACTGTGGTGCGCCATTCATTAGGGTTTTTCTAGTAGTGCCATGGCCGGCTAGACCTTCGCCATCTGGTACCAAAAGTCCGTGCTCAGGTCACATCCCACCCTCTGCGGGACACTGTGCGTGATGATAGCGCATGATACCATGTAGCGTGATGATGGCTCGGACGGCGGGGACAGCGTAGGGCTATGAGGCGCACGGCGCCCCTATGTTTGTAGCCCTCAATTCTCTATCCATGTCAGCTGTGACTAGGAGACAAGACAACACACCCAGTGGACCCTGACAGCGCCTCGCGAAGGAGCGCATGAGACGGAGAACCCGGCCTCCCTCATGACCGTTATGGTTTTCCCCTGTGTAAACTAGGGGTCGTATATAAGTCCCAGTAACACCCCCTCTGCGGGGGGAGGGTCGATTCATTCCACTATAGAACTATCGTTGTGAGAGGAGCCAGTGGTCTTCTTCTAACTCCAGCTCCCTCTCACAGCCGGATACAGCTCAAGGAGCAACATTGTACCTCTTTTTCGAAATGGGGATAAAACCCCGGCTTCTGCATCATGATGATGCACACGGCCTTTCACTAAAAAGTCTCATATATTTGGTTTTACAACTCAGTCATCGCCTACAGTCGATACAAGAATCAACCAGCGAAATAAATAGAACAGAGTATCACTACTCATCATTGTAATATCCTAGTATGCCGTCAGCCAGCCTGGCACAAAATATCCAGAGCGACCGTCTGGAGCCGTGTGCATCTAGAAGCCATAGCATCCCTCATTCCCTCCGGCGAAAGAAGAGCCCATAGCTGGACCCAATGTGACAGCATGTGGATAACCTACAGGAAATGAAAAATTGTTTTTTGTTAAAGATGATATCATTTCTTAGCCTCCAAATATACCAACATAAAGCAAAAAAAACCCAATTCGGATGAATGCTTTAGATTGTCTATCTACTCCATTTAACCAATTTCCAAACATATTTGTAATATTGGCTGGAGGTGGAAGATCAAAAGTGAAATTAACCATGCGCCAAAGAAATTTAGCTAAAGGACACTCAATAAATAGATGTTCAATGGTTTCTTGCTCTCCACGGAAATTACATCCATTTCAATTTCGTTTAGCTAAATTATCTTTGATTAACAAAACCTTATTACTTAGAAACCACATGAAGATTTTAATTTTTAGGGGAACTTTGACTTTCCATAGATATTTTCTCAAAAAAGGGGTATGGTCACTCAGAAGATCTTCATACATAGATTTTACCATAAACAAACCATTTGTTGTGAGTCTCCAAACAAAACGATCTTTTTTATCACTTAATTGTACCCTCATTAGTTTTTGGCATAACTGTAACCAAAGAGTCCATTTGTTTCCCAACAACGCCCTTCTAAAACTAATATTCAGCGGGGTTTGAGCCAACACATGAGCTACCGTTATATTTTTTTGATGCACTATGTTATATAGTGAAGGATATTGTTGTGCCAAAGGGGTGTCCCCTAACCAAGTATCTTCCCAGAATCGAGTATTCAATCCATCACCAATTTTAAAGAAACCTCTAGAAAAAAACTCATCTTTCACCCCCACCAATCCCTTCCAAAAATGGGAATCTGTAGGTTTAGCTTGCACTGCTGACAAGGTCTTCTGACTTAAGTATTTATTATGTAACAACTCCTGCCACACCCCGTCCTCATTAAGCAGTTTAAAGAGCCATTTTCTCAATAAATATTTGTTCTTGAGTTCGAATACCTCAATACCTAAGCCTCCTTGATCTTTAGGATGATAAAAAATATTCCATTTTGTGAGCCTATATTTCATCTTATTATCATCAGACTGCCAGAAAAACCTAGATCTATAGAAATCTAATCGTTTCCTTACCCCAACAGGTATCTCTAGAAAGGATAACAGGTAAGCTGGTTAAAACTGAATTAATAAGGACAAGCCTATCTCTACATGATAGTAATTTTCCTTTCCAACAACCCAATTTATTTTCAAATCGTGTCTCAACCGGATACCAATCAGAGTTCCTAAGTTTTCTGTAATGTATAGGAATGCCTAAGTATCTAAAGGGAAGGGATCCAGCATCACATTCAAAGATCTGCTTATACTGATCCTCCTCATCCTTTGCCTTACCAAAACAGAAAAGCTCACTTTTATGAAAATTAATTTTAAGTCCCAAAAGTTCTTCAAAGATGTATAAAATTAACTTCATGTTTACAGCTTTGAGGAGGTCATGTTTCAAAAAAATGATCGTATCATCGGCATAATGTAGTATAGAGAGGCCACCCTCAACAAGATGAGGAATAAGCCCCCTAATCTGACCATCATCTTTTGCTCGTTCAATTAAGATGGCAAGCATATCAACCACAATATTGAAAAACATTGGGGCTAAAGGATCCCCTTGTCGTAACCCTTTCTTTGTTTGAAAATAATGACCAATATCATTATTTACCTTCACTCCAACACTCCCCCCTTGCACAAATTGCTGAACTAATTTACACCATTCTGTGGCAAAACCCTTCATTCTCAAAGTTTGTTGTAAAAAGGAACTTAACTTTATCATACGACTTTTTCGAAATCAATCTTAAACAACACCCCATCTAATTTCTTACTTTGTAGCTCATGAATCGTTTCGTGAAGAATGACTACCCCTTTTAATATATTGCGACTTGGCATAAATGTTGATTGTGTTGGTTTAATAACCTTTGGGGCAATCCCCGTTATTCGATTTGTTCCTGCCTTAGTAAATATTTTGAAACATACATTTAAGAGACAAATAGGTCTGTACTGTTGTATCTGTACCGCATTCTCTTTCTTGGGAAGTAAAGTAATAACGCCAAAATTAAGTTTGTAAAGGGGCAAATCCCCTCCACTTAATTGACCATTGTACCTCTTATATCTCATATAGTCACAGAGGCAGGAGTATGAGTGTTACCTCCATACGAGGGCCCTGAACCTGGGTACGCCGCCGTGTCGCTCGTGCTCATACCAGCTTTCGGAACCTAGGCGGGCTATCACCTGGATGGGCGATCTGAGTTGAAAATTTTGTAACTTTTTCTCCCAAGTGTAGTAGTTAATCCGGAACATACCTAATAATCGGGTTGTCGGAGTGATTAGTCAGGTTTAACGATAGACACAACAAATGAAAGATATTCGACGTGGTTAGATCTTGCTTAGCTATTAATCAACCTAGCTATTAATCGCTGATTTGGATAATTTTCTAACAGTGATAAAAGGTGCATGAAGGTTGGGAGAGCCACTCGATTTTGTTGGTTTATGGAGGTGCCGTGGGAAGGTATTAGTGGAAGATGAATGCTACTTCCAGGCGCCCACTTTTGCTTTACAGCGTGACAACATGGATAGATATTGTGCGTTAAGCTGGATTGATGCTGGTCGTAGAATGGAGTTGTGTTACCTGAAAGTCGAAACTACAAGACAAGCTTTTGAGATGTTTTGCACAAGTAATAAGGACTGCAAGACACGCCAAAAACCCAGAGCTATAACCGCCTTTTGTAGATAAACAGAAATAGATATAGATCAATACAGATGTGCACATTTGTCCAAATATGACGCTAGCTAGCTAGTACAATCTCATCAACACTCATCTAATAGCTAACTTGTTAGGTGTCCCGTTGCACGATTAAACCGATTACATAGCGTTGGCAGACAGTCCAAAATTTCTGTTTTGCAAGCTCCAAATCAACATTGTAACTCTTTGGAATCATTGCAATCTTGCGCTTCTCCAACTTATTTTTTACTTGTCGTGTTTCTTCTTGATGATGTAAACTAACCTTGCCGTGCATATATAGTACTCCTACCAAGGTCCCGAACCTTCACCTTGCTCCTATAAAAATCAAGTCACTCTCCACAATCTCATCGTCACCAAGAGCGCCAAATAATGGCTAAATTGGTCTTGTTCACTGCACTCGTCGTGGCTCTGCTGTCCGCCGTTGAAGGAGATAACACCCTTCGGCTGCAGTGCCAGCGTGAGCTCCAAGAGAGCTCTCTTGAGGCATGCCGGCAAGTTGTCGACCACCAATTGGCCGTACAGATGCCCATATTCCTCCCGCGACCATCGCGGTTGAATACAGGGCTGCAGATGCAGTGTTGTCAACAGCTCCAGGACATCAGCCACCAGTGTCTCGCCGCCGCCATCCGCCAGATTGTGAGACAGTACGAGCGTCAAGGTGTGGTGCCGCTGGCAGAACAATACTACCCCGGTAAGGAGGAGGAGGAGGAGGAGCAGCAACAAGGAGGATCATACTACCCTAGCGGAACTTATCCGCAACAAGGGCGAGGCTGGGAAAGGCAGCATCAGCAAGGACAAGGGTGCCAAGCTTTTCCACAGCAACAACAACAACAGTGGCCGAAGCAGCAGCAAGGAGTAGGATCATTCCAATCCAGCGAAACTTCTCCGCAACAACAAAAGCAAGCCCGACAGCCAACCCAGCAGGAGGAACAAGATCAGTACTGTGGCAGGCAAAGCCACGCAGGGTTCGGCGGGTTTTCATCTCCACCTCACATTTGCACCGAGCAGCAGGAAGCCCGCAGGAGGATGCACTTGAAGGTGGTGGCGAGGGCGCGACAGGTCGCAGTGCAGCTGCCGGCGATGTGCCTACTCGAGGGTCGCACCTTCTCCGTCAGACTGTACTAGCTAGACTATAACTCTCCTAAACTCCCGTGTTGCTTGGGCATGCATGCAGCCCTAGCTAGATAATAAAAGTGAAGGTGGTCACAGTCTCACAGATCCAAGTATGGTATATGTGGGATGCATGCCCAAGTTAACAAACTCCGATTTTTTACGCGAAAATACAAAAGTGTTGTGTTTTGATGCATTGATATAAAGAAGGTTATATGTACAAGTCCCAGAGAGGATAAACATCCCGCCTTACAACTCGACCTAAGAAAAAGAAAACTATTGTAGGGGAGGAGCTGACGGACACCCCGGGCTCCCGCATCCGCCCATTTTCGTGCATCGGCCTAATGTCGTTGAACATGGACGCCACCGAAGGATGCACATTCTCGAAGACCGCAACATTCCGGTGTTTCCAAATCCACCACGTCGTAAGCATGATTATCGATGAAGTGCCTTTGCGCAGCTGACAAGGGGCGGTCCGCACCACCAGCGACCACCACTCCGTGAAGTCACCCTCAACCATGGGAGGACCTGAGGTGGATCGGATCCACGAGAGGACCGCATACCAGACCGTCCTGGAGAAAGAGCACCCAGTGAGTAGGTGCATCATGGTCTCCACCGACAGGTCACAGAGCGGGCATCTAGGCGCATGCGGTAGACCACGCCGCGCCAGCCTCATGCCCATCAAACACCTACCCAGGCAGGCCAGTCAGATAAAGAACTTCACTCTCCAAGGCGCCCAGGATTTCCAATTCAGTCTCCAAGATCCTGAGATGATGGCCCCCTAGAAGAGGGTGTCATAACAGGAATGAGAAGTGTATTGGCTATCCGCCATCCAGCACCAAAGCATCGTATCTTGGTTCGTTGACAGCTGCATATCCCTTAATCTACCCCATAGTTGCACGTACCGCCAAAGTGCAAGGGCACTTGGCGCGCCAGCAATGTCACAGACCCAAGCATGATCAACCAGCACTTCTCGGACCATACGTGCCTTCATGTGGTGTTTAGGTAACAGCGCGTAAACCTCAGGCGCCATCTCCTTGATGGACTTGACATCTATCCATTTATCCTCCCAGAAGAGGGCGGATTCCTCATTGCCGACCTCCATCGAGGTGGAGGCTGCAAATACATCAAGATCCACCTTCGAGAACTGCATATCGAACCCGTGCCAAGGTTCCATGGGATCTGTATGCATCCTCCAAATCCAGCGCACCCTCAAACCGATCGCGGTGCACGCCAAGTCGGGGATCCCCAGGCCCCCAGCCGCAGCGTCCGGCACACTCTGGACCAGTTGACAGGAAAGTGGCCACCATTGGTGTCTGTCCTGCCAGCCCAGAGAAACCCGCGCAGGATCTTGTTAACCTGCTTCAGTGTTGATACGTTGCAAACGTATCTATAATTTTTTATGCTCCATGCTTGTTTTACACCAATTTCTATATGTTTTGTTTACACTTGTGGCATTTTTATGCATTTTCTGGAACTAACCTATTAACAAGATGCCACAGTGCTAGTTCATGTTTTCTGCTGTTTTTGTATTTTATAAAACTTGTACAGGAAATATTCTCGGAATTGGACGGAACAAAAGCCAAACCTCCTATTTTTCCCGACACGAAGATGGAGTCCAAAGCAGAGACGGGGGAGGGCACCAAGGTGGCCACACCATGCCATGGCGCGGGCCCACTTCTGGTCGCGCCTAGGTATGGTGTGGGCCCCTCGGGAGCCACCGATATCGCACTTTCGCCTATAAATTCACATCCTCGGGAAAAACCTAAACACATGAGTCATATTCCCCAAAAAGTTCCACAGCTCCGCCACCATCGAAGAAAAGTTTTGGGGGTCCGAAGTTCCTGTTCCGGCACCCTGCCTGGATGGGGATTGACCCCCGGAGCAATCTCCATCGACTCCACCGCCTCCACTTCGACTCCATGATGGTTTGTGAGTAGTTCCCCCATGGACTACAAGTTCTTGGATGTAGCTAGTTGGTACTCCCTCTCCCATGTACTTCAATACAATGATCTCATAAGCTGCCTTAGATGATTGAGATCTATATGATGTAACTGTTGTTCTGTATGTTGGGATCCGATAAATTAAGAAATTCTGATCAGATTGTTCATCATGCTATCATACTATTGTTTATTTAAGATCTTGCATGCTCTTCGGTACTTGTGGTTACCCTGATCAAGTAGTTGCATGTATCTCCAAGAGGGAGTATTTATGCTAGATAGTGGGTTTAGTCTCCATTTATTCTGGGGGAGTGACATCAACCTCTAAGGTTGTGGATGTGATGTTGCCACTAGGGATAAAATAACAATGTTTTGTCCAAAGATAATTGTGTTGTTTACATTATGCACTTTATTTAATGCAATAATATGTTGCTTGCAACTTAATACTGAAAGTAGTGTGGATGCTAACCTGAAGGTGGATTATTTAGGCACAGATGCATGATGGATAGTGGTCTGTGTATCATGTTGTAATGCCCAATTAAATACTATAGTAAACTTTATCTTACATAGCATGCATTGTCATGTCCTCACAATTACCAATTGCCCAACTATAATTTGTTCACCCAACACATGTTATTTGTTTCGGGAGTTACCACTAGTATAGATAGCTGGGAACCCCAGTCCTTCTGTCATCATCATTGCTCTACAGTCAACTACGCACTGGAATATTTTCTGGTGCCATTGCCTATGTGTTACTATTACAATTGCTCTCATATTACTGTTGCTTTCACATCACCTCTATTACTAGTGCTTTTTCAGGTGCAGCTGAATTGACAACTCAGAATTATAAGTATTCTTTTTATCCCCTTGTGTCGAATCAATAAATTTGGATTTTACTACCCTCGAAGACTATTGCGATCCCCTATACTTGTGGGTCATTAAGACTATTTTTTGGCGCCGTTGCCAGGGAGCATAGCTCTACTCATAAGTTCACCTAGGGAGTACATCACTACTAGAAAAAGGCTTATTGCCGGCGCACCAAAATGGGCTATTGCCGGCGCACTACAGCCCGCCGGTGGGAACAGGCCGGTGATAATAGCTTATTGCCGGCGCACCAGTCGGTGCACCGGCGGTATCTCGCGTTATCCCCGGCGCACCTGTCTAGTTCGCCGGCGGTAAGTTATACAAGAAAACAAAAAAAATTCAAATCTAGATCTAGATCTAGCTAGTCAACCGTGGTTGTCGTCTATGCGCCAGTGTAGGAGGTGCATGAGGTGCATGAGGATGCTGGAAGCTCCCGAGATTGGCGGGCCGGTGTAGGAGGAGGAGGAGTAGGCCGGAGGAGGAGGAGTAGGCCGGAGGTGGAGGATGCTGGAGGTGGTGGAGGAGGCCGACGGTGATGGGGGAGGCCGGAGGTGTTGGAGGAGGCCGGAGGACGTCGAGGAGGCTGGAGGTGGTGGAGGAGGTCGGAGGACGTCGTGGCCGTCGGTGGAGGAGGAGGATGAGTAGGTCGCCGGAGTAGCTCGCCGCTGCAGAAGCTCGGTATAGAGAAGGAGGAGCAGGAGATGGAGGAGGAGGAGGAGGAGGAGGAGGAAAAGAGAAGGGGAAAGTGAGCATCGCGGGCTGAGTTGTGCCTATATAGCACTGCTTACCGCCGGCGCACCAAGTAGGGTGGTGCGCCGGGGCTATTTTTTCTTTTTTTCACCCAAATCTTAAATCTGAAAAAAGTCCTGTTTCTGTTTTGAATTTGACGAATCCATTTTTTCTCCAAATGGCCGTAGGCCGTTGAATTCGAATAGGAAATTTCGAGTAGATCGATTTTGATATAAAAAAAGTTTTTCATCGGAGTTCGTATGCAACCAGAAATCCCGTTTTACCGAAAGATGACGCCATTTTGCATAATACATCGAAATTCAAATTTTCAAATTTTCACTAAAAATAGATCACATATTACATGGGCATTTCAAAGGATTTTATTTTTTGAATTTTCTATTATTTTTTCGAAAACTGAAAAGGCGATTCCCGGGGGGGGGGGGGGGGGTGGAGTGCGCTGGTGGTAAATTGGCTACCACCGGCGCACCACCATAGAGGTGCGCCGGGGGTAAGGTGCCCATATTTTCTGTTTCCGGCCAGAACTCTTCGAATTTTATTCCCGGCGCACTAAATTTTCTTGTGTGCCGGCAGTATAGGTTCTTCGCCGGCGCGGCCTAACATGGCTCGCCGGCGGTATTTTGCCACCGGCGCGCGTCAATGATGGTGCGCCGGCACCCTTCCGTGCAGCTATAGCCCTTTTCCTAGTAGTGCATTTTACATGTCTCTCTATTTTTATTTTATTTGGTCTTGTCTAGTTTATTTGTGCTTAGTTTATTTCTGTTTAGTTGTGTTTTGGTTAGTTTACTTTTGTCTAGTTTATTTTTTGCCTTGTTTATTTTTCTTATATACCAGAAAATCCATAAAATTTTGAAAAAAAAATGAAAATATAAAAATATGTTATGGAAGAACATGCTAGAACCTCTATGGAACTTAAAGAATTATTTATAAAGTATAGAGAACCAATTAAGGGTAGAGTCATGAGAGGCGCGTTAAAACAGTTGAATCAAATTGCTAAAATTTTGCTTAAACACCATGATATAAATTGTTGCTCTGAACAGGATATTAAACATCTTAAATTTCAAGGTGGCTTTAGTAAAGAAGTTTTAATTGTGAACTATCATTGGAATAACTATATTCTTCTTGGATTTGAAGAAGTAGAACAATTTATTTTATTTATGGGAGCTTCTGAACTAGAATCCTTCATGTCTAAAAATTATGAAACTTGTGTTGCTTGTAATGACCTTAAAGATATGGTCTCTTCTATCCTTGATTATTGCATAGAAAATTTTAGCAATAATTGTTATATCATTGATTATAAAGAGAGACTCAATCATGCACAACAATGTATCCACAATTTGCAGGAACTTGTGGAAGAAGAAATTGTTGAACCTGAAAGCTCATTAGATGAAAAAGCGGAGGAGAGTGATGAACAAAAAGAGGAAGAATGGATTAGCTACCCATGCCTACCTTCTAATGAGAGTAACTCTTTATCTCTTACACTATTTGATTGTCCGCCATGTTACCAAAGGAGGATGCATGTTATGTTCCTGTGGATTCTCTTGAAATATTTACTATGAGTAAATCTTGTGATAATAATTATTCTCATGTTATCTATGATAATCTCTGCTATTTTGATAAATCTTATGATAATCCTTTATTTGTGCCTAACTTCGAAATGCATGGTACTAAAGAGTTTTTCTTAGAAAATGTTTATGATAAAGCTTTAGATGATGGTCCTATATTGGTTGATAATATTAATTGTACTACTATTGAAAATGGGATTGGAGGTGTCTTGACTTTATCTTGGATCCCCATACCTCTTGAGAATTATAAATCATCTTGTTACAAAAATTTTAAAAGTGGGTTTGAATGTTTTAATCCCACTATTTTTTAGCTTGATAAAAAGTTATGTGTTTATAGATCATGAAAAGCATGCTTTATGTGATAGTTATATTGTTGAGTTTATTCATGATGCTAGTGAAAATTATTATGAGATAGGAAAATATGGTTGTAGAAGTTTTTATCGTACTAAAATACCTCTCTATATGCTGAAAGTTTTGAAGTTACTCTTGTTTTATCTTCCTATGCTTGTCATTTTGTTATTTGTGAATTTATTTGTGTATAAGATTCCTATGCATAGGAAGTGGGTTAGATTTATTTGCTTCTTGATGCTCCTTTTGCTTCATTTTCTATTTTTATGAGATCATCATTAAAACTACCAAGCCTAGCTAAAAGGCGTTAAAGAAAAGCACTCTTGGAAGATAACCCATGTTTTATTTCTGTAATTTTTCTTTTGTTGAGTCTTTGAAGTTGTTACCTCTGTAATAACCTATCCTTATCATTTTTATTTCGTTTTTGTGCCAAGGATAGCCTCTGATCGGAAGAAGGTAAGATTTGGGGAAATTGTTGTCCCGAAATAGATTTTGTGCTCCCACCAAAAAAAAAATTATTCTCTGCCAGAACGTCGGATTGATCTGAAAAAAATAACATATACCCCGGGTTATTATATAACTTTCATTAGTTTTGCACATTTCGATTTGAGCAACAGAGGATTTTCGAAAAAAACGATCTTTACCTGGATTTCTGTTTTGACAGATTTCTTCCACTATTTGTATTTGCCTCTTAATCTTTTTATTTTTTAGTTCTTTTGAGAGAAAGAGTTTTTAAAAATAAGTTGTTACAGTAGCTAATGTTTTAATGGATGTTTGACTTATGTTAGAACTGAACCAAAATGGATTTGTCATTTTGATTGCACTAATGCTGCTAATGAATATTGTGTGAAGTTTTGTATAAGGAAGTTTTCAAGTGTAGGGAGAGAAGAATGGTGTAATGAGATGAAGGATGGACAAATAATGAAGCTTGGGATGCCCATGTCACCTTAAGAAATATCCAAGAGGTACAAGCGTCAAAGCTTGGGGATGCCCAAGGCATTTCCTTCTTCATCAGCAAAAATATCAGGTCATCTTTCAAGACACTATATTTTTATTGCTTCATATGCTATGTGTTGTTCTTGGAGTGTCTTTATTTTTGTTTTTATTTTTCATTTGATTTTTTGCGTAGTATATGGTTGGATCCCAGCATACTTGTTTTGGAGAATGACACACTCCGTTTTCATTGCATAGAACACTCTAGTTTTCACTCTGATTGTTCTGTGAGTGTTCTCTTTTGCTAGTACTATGTTTAGCTCTTGTTTTCCACTCGTATTTTTTCAGATCTTGTTAGTTTTCTTTAGTTAGGTATGATTGGCTCTCTGGTCTTTGTAGATTATTATCTATGAGAGTTGTTTAAAATAAATTGATTGGTGTTCGAAACGAGTAAAATATTTCATGCTTATAATGGTGCAAAAGAAAGCTTGTTTAGATTGTGGCTTAAACTTTAGCATGTCATGTTATTTTAATTATATGTTTAGTAGTTATTGTTGTAGCATGACTTGTCTCAAATAGCTGAGAGTGCTTAATATGTCATTGAAAGAATCATGTGTTGTTTCCATCATACAAAACATAATATTATGGTATTCTCCTTTGATACTTTAATTGGGTTGACTTGGCACATGCTTACACCATGTTATGACTACAAACCATTCACCTCAAGCCTCTATGATTATTTAGTTTTTGACTTGTAATATCACTTTATGCTTTGATTAATAATGTTTTGTCGCTATGCATAATTATGGCCATTATTGCTCTCTTAGGTGGTCGCTCCCAGTTTTTTGCTAGCCTTCACCTGTACTAAGTATGAGTTCTACTCGTGCATCCAACTACCAAGAAACCAAATTTCCAATTGTGTCCACCATATCTACCTGTATGCGGTATTTCACCACCACTGCAAAGTAAATTGCTTGTGTGCTACCTTTAAAACTTTCAAAAACTATTACATGTTTTGTGTTCCTGTTTTAGCTCATGAGGAAGTATTGAATGCTTATTATTTTTTTCATGACTTCACACCTTGACTAGCATGAATAATGTGATAGTCCTTAATATTAAAAAATAGCAAGACAACTGGGTGTCTAGCCCACAAAAAATATAAAATAAATAAATAAAGCTCCACACACTATGTACTGGAGAGATCCTAAATAATGGTGTGCAAATGGAAAACTATATGGGAGCCGCTCTTGAAGTCACTATATGAAAGGATGATAAACCATTTGATACCAGTCGTTGACATAGACATACATACCTCTCAAAATACATTTCATCACCTCTGTTTTATTCAAAATAAAAAGCTCTAGCACATGAGTAATCTTTGCTTCCCTCTTCGCATGGCATTTATTTTACTTTTATGTTGAGTGGTCATCTTCTAACTTTATGCACCAATTAAGAGAGCATAGTTGTCATTCTGAGTATAATGTGCATAGTCCTAAAATTTATTATTGATTGATTCATAATTATTTTATTGCTTGTTCTCAAATTATTTGTATCTAGTAACCCTTTTGAACTTTAAAGGTGTCATATGCATTTATATTTTGCTATTCCATGAATGACAAGCTGAATACCATTTTGTTATGTTTTCTCTATGCTCAAAAACAAACAGTTGCTTTCAGTGCACTATTATTCATGATATTTTGTTTGAGTTACTTTTTATGTTGTAACATAGTTGCTAAGTTACATTGTTAGAATTATATCTATCATGCCTATGTTTAGAGTACTTTGATCTCAGCTTACAATGCTTTTACAATAACTTGATCAAGATTGTGTTGACTTCATGTCACCTAAAAAATTATTTTTTTATCACTTACCTACTCGAGGACGAGCAGGAGTTAAGCTTGGGGATGCTGATACGTTGCAAACATATCTATAATTTTTTATGCTTCATGCTTGTTTTACAGTAATTTCTATATGTTTTATTTACACTTCGTGGAATTTTTATGTATTTTCTGGAACTAACCTATTAACAAAATGCAACAGTGTCAGTTTCTGTTTTCTGCTATTTTCGTATTTCAGAAAAGGTGTACAGGAAATATTCTCGGAATTAAACGAAATAAAAGTCAAACCTTCTATTTTTTCCGACACAAAGACGGAGTCCAAATCAGAGATAGAGGAGGGCACCGAGGTTCTTGGTTGTAGCTAGTTGGTACTCTCTCTCTCTCCCATGTACTTCAATACAATGATCTTATAAGCTGCCTTACATGATTGATATTCATATGATGTAATTGATGTTGTGTTTGTTAGGATCCGATAAATTATGGAATTGTGATCAGATTATTCATCATGTTATCATACTATTGTTTATTTAAGATCTTGTATGTTCTCAGGTACTTGTGGTTACCCTGGTCAAGTAGTTCTTTGTATCTGCAAGAGGGACTATTTATGCTAGATAGTTGGTTCAGACTCCATTTAATCTGGGGAGTGACAACAACCTCTAAGGTTGTGGATGTGTTGTTGCCACTAGGGGTAAAACAGCAATGATTTGTCCAAGGATAATTGTGTTGTTTACATTATGCACCTTAGTTAATGCAGTAATCTGTTGCTTGCAACTTAATACTGAAAGGGGTGCGGATGCTAACCTGAAGGTGGATTATTTAAGCATAGATGCATGCTGGACAGCGGTCTGTGTGTCATGTTGTAATGCTCAATTAAATACTACAGTAAACTTTATCTTATCATAGCATGCATTGTCATGCCCTCACAATTATTAATTGCTCAACTGTAATTTGTTCACCCAACACATGTTATTTGTTTGGAGAGTTACCACTAGTGTAGATAGTTGGGAACCTTGGTCCTTCTGTCATCATCATTGCTCTACAATCAACTACGCATTGGAATATTTTCTGGTGTCATTTCCTCTGTGTTACTGCTGATGCTGTGTTACTATTACTATTGCTCGCATATTACTGCTACTTTCACATCATCCCTGTTACTAGTGCTTTTCCAGGTGCAGCTAAATTGACAACTCCGTTGTTAAGGCTTATAAGTATTATTTGTCTTCCCTTGTGTCGAATCAATAAATTTGGGTTTTACTTCCTCGAAGACTGTTGCGATCCCCTATACTTGTGGGTCATCAAGCGTCTTCCTGTCAAGGCCTAGTACTATCAACTGGTGCAAAGGGATAGCTGCGAGAACCGCGCGGATCAGCGCCAAACGTCATGCCCTAGGCATCATGGATGCCCGCCAGGTAGGGAGTTTGTCGGCTAGCCGGTCCACTAGGGGCTGGAAAGACGTAGCCGAAAGCCTCCTTATGGAAAGTGGAATGCCAAGGTACTTCACCGGGAATTGCACCAACTGGCACTCCATGATCCCAGTGGCGCCAGTGGCCTCCTCATCCGAGCAAGCGATGGGGGAAATCGACCACTTGGCGAAGTTGGTGTGTAATCCCGATGCCTGCCCAAAGAGCTCCAGAATGCCATAGACGGCGCGCAATTATGTCTCATCTCGGTGGCAGAAGATCAGCACATCGTCCGCATATAACGATACCGACGTCACCAGATCTTGCCGAGCCAGACGTCTGAGGATACCCAACTCAATGGCATTGGTCAGCAACCTGTTAAGCGAGTTCATCATCAAGACGAACAACGATGGCGACAAGGAGTCACCTTGGGCCCCTCTTATGCCAGATGGGGGGCCTGGCTCACCATTGAGCAACACCATGGTACTTGTCGTGGATAGCAGGATGGACACAACCTCGCGGAACCTTGGGCCAAACCCGATCTTACGGAGGACCTCCATGAGGAACCCCCACGAGACGGAGTCGAACGCACGAGCTATGTCCAACTTGAGCATCACCCGCGGCTCCTTTCGTCGGTGCAAGAATCTAGCCGTCTGCTGGACCAACATAAAGTTGTCATGGATGCACCGTCTGCGAATGAACGCGCATTGGTTACGATCCAACCAGCGACTCCATCCTAGGAGCCAGCCGAGAAGCCAATGTTTTAGCCACCAACTTGGCGAAGATGTGGATAAGACTAATCGCCCTATAATCACCCAGCGTCGTCGCATCCGGGCGCTTAGGCAGCAGATCCAATTTAGCATGTGAAAATAAGGGTGTGGAGTAGTGCAAAAACTAACAACAATTAGAAGGAGAAAGACCGTACCAATTATTGTTTCTTGGCTTCAGACGTTTCATATACAAGCGTTCAAGGGAAAAAGAGAATAGAGGTAGAGGTTATTTGCCCCGTGGCTATTTTTCAATAATCACTTTCCCTTTGGCTATTTGTCAAGAATCCTTTTCCAATATGAAACCCCTAGAGGTAGGGGGGGGGGGTTCTTTGTTATAAGGCCAGCGTTGTTCAATTGTTTTTAACCACGGTCGTGTTTGTTGCATTATTTAGTTCAAAGTGTTTATATCTCAAGGATCAAACAAGGTTGATAGTTGATACATGCATCAACCGGCGAGAAATAGCAACATAAAATGACTTTGCATCAACATGTAATACTGTTATCAAGGTGCATGTGAGCGACAACGATTGAACAATTCCAGTGTAATTATTTCCAACAGCTACACTCGAACTCCATCGCCGGGTGTTTATCCACCAGGTGGAGAAGGGGTGACTGGATTGGTGTGGCCAGATTACACTCCTGGCATATGACACGCATGCCGGCGCTCTCTCCTTTCTGATAACACACACGCTCTCTCCTCATGGCCGCTGCTCGTCCACCGCCGTTGCACCTTCCCCCGAGATCTCGGCGGCGGCGGGTGGAAATGGTGGATCCTTTGGGAGCAGTTCATGTGTGCGGGCATGTGGGGAGCCGTCGGGGAGGTTCCTCCTCGCATGAGGACTTCTATCTTGTGGAGAAGTGGAGGCGCTGAATTCTCATCTTGAGGGCTTGCCTGGCTTCACTGGAGGAGAGGGAGAGATTGTCCGTCGAGCAGATGTTGGCTTCCTACAAGGTGAAGATTGGTGCGGGGCCTATTGTTTTGCTGGAATTGGGGAGCGTGTAACAAAGAGGAGGTGATGCGGCTTCAGGCAGTGGGAGAAGGTTTCAAGCAAGGCTGGATGTTGTGGCAGTGAAAAGCCTCCATCGTAATCGCTTCTTTCTCGCTTCATGAGGTTGATCGATTTCTCATGGTGGCGGATAGGAGGGTGGATCATTGTGTCCACTCATCGACGTGTGATGCTACAACTGAGGGAGATAAGGATACAACGGGTGGTGAGTCTCCCGGAGATTTTTTAGTTTTATTGCCTCAACCTCTAGGGTGACAAGTTGGTGTGTTACCTTTGCGTATGGATCTTTGCGACACCCTGATCGAGTTCATTTGCGTGATGGAATTCTGGTGCTTAGGCATGATGTGAGGTGGGTGATGTTGCTCAATGAGTTTGAGCGTGTGGTGGATTCACATTCCCTTCGCATTGGTGAGGTGATTCAGGCAGGGCCTCCCTGGAATTCCAGAGTTACTCATCTAGAATTCCAGCTACTCCTCTATCACCAATATCTGGTGGCATTGTTGCAACCGAAACGGTGGTTGGGAAACGGGTTGTCTAGGGCTAGGACGATGACGTAGAGTCAAACAAACAAAGCCATTCCTGGAGTGGGTGAGCGTTCGATGTTCTAACAGAGGGTACCGTATTTTCAGGGGCGTGGCCCATCCGCGGACATAGATACTTTTCCAATCCAGGTCGTGCTCTCCATTGCAGTCTCTGTTTTCTCTTTTTTTATCAAGATCTAGGGTTCCTCCAGTAAAAGAAAAACCTCCAGTTGTGAGTTCTTGTTGGAAGGGGAAAGTTGGTGGTGATTCTTGGTCCTTTGCGCTAGTTGTTTCGTCGACTCCTAGATGAGATCTCCCTTTGCCTCAATATAGACCATCTACATTGATGGGAGATAGAGGTGGTGGTCGTTTTAGTGGCTCTGGCCATGGTGGCGGTGGCACTAGGATGTACCCTAACTCCAACCGGCAGCCGGAGAATAAAAACATGGTGTGGCATTCCCCAAGCAAATGAACTGGACCGTCAACTTCCACACAATCTAATTATTTTCTCCGTCGCCATGCTCCGATGCGCGTTGCGCCACTGCCCTGCTCCTAAGGACTCCGGCACTAGGAGCATGTGACTATTATCTATGAATATCCCATTCTACATATACGTGGCGTCTCGGCCTATCATGGGCGCTATCGGAGCTTTACTTCAAATTTAGAGTATATGATCAATACATAATTCTTTGATTATCTATTTTCCACAACATTATATTAAATTGGACCTGGGCCAAGAAATATCCATTACGTTAACTGCACATGCTCTCTGACGCTTCATTTTGTTCAGTGTAAAATGTTCCATTGTATTTTTCTTATTAATTTCCTAGGAACAAGATTATGTTGTTAATGAATCATTTTTAACAACAAATACATTGTTCATTACTATCTTTTACGGTTCTGTTTATGCAAGAAAGCAAAGACATCATCAAGATTAAAATGTTCCATTGTATTTTTCTTATTAATTTCTAGGCACAAGATTATGTTGGTAATGACTCGTTTTTAACACCAAATACATTGTTCATTACTATCTTTTACGGTTCTGTTTATGCAAGAAAACAAAGAAAACATCAAGATTAGGAAAACTGCAGTGTCATCAAGCAAGTATTGCATTTACATTTTTATAATGTTCAGAATTTTCTTGCATGCAACATTAATTCGGATTAGTGCTCCAGTATGAAAACATCCGGACCCAAATTATCAAGCACGTGATTTTCAAGCACCAACAGACATGAACATTATCAAGCACAAACATCACCAGGAAATCCAGATCAAAATGAAATTCGGATACAACAATCCAATAGACATGAATATTGTCTGTTTCTCGGTTCCAAACTTCCAATATGCATGTACATGATTTTCGTCCAAAAACCAACACACACAAAAAAAAATCTCTATCTCTACCATCTAAAAAGGAAGAACTTCCTCTGTTTCCTCCGGTCAAAGGTTTCGTCCAACATATTTTCTTGGACTATTTTGCCCTCCCACCAAAACTCGACTTAGTCAAACATCCCAATCAAATGTGGCACCCCTACGGCCCTAATTTTTCTTGTCTCTCTCCTCGCCCAATCGTGCAGGATTCCTCGAGTCCGCGGACGCCGCCGCCTCCCTCTAGCAGCTCAGCCGCCCGCCCCCTGCCACCATGGATCCGGGCCGAGCTCCCCGCCTCCATGGATCCCATCTCTTCGCCGCCATGGATCCCGGACCTGTACCCCACCATCGACCCGGACTAGGCCGTGCACATCCTGTGCTCCACGAACAGCGGCATCCTCACGTGCCTCCGCAGTTTCCCGTTCCTCCGCATCCCTCCGGACACCGGACGACCTTGAGATGGAGTGGAGGCCGCCCAGCCTTCTCCCTCCCTGTCGCCTCTTTGTGTGGCAGCTGGAGATCGCAAAGTGCCTCCTCAGTGAGGACACGTCCGTGAGCGGCAGGGGCGTCTACACTGTGCTTGGCATATCCAACGCCATCGCCAACCTCCACAGTACGGCCGTACTAATCCGTGTGTGAGATATGGAATTTCTGTTTCCTATCAGTAGCCTCAAATCTGTATTATTCTCTTTGTATTTTTTTTATCGGTCCGCGCCAATCTGTAGGCGAGTCTCCGCCTCCTGTGCGACGCCATCCGTGATCCCCTCTCCTACGCCGAGGGGTTGACGCAGCACAGCTCAACGCTACTGCCAGGTCCCCTCTCCTATGTTAATTCATGGTTTGAAGATTTGATGCGTATTTCAATAAAACATGGGTACAGATATATCTTTGTAAAACATGGCATAATATGTGGTCTCTTTTTGCTCGAGCTTTATTTATCTTTTCCATCATCTGTTAATGTTGTAAGTCCCATTTTCACAATGTCAACTGCAGATATTAGATATGTACAGTGTTTGTAGTGCTAAATCATCAGCTTATGTTTGCCTAACTTCTGTATACACCATATGATCTGGTATGCAGTTTCATTTCAGAGATAATATCTTATATGCATGTTCTCTAAACTCTTTGGTCATTTGAGAGTCATGAGTCTGTGATTGATATGACGTTATGAATTTGCTAACCTCAAATATGGCCACAAAAGATTGATTGTTAGCCGTCAGATTTTAGATAGTTTTGAACCTTTTTCTGAAATGTTTAAAATAACATTTGATGTACTGATAATTTATGTATGGTTTCTGCTGCAATGCATTATTTGCTACCACATTAGAAATATAGTGGGTATTGTTTTTGACAGGGTAATTTCTTGTCGCAAGAACTGAGGTTGGAATCATGGAATTATTCTTCCGCTCTTTTTCGCATGAAGCAGCAGGAATGAACAGGCCAATACAGTGGGCATCATTCACAACGAAGAGGAGGTATTTTATTGTTATCCTTAATTTTTTTCTTTTTCTCCAATCAAGTGCCTTTAAGTCCTCTTACTTGAATCCTTTGACATGATGTTTCTCTGTAAGGGTTGTCATTCAAGCATGTGGTATATCATATATTCATACATGTAGCTGAGAAGATATCTTAGTTGGTGGTGCTTTTATTTCAGAATAGTATGGATGTTTATCTTCATGCTATCGTATGATTGATTTGGGTTACACTCTACGCGAATGCTTACCAAGTTGTTACTGAAGTGCATCATTTCTGAAGCAATGAGGATTATTATTTGATTAGCTATACCTGCCACCAAGTTTATGCTGGGGCAGAGTACTAAAAGTCTGAAACTATTGTGTCGAGCTAATTAAGAAGTCTATTGTACCCAGCTTCAGTCTTGTGCGGAGATTGCGTACAAGCTTAGCTTTCATTGTCACTGATCCTTCACATAAAGGTAATAAATAACTGGGCATTTGAGTTTCCTTCGGCTTTGTTCATATTCTGACCCGAGTTCACTAAATGGATCCTGCAGAATAATTTTTAGTCCAACAGTAATACTGAGTTATTCACTTATTCTTATAGGACTCAAGGTGCAGCACTTCTGAAGGGGGTGGGGATTATTCTCCATTTACTGTGCCTAGATTGCAAATGTTCAGTAAGAAGCTTAGGTTTCACTAGCATGATCCGTCGCTGTAAGGTAATGAATGATTGTCTGTTGATATTCGCGAGTTCCCTTTTCACCTTATTCCCTTCAGTTTGCTTGGTTTGGTGCTGCATGGTTGTCCAGGTTAGTGGACAATCGACACTTGACACCAGTTTACAAAGTAGCGGGATGTGTTCCTTGAGAGCTTTGTAGAGCGACGGTGATGCAGTATATATGCAGCGCCGAGCTGAGAGGCATACATTTTCTTTCTGCATTCGAACATGCATCTAAATGGTGCTGAGGCGCGAGGTTATTGTGATTTTACCTCTGGGAGAAAAGGCCGGCGTGGCACAGTAGGCATGCTTTGCTTGTTCTTTTATTTATTTCACATGTGTAAATTAGTGGAATTATGTTTCTTCATAGAGTAAATTAATTCCCTATTGGAACATGTAGAAACTTGATGGGCGATGAACTGGTCCATGATGTCGTTGTTGTTCATTTGAGAGTCATGAGTCTGTGATTGATATGACGTTATGAATTTGCTAACCTCAAATATGGCCACAAAAGATTGATTGTTAGCCATCAGATTTTAGATAGTTTTGAACCTTTTTTTTTAATGTTTAAAATAACATTTGATTTTAGAGTCGTTGTTGTTCGACTTAACTGTTGGTAGCACAGTTCTACCAACAGTTGGCATCATTCATAGTGAAGAGGTGGTATTTTATTGTTATCCTTATAATCTTTTATTTTCTCGAATCAAGTGCCTTTGAATCCTTTGACATGATGTTTCTTTGTAAGTCTGGTACTTCAAGAACGTGGTATATCATATTTCATACATGTAGCTGAGAAGCTATCTTTGCTAGCACAATCCCTGAATGTGAATTCATTCATGTTTCAGGTACACATTTGCCTTTTGTTTCCTGTCTTTGTTCAGATTGCTTGGTCTTACACATCATTTCACTTGACTCGGAATCTTAATGTTATGGCATGTTTAATCTTACATGTATGAGCTGGTTTTAACTGCTCACTAGAAAAACATGATGATTTTCTAAGAGGCTGAAGTCAATTAAAAATCCATATGAACTATCAGGTTGATTGTTAAGATCCGCCTTCCTCTGTGAATACTAAAAAATTCTTCCTTGTGTACAACTGGTATGCAGGATTGCCTGGGGATGGGAGGAATCTCATTTCTACCTAGAGCATATAATAAGATGTCCACATGCTTCGTGAAAATTCCCATCAATACAAGTTTCTTAATCCTACACTCCTTCTACAACTTATGTTGTTGCTCCACATGTTGTGTATGTTATAAGCAACACTAGGCCTGAAGCTCTCTTAACATTTTGGTGCTTGTTTGGTAAAAAATGTACTCACGACTGGGAGCAACAAGTTAATACTCTGGCCGTAGAATATGATCTAAAAGTTGCCCGTAAAGTGTATTCGGGACTGGGAGAATCCAGGGACGAGTGGGTGCGCATGCACGGTCTGCCCCTCCCGCCGGCAGCGGCACGACCCATCCGCACGCAATGTGGAGCCCGTATCTCCCGAAATACACCTATCATCAATGTGAGTTGTTGTAGTATGCATGATAAATATTCAGCGCACTTCAAGATAGCCCCTAATTTCCTTTTTTTACCGTCTTACACTTTATGTTGGGTCGTTTTATTGAATAGTCGCTAATGTCTGCTAAATATTCAGCACGCTGCAAGATATTTTGTATTCCAGTTGAGATTTGTGTTTCTTTATGCAATGACTATTAGCTAAGTGACTGCAAGAGTCTGCCATCAGCAGATTCCAGATCAAATATAGTGAAACTATCATTATTTTCCTTTGTGTTTACTTCAGTTGTACAAATAGGGCTTTGCTCAGTTCTGTGGATCAGCTATAGTTTATATACAAGGTATTTGTGATGGTGCATCACAAGAATATGACACCATTCTGTAAACACCCTTTCTTCCTTGCACTCTTATGTCCATACACAGTAAAAGGAGCATTCCTCATTTAATATTTAAAGATTTAGTTTTATTTCCATTGCATGGTGGTAATGCTCTTTTGTTTGTATTATTTAAATCTTTGTCTATGACAGGATATATATTTGAGAAGCAGCAAAGTGATTTCAAGCTATATTAAAGCGTTCTACCCATATTTTAAAGGTTGAACCACCTTTTATGGTCTTACTTGTCTTTTCTTCTGTGCAATGGAAAAAATATTGATGCTTTTTTGCTCTAATACCAAGGTTCGAAAAATTATAGGGATGAAAAAATTATTAATATTTTGTACTGGGTGATGGGTTATGTTGATCTAAATCATTTGTTGCTGACATCCATCCAGGTTAATTTTGTGTAGGTTTGCTAGAACGTGAGCAGCAGTAGCTAATTGCCATTCCTTGAGGATCTGGAACCTTTCACCGGGAACCTCGACGAGCCTGCTCCTAAACGCCTCAAGAACATACTCACTGATTTCATTCCTCTTATGTGTCTGTAGGAGGATTTGAAGAAACTTTCTTCGATTCCTCCATCAAGGTCGACAACACGGTGAGCCACTTAGATCCTGGTTTTCTTCTCATATTCGCTTGAGAATGGTTTTGTCCTTTGTTTGCTAGAAATATAATTTTCTCTCTGTATTTCCTTTATAGAAGACAAAGAAGTCCATCATCCAGAAGGAGAAACACAGAACTACTGAATCACATGGACAATTGCAACGAGGTCTCTGCCCTTTTGGGCCGTTTCCTACTCTTGGTTGTTAGATAATACTCTTGGTCGTCAACGAGTATCAAATTACTTTGGTCAATATTTTTGCTCAACTATATATTATTTACTTCTGGGGTGCGGTACTGCATATTTTGATCGATTACCAAGTATTATACTCTCCATTTCTTTACAACTTTCTAAACTCGGGGTGAGATTTTCTAATGAAAGAAGTTAGGAGACAATACCGAGTATCAACAACACTCTAGAGATTAATTTCATTATAATGCAATATTGAATGATCTATGTTTATTAAATTTCCGCTCTTTTGCTTATGGTGACATCCTGTTATCAATGGATCATTAGGTGTGTTATGTGCACCACCGTGACCTACATCGATAACACATTAATTGGAGAACTACAAACGCCTTTCGTAGATAATGAGAAATAGATCAATACAAATGTGCACACTTCTCCAAATATGACGCTAGAACAATCTATACAACTCTAATGTGAAAGCTATCCTGATAAGGTTTTCTAGGTGTACGTCAGGTGTCATTTTGCACGGTTAAACCGATTACATAGCATTGGCAAACAGTCCAAAATTCTAGTTTTGCAAGCTCCAAATCCTGTCTACCTTATAACTCTTGGAAGCATTGCACACCTGCACTTCTACAACTTATTTTGTTCTTCTCGGATTTCTTCTTAATGTAAACCAACATTGCCGTGCAGACTACCAAGGTCCTGAACCTTCAGCTCGTTCCTATAAAAACCCAGCAACTCTCCACAATCTCATCACCAAGAGCACCGAGCTCTACAAACAAGAGTTCAGTCCACACAAATGGCTAAATTGGCCTTCTCCGCGGCGGTCCTCTTGGTCCTCGTGGCCCTCTCCGCTGCTGAAGGGGATAACATCCTGCGGCTGCCATGCAAACTTCAGCTCCAGCAGAGCTCACTTGACTCGTGCCGGCAGGTCGTGGACAACCAGTTGGCCGCTCAGAGGCCCTTCTTCCTCTCTCCACAAGCTCTCATCGCCAAGTGGGTGCAGGCGCACTGCTGCCAACAGCTCCGGGACATTAGCCACGAGTGTCGTGCCACCGCCATCCGCCAGATCGTGAGTCAATACGAGCATCAAGCCATGGTTCCACTCGGAGGAAGATCATACTACCCCGGCACAGACAAGGAACAACAAGGAGATGTACAACAAGAACAAAGCTGGAAGCAGCAGCAGCAACATCTGCAAGGACAAGGGTTGTTCCAGCATAGTGAAACTTCTCCGCAGCAGCAAGGGCAAGAGTGGTGGTACCTTCCTGGCCACCCCGGCCAGACTGTTCCACAGCAGCAAGGGCAAGGATGGTACCTTCCTAGCCAAACTTTTCCCCCGCAGCAAGGGCAAGGATGGTACCTTCCCGGCCAGACATTTCCGCAGCAGCACGGGCAAGGATGGTGCCTTCCCGGACAAACTTTTCCGCAGCAGCAAGGGCAAGGATGGTATCCCGGCCAGACTTTTCCACTGAAGCAAGGGCCAGGGTGGTACGTTCCCAGCCAGACTTCTCAGCAGCAAGAGCCAGAGTGGTACCTTCCCAGCCAAACTTTTCCGCAGCAACAGCCAGGGTCGTACCGCCCCAGCCAAACGTTTCCACAGCAGCAACAACCAGGGTCATACCACCCCGGCCAAACTTTTCCGCATCAACAACAGCAGGGCGGAGGGTTTTCCGGCGATTCAACAGTACAGCAACAAAAGAAGTCCTTTGGCGACATCTGGCATAGCATCTTCCACCATGGCCAAAAGCCAGCAGCTGGACATGAGTCGTTCGGCGAGGCCGCACAGCATCAAGAGCAAGGGCCGTCCTACACCAGCGAAACTTTTCCACAACAACAGCACATGGAAGGGTCCTTCGGTGAGTCGACCACGAAGCAGCAGAAGGGAAGCCAGGACCCCTCCCACTTGCCACAACAGGAGGGACAAGGTCAGTCAGCCCGCCTGGAGTTGGTCACTAGGGCGAGGCAGGTCGCAGCGCAGCTGCCGGCGATCTGCCGGCTGGAGGGCCAGTAGGTGCTAGGCTAGAACTCTTACTCGCATGTTGCTTAGGCATGCATGCACCCCTTAGCTTGATAATAAATGTGACGTGTGGTCACTGTGTTTGATGCAACTATAATAAGAGTCCATGAATAATGCACAAAGAAATGTTTCTCCAGATATGGTGCTATACTGCTATATATGGACTGCATGCCTCAACTCATTCTCAGCCAATGGATGAGAACATACTCCTATTTAGGATGCGAAAAATAAGGGTGTGGCAAAACCAATAGTACTAGAACTAATAACAATTAGGAGAAAAAACATACCAAATATGGCTTCTTGGCTTGAGACCTTTCATCACCCAAGCGTCCAAGAGAAAGAGAGACTTTCCCATTCACAAAGAAAGGAGTGGGAGGAAACCTGCGGTTGCTGAGCAGGTAAACGAGAGAACAAGTTCTTGCATACCTCTGCCTCTTGCCGCTACTTCCCACCGGCGAAAATTCTACTCAGCCGATCGTAATGATCGACACGAGAGTGCTCGCCCACTCTCGCGTCGATCCAGCAACTCGATGGGGTGCTGTTGTTCGTGGGTGCGTGGTATTTGCGCCAGGAGATGCAGCCGCGTGAGCCTGCCGAGCTGCAAGTGTTGCTGTTCGTGGATCCGCAGCCTCCCAAGCTGTACGTGTTGTTGTTCATGGATCCGCAGAGTATGTGGCAGAAAGAAGAGGGAGGCTGGGCAAGAAACATCGACATCAGAGACAAAGAAAACAAAGAGGAAATGGGGGCGCGGCTTCTGTGGCAAGACAGCACAAGAAGCGGAGGAGCCATTGACATCAGAGACAAAGAAGAAGAGGAAGAACGGGGTGACGAGCTCTGAGACGGACAAAAAAAGGTGGCTCAAGACAAGGATTTGGAGAAAGAAGAAAGCCAAGAATGATCAGTTGGCAAGCCTTGTGAAAGAAATTTCACTCGCAAGTAATGCCTTCCATCATCTTATTATCCATCTTTTTAGAGAAACTAAAATTGCCAATGTAGATCAATGTCAATGAATATTTGCACAACCCAGATATATGTGTCAAGATCATATAAGTATTCCATCCGAAATCTGAGGGTGACAATTATTTGTTCGCACATGTAGCAGCACCAAATTAGTTTTGTTCAGGAGAGTTTGATCACCCTCTTCTTGGACCAAATTTCCCATCAAATTTGTAATATCTGAATTAATTCATGTTTGAACAATGAAAACAGATTGAGTGAGCATTTCTAACTGAGCAAAGATGTTAAACGCAGATAGTCCCAAGGCCAGGGCTGCAGCAGGGGAGATACTACGGATCGGCAACCACAACATTCCTAGCAGGGTGTTTACATTTGGTCAATTGTCAGATGCGACCAATTCTTTCAGCCCGGAGAATCTCCTGGGAGAAGGTGGCTTCGGAAGAGTGTATAGAGGATACATTTCAGAGACCATGGAAGTAATAAAAATTCCTTCTCCTAGCTTCCCATTCTATGTTTCATTAAGTTGGCACCCCAAGATGTTGTACAACATACAACAGTAACACGTTTCCGATATAAATTATGTACATACCTAGGTCATAGCTGTTAAGCAGCTAGACAAGGATGGGTTGCAGGGAAACCGTGAGTTCCTCGTCGAGGTGCTGATGCTTAGCCTTCTTCATCACCCAAATCTTGTCACCTTGCTTGGATACTGCACCGAATGTGACCAGAAGATTCTAGTGTATGAGTATATGCCACTCGGTTCGGTGCAAGATCATCTTCTAGGTAATATAGAATGATAATGTTATTGATCTTTAATCATATTCAATAGAGTTGGCTGATCAGAAATTACGATTGCGCATTTGCAAGTAATACCCATTTGGTACTTGAATTCTGCAGATCTCACTCCAAAATCTCAGCCGCTGTCCTGGCATACACGGATGAAGGTTGCGGTTGGTGCTGCCAGAGGCCTCGAGTACTTGCATGAGGTAGCCAATCCACCAGTGATATACCGTGATCTTAAGGCATCAAATATTCTCTTGGATGGGAGCTTCAATGCAAAGTTAGCAGATTTTGGCCTAGCAAAGCTTGGTCCAGTTGGCGACAAAAGTCATGTCACCACAAGGGTGATGGGCACATATGGATACTGCGCTCCCGAGTATGCCATGAGTGGCAAGCTAACAAAGATGTCGGACATATATTGCTTTGGCGTGGTTCTCCTAGAGCTCATCACTGGGAGGCGAGCAATCGACACCACAAAGCCGACTCGCGAACAGATTCTTGTCCACTGGGTGAGATTTACATTTAGTTGACTGAGACTTTCACTTAGGAATCATACTAAATTGTAACCAAGTAAATAGCTCATACTTCAAATATATAAGATTGCCCATACTGTGAATAAGATGCTGCTTTTCTAAGTGTCATATATTTGCAGGCAGCTCCACTCTTCAAAGATAAGAAGAAGTTCATCAAGATGGCTGATCCACTGCTTGACAACAAGTTCCCCCTGAAGGGTCTAAACCAGGCACTTGCAATCTCGTCAATGTGTCTACAAGAAGAAGCAACCAGCCGCCCGCTAATCAGTGATGTGGTGACGGCCCTTACATTTCTCGCCGATCCAAACTATGATCCTCCCGATGACATTGAACCGCAACCTATATCAGGTCCCTTTTTTGACAGAGAATTTAGCTTAAGAGAACCTGAATTAGGTGAAAAAAGTTGCAGAAATGAGTAGAAGGTTAGCTGAAGTGAATTCTGACACGAGCAGATGGTGAATCTAGCCAGCAAGGTTTGTAGAGGTACCAGATGGAGGAGGCACGAAATTTGTATGGTATCTCTAACTTCTTTGTAATGCACACCACGCATAGGAAGGATGTAACAACATATGGCATTCTTGAATGAGATCGGCCTAAGTATTTTATTAGGCATAACAAATTTTCAGCAGCAAGAGATATCCTGGTGCGAAAGTTGAGCCAGTAATTGATGGTAGAATGTGATTATGGACATTCGATGATTTCACATGCATGAAGATGACTAAAATTAAGATACAGTAGAACTAGTGTCAAATGATTGCCTATTGGACATGATAAAAATGAGATGAAATGGCATACCAACCACTACAGCCACACTACGCCCAACAATGCCTAATCGTGGCGCAAAACTTTCACCGCCTTCCACGGAAACAGCATTTGTCGTAACCATGCTCTTAGTCTTAAACTGGATCGGTAATAATAGTTAATCCTAAATATCACATCGCAAAAAAGAAAAGCTCCCCCTTAAATATTAGCCTTTCCGTTTAAGAATGAAGCAGAAAGGGAAAAGATTTCAGCAAGAGAGGTACTTAAACTGGATCTGGGATGCTCCCACATCAACAGTTGCAGAGCCAGTAGCATCTAGAGGCGACCGATAAATATCAGGATCAGTAGTTTTCTAGTACTCATATAAAAAAAAAAGTGCCTCTTTAAATGTATGACCAGTAGTGTATTGATATAAAAAAAAACTGAGCACGTAATTCGTGTAATGCAATCTGGTGGGCTGCCAGCAATCCAATACGGTCAAGTAGGGCAAGAATCGATCAGTTCGATTCAAGCAACCACTGGTCCGGAACTAATGCAGGCATCAGTTTGGTTCACGCCACAACTATGGCATTTCTTCTTCTAGTACCAAATCGAAGCTAGCACTGGGTACAGTACAGTGTACAGGTACAGCAGGAGGAATCTGAACGCACCTGCCTGGGCCGCGAAGCAGGAAGACGGAGGAATCGGAGCGCACCTGCCAGGTACATAATCCCATCCACCGCGGCGCCGGCGAGCAAGGGCGCCTGAACGAGCAGCCGCGCACGGCCATGGCTGATGGCTTCCAGTGCCAACCTCGGCACGCAGTGGAGCTCCGGGAGGAAAAGCGCAGCCAGTGTCTCGCGGCGCCTCTGGTCGGGCGGCGAGCGGGGAGCAGGCGGGCAGCTGAGGTGGTCTCCTGACGGCGGCCGGGGTCGCCCACGACGCCGGAGCGGCGAGCACCGCTGTGCGGAGGCTGGGCCTAAGACACGAAGTCCTGCGCTGTGTTAAACATCGAGACGGCCCAGCCAGTTCGTGGATTTGTTGTGGCCGTCAGGCGAGATGCTAAAACTAGCTCGGCCCATGATCCAGTTTGTCGCTGCTGGAAAGCCGAAGACAAAGAGGGCGGATGGAAAACTACGTGGCAGCTGCACAAAGAAGGACGGCTCACCGCAGCTGTCTGTCATGTCATGAAAGCTGGAGCACGAAGCAAACAAAGAGGTCGCCCTCGACGTCGCGGCCCTTGTGGCAGCCATGGCACCAGCTATATCTCTCTCTTCTTCTTTTTTCCACCGTGCTGTAAACCGCACATCGTCAGACTACTACAACAAAGACTTCCAACAGCAACAAAAATATCTGGTACCTTTCAATTTTTTTAGTTCAAGAGGCAATGCTCTGACTTCTGAACCACAAGGAAAAAATAATAATAATAAGTTTTAAACAGGGCACCATTTTCATTAATGAAGCAGAAATGATATGTCAGTTAATTAGCAGGAAATTGGACGAAAGCCCGGTACAAACACCCTCGCCGATCGTGATGGAACACAACCGTCGCGAGGGCACGCACGGTCACCCTGGCTACCAAACACGCACCGCACACAGGGCACAAAAGACGAGGGTCGCCAAGGTTGCTCACAGTCGTCATCATCATCACTCCTCCACGAGCCAGTCACTCTGACTTCACCAAAGAAACAACCACCAAAGAGATACTCGTCAAAGCGGCCTAAGAGCATCTCCCCCGGTGTCACCGATAGCGGCCTCGATAACGATTTGGGGACCGGGAGCGAAAATGGGCTCGCACCGGTGGCCCCCAAACGGCGCCGGCCAATTTTCGAGCCCAATAGAATCGCCGGTAACCCCGTGTCGGCCCCTTGGCCAAGGGCGCGAACCGGGCGCGCCGGCACCTCGCGAGGCTGAAAATTTTGGTCGTGGGCCGCCTGTCAGCCACACATCCCAAAAGTCGACGCCAGCGGGAGTGGCGGGGCCAACGCGTCAACGGCTCATTCAATTTTAACCTAACTGTCGCCTACCTCGCGACGGGAGTTATTGGGCGCAGCGGCGGTGCAGTTTCCGCAGACGCGCAGCAAACCGTCATGTCGCGCGCGCCTTGCTCTTCGTGCCGCCGTTAATGAGCGCCACCGCTCCCCGCCTCCCTCCGGCCTATAAAAAGTGCCGCCTCTCATCGTCTCTCTCACACACAAACCCTAGCGCCTCTCTCCCCAACCCTAGCCGCCACCATCTGAAAAGACAACGCCATGTCTGGTCGAGGCCGAGGTCGCGGCCGTGGTCGTGGCCGTGGCCGCGGTAGAGCTGCAAGCACGCCATCGTCTACGATGTCGTCGTCTTCATCGTCGGACATGGACGAGGAGGGACCCGTTCTGTTCGAGTTCTTCGTCATCCTCAAGGGCGACCCACACGGCATCAAGAGGCTGCCAGACACCTTCGCCGACTTCGTCGCCGGCGACGAGCGCCCGGGCTCGCTGCATCTGCGGGAGACTGCCTACGGCTTCTGCCGATGGATCGTGGACGTGATCTACGATGCGCGCGGCAAGATGTATCTCCACATTGGCTGGGAGAAGTTCGCACGCTACCACCGCCTCCAAGCCGGCTTCGTGCTCATGTTCCCCTACTTTGGCGAGAGGGACATGATCGTCAAGGTGTTCGACGACACGCGTTGCCGCTGCCACTACCACGCGACAGCGCCGAGGAGGACGACGACAGAGTGTTGTTTCTTCGCAGCGAATATCGGCACACATGTTTTTGGATGTTCTTCCTCAAAAGAACCAACAAGGGCACCCTCACCAGCTCGATTTTCCAGTTTGGGTGACTGGGTGTGCCCTCGAGTGTTCTTTCTTGGCAGCGAACACACGAAACATGCGATGACCGACCTAGTTAGGTTTAGTTTTTTTGCAATGTTTTATATTTGTGTCAACCATGGTTCAAACTATGTATTAGTTTGTGGAAAACCATGTTCCAAACTATATCTTCATGTAAACCACGTTCCCAATTATGTATTAGGTTGTGGAATGGAATGTTTCTTCTCTTTATTCAATTTTCTATGCATTTATTTGTAATTTTAATTCAAAACATCTATCGGGGCCGCCGGTTTGGGGGCGCCGGTGTGGGAACAGCTCCTCCAAACAGAGGATGCAGTGCCGGCGTCCCCCAAACGCAGGTGCCGGTGCCTCTGCCGACGACTATTTGGGGGGCGCCGGTGGAGATGCTCTAATGAAGTCCACATCGCCTATGCCAAACAAGTGACCCTTTGCACCGAAGACTGGTAGCTCCGTTTTTTAAAGACAAACTCAGAAGAGATGGGCCGGACTCGCGTCAACGAAGGTCTTCGAGACCGGACCACCACAACGCAGGTCATCATCACCACTCGCCGCTCGAGGCAGCAGCTCTGACTTCGCAACAAAGGGAGACCACAAGGAAGATGAGTTTTGATACACCACAACAAGAAGCCCACTAACAAAGCCTTGCTACAACCAGACGCTCACTCGTTACCGTCATCGTTGTCGCGCAAGCCACCACGCGGAACCCTACACACAACCAAAGCCGACCACTGGTCCCTCCATCTAATGCGCACTCTAAGGATGATGCCCCCAATGGGGAAACGACGTAGGGTCACCGCCATCGTCCGATCCAAGGTTCCCCCAAGGTAGCTAGAGGATGTTGGAGCCTCACCTCGTGGATGCCTTCAACAAGGGGACGCCACTCAAGGCGTCGCCATCACCAACTCCGGACAACACCAAGAGCAAAGTTTTCTCTCGGATCTACCGCTAGAACTCCATCAAGAGCCTTCACCGGCCAGCTACAGATTTCTCACCGCCAGCCAAGCCTGACTCGACACCTCCAAAAAACTATAATTGGTGGAAAGATAACCTAACCATCCTCGATCTCAACGCGACACCCGCACCACGCGGAGACAACACCAGATGAAATATACCTCCTCCATATACCACGTCGATAGAAGCAACCACCAATAACCTACCAGCAACACAGAAGTAGCAGGAGCCACACGGGCCGCTCCAGATCGAGCACCGACCAACGAGCTCACGCCCGACCACCTCGCCAGGCGAGCACCCTACATCCCGCAGACTAGAAGAGTAGAGGAGCGGCCTGTCACACCGCCACCAACTCCGGCCACGTCGTCCAACACGGTTACGTTGGCCATCGCCCGAGATCCTCCCTCCGCCACCCACGCAGGACTACTAGAAGAACCCGGTCCTTTGGGAGTGGGCCTTGCCGGCGCCGCGGCTGGACCTGGTGGCAGTGGTGGCGGGGAAGCCGAGCGGGGGGTGTGGACCTACCTGCGATTAGGGTTTCAGCCCCGGGGACGCCACGAGTGAGGCGACACGGGAGTTTGGGAGGAGGTGCGGGGCTTAACAAGTCACAAGGCAAAGTTAATATCTCCTGCGTTCATCTAGTAGTATGATCAGAAGACAGTAGTGCAGTTATGGCGGAGATCATTCACATCCTGCCATCTCCAAGAGAGTTTGCATAGGATCTCCTGGGTTTATCTAGGACTAGCATGATCAGAAGACAGCAGTACAGTGATGGAGATCATTCACATCCTGCTATCTCGAGGAGAGTTTGCATAGGATTCTCCTTGTTTCCTCGTGTTCTCGCAGCGCCCATTCAATAGACATTCGTACTCCTCTTTACGGTGCACTAGTACGCTGTATGTTGCAGATTAATGCAGCTAATTATGCTCTTCACATGTTGATGCATCCTTGGGAACCAGTGATGGTCAATGCCGTGCTTAATTGGAGGCCGGTTCGCTCATGTGATGGCATATGCACCCACTGAAAGCTGGAGCACATGGCCACTAGCTCCATATATGTGATCCTAATTTATGAGAATTGCTTTACTAATTTATTTTTGGAGAACATAATAATGGCCTAAGATAATTATTGGGCTAGATCAGTACTATATCCACCTAATCTATCGAAGAGAGATGTTGGAGAAGATTGAAGTGCTAGTAGCAGTTCAGATGCGCTGCAACTAGCAATTAAGTAATGAACTGAACCATGTGATTATCTCTCCTTTTTCCTTTTTTTAAGAGCAGGAAGCCTGTGAGCTGTGATTATCCGCATTGGATAGATATTCTTTGCAGATATTGGTATATATCCTCTGCTGATATTTCATCTATTTATTCTGTTAATCAATCAGGCCAAGGTCTGAAGAATCTTCCAATGGTAGCAAGATGCCAGACCCGATTCAAAATTCAAAATCCGAATAATATACAAACAAAAATAGTACTGGGTACTATTGCGACCCAAGAGAACAACTCCATGTGCGAACTTGTCACTACCCAGTACCCACTGACAAACAGAATATGTGAGAGCGGCCGTGCGGCACTATGCCCCCTGCACCGTCATTTTCCCGTTGCTCCATGCGCGGCGGGTTGCCACGTCCCTGCCTCCCAGTCACGACGCATCGCGCGAGACAGTGCACATGCAATGCATAAAACTTGTACAGAGAGAGAAACCGACCTCTTCGATCCCCATAAGCTAACACATATAATATCACTGGAACTCGTACGTACTCTTTCAGTTCAAATTCAAAATGTACTTGCTCCTACCCCTATATATAGTAGTATAGCACTCAAGTTTACATACATGAATGCATATATTGATATATATGCATGTCCCCGTTGGTCTTGGACGTGACATCTTCAAAAAGTGTCCGTTGCTACATTGTGTGGATACAATGCGTTGGAACAACAAAAGCACAGATCAAAGCGATGTGTGTTGCCGGAAAGCAGGAGCGGTGTGGTTGGAGAAAGATGGATATACACGAATTGATGAGATTGCCTTTCATGTGTTTCTTTCCTAACCCACTAGTGCTGACCTGTGGTTTAGAGCATCTCCAGTCGCGTCCCCAAACCGTCTCAAAAAGCGATTTGGGCGTGCCGGATAAAAAAATGTTCTCAGTCGCGCGCCCCAAAGGCCATTTTT
Organism: Lolium rigidum; assembly: GCF_022539505.1. Taxonomy (NCBI): domain Eukaryota; kingdom Viridiplantae; phylum Streptophyta; class Magnoliopsida; order Poales; family Poaceae; genus Lolium; species Lolium rigidum. The sequence continues at coordinate 241,305,921 of NC_061511.1, forward strand.
GTCCGACGCGGTCCAATACGGTGTCCAGCGCCCCCAACCCGTCCCCGATACACAGGGGACGCTCCGGGCACGCCGGACACAACGAAATGAGAGGCGAGGAGGCACGGGGCCGACGCGTCAGCGGTTCGGACGCACAACCGCCGCCTACGTACCGTCAGTGCAGATGCCGGGAAGCGAAACCGTCGCATTGGCAACCGCGTCAACCGACGCGCCAACCAAGGAAATTTACCTCCGTCCCAATTCACAGGGCTTGCGTGTATCCCTAGATTGTCAATTTGGCCAACATAATATTATTTGTATAATATAAAAATTATATCATTAGAAAGTAGAACATCTAACATTTCTAATGATATATAGTATTTTGTAATACATATGTTGCATTATCATCATCAAATTTACGACCTAGGGATACGCGTAAGTCTTGTGAACTGGGACGGAGGATACTCTGCGTGGAAAGTACCGACAAAAAGTCAATTTGAGATATGATATCGCATCAAATCATTAGTGTGAGGATCTTAACACTGCTTCTAACTAAGCATTACATGTTTCCTGAACATGTGCTAACTAGTACCTCCTTTCCCAATTATAAGATGTTTTGGCAGTTTAATTTGAACTGTCAAAATGTCTTATAACACCCCCTCCCCCTCCCAAAATGTAAGACATATAAGATTAGTAAAAATTTAAATCCTACTAAGTTTAACCAAATAATTACGGAAAATATATCAATGTCTACAATATTAATAGAGATATTGAGAAAATATACTTTATGGTGAACCTATTGACATTGATTAAATATTCTAGAAGTTTATAATTTTGTATATAAACTAAACTTGGTCAAACTAAGAAGATGTTGACTTTTGACTAATCTTGTATGCCTTTTATTTTGGGATGGAGGGAGTACTTTGTATTAAAGAAACAAGGTTGTATGTTTTACTGTATTTCACTTAGTTATTGTACACAATGTTTATAAAATCACACTAGATAAATTTCCTTCAAACACTCGTTGATACATGTCTGCCTACGTGATTTAATCAACATGAAGCGAGGAAACGAACTTCTTTCGTGTCATGTCTTTAAATATGTTAGTGACATTGCGTACACAGTATATTATTAAATAGTGCTAGTAAAAGCGATTAATGTCACTAACAACATCGATACTATGATAACAATTCTCGCACCATGAAAATCTACCAACCAAGCAACCAACGCTTCCTATATAGGGCTCCAGGCAATCGAGGGAGCTAAAGGAGATCCCCTTTGATTGAGCTTGAGATGTCTTCCCCGTTGTTGCTTATCATTTAGGATTGTTTCATTCAATCCTTTTTCTCTTTGTCGGTGAGGCGACGCGAGGCGATAACAGTAAATTTTGCAATTCCAACAAGATGAAGAGAGGTCAAACAGTGAAGGGCGATATGGTTAAAAGGATCAAAATACGAAGATGAAAAAGGGTCATGGTCAAAGGGACCGAGCCATATATAGGTCTATGATGTTCTATCTATGTATCTGGATTACGTTCATCTGTTTGGTTTCTTCGCTTGAAGTTTTTGTTGTGTTGTATATACTTCCTTGCATCGATGTTTCTATCTCTTCGATGATGGTGTTAGCATTGCTAGAGTTCTATCTATAGATAGCGGTGCACCGATGTTTGTTCCTAGACGACCGACTAATGGCGCCGCATGCCGCCTTGCTCCTTTTTTTGTTGTCATACAATAAACTCGTGCTCATACACCTCACTAAAGACGCACCGCCATAGGAAGGACGAGACATGTGTCAGGAGTGTGCCATAAATGGACATATGATATGTCTATCCTATCTATCTATCCATCTGGAATACGTCCTTTTAGATTTCATTTCTTGGACTATTTTCTAGCGTACACTTCTTTGGATTGATGTTTCTATCTATCTGATGATGATGTACATGTTGGAAATTGGCAAACTTCTACCGCTATCCATATCGGTGCATGTGCTTGTTTCTGGATATCTAGATAGCGGTGCAACCTACCATGTATGTCACACACATGCACATTGATACCGCGAAATACACACCCCTCATGAGCACATTTTGCATAGAACTTTTATACAAGCGGCAAAGATTTGGGCGGAGGGGGGATCCAAAATCGCGCAGCGTTCTGATCAAAATCATCTTACATGTTCATAATCGAGAATCAAGATTTATGTCTCGAAGGGTAGAGTTGTGCAACCAAACAAGACGTTTAATTATCCACATTACGACCTCAAGCATTCTCGCATATCGGTCGTGCATCAACAATAAGAAAAAGGTTTCATGTTCAAAGGTACATCATTCGTAAAGGCTAATAATATTCCCCTCTCCCCTGCCACCGAACAAGCCATAAATGGGTCTATGACGTTCATATATATCTAGATAGATCACCTCCTTCTATTTGGTTTCTTCGCTGAAGATTTTGTTGTGTTGTATATACTCCTTTGCATCGATGTTTCTATCTAACCGACGATGGCGTCAGTATTGCTAGGTTTCTATCTATCGATAGCGGTGCACATGTGTTTGTTTCAAGCCGACCGACTAATGGAACCGCTTACCACCTTGCTCCTTCTATTTTGTTCTTATACGAGAAGCGTGTGTTCATATACGTCACTAAAGACGCACCGCCACGGAAAGGATGAGACGTATGTGTCAATCCGAAGTGTGCAAATGGGTGTACGATATGTATCTCCTATCTATCTATCCATATAGAATACGTCCTTTTAGATTTCATTTCTTGGAGATTTCTCAGGTGTACACGTCTTCGGATCGATGTTTCTATCTATCTATCCGATGATGATGATGTACATGTTGGCAAACTTGTACCGCTATCTATATTGGTGCCTGTATATTTGTTTCTAGACGTCTGGATAGCGGTGCAACCTACCATGTACTATCTCATTTCCCCCGCCATTATACAAGGCAAATGCACATTGACGCCGTGAAATACATACCATCATGAGCACATGTTGCATACAATGTTTATATAAGCGGTAAATATTGGGTTCATTGCAAAGGGAAAAAATCAGACATATCTAAACCAAGTACTATGATCTAAGTCTTCTAAGAGGTTCTAGCCAACACCAGCAACATCCAAACAACGTCTAGCATTTTCCAACGAGTTCTACAAACAAACGGCGTTGGCTCCACCCAAAACAACCACCATCGAAGCCGGCCGACCACCAACCAAAGCAAACAAATGACTCGCCCAGCCCCACCAGTGGCACGCCACGTAAATAACCCGCACCCCGGTGCCCACTTTCGCCACCGCTGCCTATAAAACCCGTCAGGACAGCTCACCTCCCTTCCCCCTCTGTATCCTCTGACCGGTGGACTGGGCGCAGCGAAGTGGGAGCCAAGCCAAGTCTCCTCTCCTCTCCTCTCTCGCAGCGCTCCCCCAAATCCGGCCACCTCCCCGTCGGAATTCGTCGCCGGATCGAGCCAGGTATGGGATCCTCTTCTGGTTTCGTAGGATTATGCGCTACGCAGTGCGATCTCGCCGGTGTTTCGGCCGTCGATTTTGACGCGGTCGTGAGGGTAGGCCGCCAGATTTGCCGTGTTTTTCATCTCCATTTCGTAGCGACCGATGCGGTTCGGTTTCTTCATTCCTCGCCTCGCGCGTTGCCGCCGCCCGGCCGCGGCCGCGGTCTCGCGCGTTGGGGGACGGCTGTAGTCGCGGCCGCCGTATCATTTCACCCGCGTGCGTTCGGGTTTCTTCGAGCGGATGTCCTCCCTCGGTGGAGCGCGCCGGAGCCTCCCTTCGTGGACTCCGTGCTGGCGCTGGCTGCCGCCTAGGCCCGCTACGGGGCGAGGTAGGAGGGATGGGGGTTGGCAGATCTGGGATCGTGGATTAGTGCTCCGCGAAATTGGGTTGAGTCGTTTAGAGCTCCGATAGATCTAGCTAAAGTTGTGGTTGAGGTCTTTTTTGGTGATGAATTCACATACTCAAATTAGTACTCCCTCTGTCCCTAAAAAGAGCTGCTCAACATTTTCTACATACAGATGTATCTGTAACTAAAATATGTCTACATACCTCCGTATCCGTATATAGACAATTAATTTTGCGCGGTTGGAAGATTGATTCGTCGTAATAGAAAGCTTGGTTGCAGTAGACAGTTGTCATGAACATGAATGAATAGGGTCAGTGTTATTTCCATTTGTTATCGTATTAAACTTGGTATGATCTACTTCATCTGGTCCATAACAAGTGTTAGTGGTTTAGTACAACTTTGTACTGAAGTTCTACTAAATCGCCAACACTTACTATGGATCGGGGGGACTAGTTGAAACGATGGAAGATGCACTAGCGTGTTAGCAGAAAGCGAGAAGAGGGAGTTGTAGTCATGAGAGCAGCACAATAACAAATAGGGACGGAACGGAAATGGAAGGGGAGAGGGACATTAGAGAGGTTATGTTGGTGTCGAAACTGGACGGTCTTGATGATTGCCCATAAATTATCAATCCAAGGATTTGCTTCGGCTTGGTCTAAAAGTTCACTCACCTAGTCCAAGTTGTAAATATTTGTATCTTGGTATTTCCTTTGTTCAAGTTTTGGTCTAGTCTGATCCTGAAGTTAAATAGCAGGTTCTATAAATTTCTTAATTGCGAAGTGTACGTGTATGGGAGATATGGTGCTGCAATCTCATTATGTCTTGTGCGCATTTTGTTTGGAAAACAAGGTATCCTACTAGCATATGCTTGTGACCTGATTTATGTTATTCTTGTAAAATGTGCAGAGCTTGAACTGAGCTATGGACAACTTGTGGCATCTTGGAGATGAGTTCCGTGGGCAGTCCAAGGTGGCGGAGGACCGTCAATGGTCTCTGATGACGTCGAAGTTGGCTGAGATCACAAAGTCAAAGGCTGAGAGGATGAATGACTTTGACTATGCGCGGATGAATGCTGTCCCTGAGATGAAGCAGTGGGATAGGCTACCCTACCACCAAGATGACAGCAAGATGGACCACCTCAATCTTGGCCTCATGAACTTAGAATTTAAGATGAATGATATCAAGATGAATGAGGCTGCCATGAAGTACCCTTTCCGCAACATGCCCTATAACATGAATCAGATGTACCCCAAGGGAAACAATGGTAATGTCAATTCATTCAAGATGAATGTTGGGGCCAACAAATATTCGAATAACATAAATGGGAAAGAGGCAAATGGCAAACACAATGGTAGTAACAACAATAACGGAAGCAACAGCAACAACAACTCTGTCGACAAGCGCTTCAAGACATTGCCAACAAGCGAGATGCTACCAAGGAATGAAGTTCTTGGTGGATACATCTTTGTCTGCAATAATGATACCATGCAGGAGGACCTCAAGAGGCAGCTTTTTGGTATGTGCTACTGCTACTACACAATTTCCTTTTCAGTTATCATTTAAAACAAAGATCATATAAGCTGCTTCTTTATATGGCCTCTCAAGATTTGTTACTGTTATGCAGGTTTGCCAGCAAGATATCGTGATTCAGTCCGGGCGATTACTCCTGGTCTACCTCTTTTCCTCTACAACTACACCACCCACCAGCTCCATGGGGTGTTTGAGGTGTGTGATTATTTGATTTTCTTATATGCACAAGCCCCCTTGTTTGAACAAACCTGCAAGCCTCTTCATGAAGATACTTAAATGGTTTATTTGAACAAACCTGCAAGCCTCTTCATGAAGATATTTAAATGGTTTCATTTTCCCTACTTAAATGCTTATATCACTTGATGCGCATGTGTGCAGCTTAGAGATCAATATGCAACAAAGTAATAAATTCAATTTTCATGTGTTCTCTTCGTTTTTTTTCCTTCTGTTCTTTGCATGTGTATTTTATTGTAACAACATTAAATGGAAATGGTAATTCTGGCGATCTAGATACTCTACAATATCTAACCAAAAACATGACTTTCATGAATATCACTTTTGTAGGCTGTGTCCACTTTGTGTGGATGCATAGTGATCCTTAGGGCCATTTCAGTTAGTACTTAGAATTACTAGAGTTGTTACGTATTAGTATTACTATTCTTATATATATAACCTGTTGTACTTGTCTCGGCAACATTTGTGGGACATTCTTACATCTTTCTTCTGACGGGTTATTTGCAGTGATGTAGCAGGTTCTTTCTTAGGCTGCTTTAGGGAATCATACTGCTTGAACTATTATTTACCAATTATCATAAGTTGTTTGCATTTTGGAGCAGCATTCTTATATATATAACCTAATAATCTATGTGATCCTCGTGATGGAAATTCTATTAGCCAAATGTGTTTTTGTGGCCCTTCCCTTCACCGGCGGACCCTCTTGGGCACCAAACCAGGCTATGGCCTGGTCTTTGCTAACTGAAAAACAGTATTAGCAAAGTATTTTTAGCCATCAGGTTCATTAAGTATTGATTTATCAACAATAATTGGCCCAGTCTACCTCAACCGGCCCCGCCTTGAGTGGCAGCCATGGTCCGCCAGTGTGTACCTTGTTCATGAAGTTCCATTTTCAAATGTAGTCTTGATTGAAATCTTATAGGTTATAGTGATTGTCTTTCAGTGTTCTAACCAGATTTTCTTTGTGATAGGCTGCTAGTTTTGGAGGATCCAACATTGATCCCACCGCTTGGGAAGATAAAAAGTGTAAAGGTGAATCCAGATTCCCAGCACAGGTAATTACTCAATTTGTCATATGTCCGTGGGACTTTGGGATTTGAATTTTCATGCTCTGACATCATCAACTGTATCAGGTGAGGATTCGCATTAGAAAGCTTTGCAAAGCTTTGGAAGAGGATGCTTTTAGGCCAGTGTTGCACCACTATGATGGTCCTAAATTTCGCCTTGAGCTCTCCATAGCAGAGGTATATGCCTTGTCCTGGCTGCTTGTTCTTAATTTAGTATTCAGCCATGCAATCACAGCTCCTACCTACAAAGGAACTGTAGAAGCACTAGGCAGTTTAGGTTTAATCATACTTGTATATGCATTATCATGTTTTGGTTGGTTATAAGGTTCATTTCCAATGTGATCACTAGAACTGAACACTCTTTTATCTCAATTTTGCAGACACTGTCACTGCTAGACCTGTGCAAGTCAGACGATGTCTGAGTTTGCTGCAGAGGTGGTTGCCTTGTGGTTTTAGTAAATATCATCCCTGTAATCTTGTGGAAGATGGTTCGTGATGTCCTCTCGTTCATGAAGCGCAAGCTGTTGTTGTTTGCATTTTCCCCAGAAAGGACCTGGTGCTTCGAAGGCCTCTAAGATGTGCGCCTGTCTGTGTCGTGCCGTCCCTAATCTTGGTGAAGTGTATGTTTTCCTATTTATGTATTGTAGTTGCAGTATACCCAACGGGGAACCCCGAAAGATGTGGTTACTGTAATGCATCTGCATCATCATGCCCTAAAGTAAGGGCGGTTGATGCTGGAGTTTATCTGTGTTGTACCTTGGGAAGTTAAAACCTTTGCATTTGACTTGATGCTGCTTCTGTACTGCCAGTGGTGAAAATTGAAACCTTGCATTTTGACTTGTTGCTGCTATTTTTTTCTACCCAGTGTTCTGTGTTTATGCCATGTAAGGGGGTGTTTGTTGTGGCTTTTTTTGGCTTTTGGCTTTGGCAAAAGCCAAAAAAAGCACCTATGTAGGTGCTTGGCTTCCAAAATCCAAAAGCCAAAAAAAGCACCTACATAGGTGCTTTTGGTGGCTTTTGCCAAAGCCAAAAGCCACAACAAACACCCCCTAAATGCTTTGGCTGCCGATGGACTTGGTGCTGAGTATTAAATACACATTTTGTTCGGGTTTGGCCATGTAGCATAGGGCAATTTAGGGTCTGTTTGGTCTTATGCCAAAGCTTGCCTTGCCAAAAGTTTGCAATCCGATGACTCTTTAGTTGAGTTTGGTTGGAGACCAAATAATTGGCTAGCTCGGCCTACACTGCCACACGGTGTATTTCAGGCCAATTTGCGGGCAAAATGTGGGCGGCTGATTCCTACGACAAAAAATTGGTCAGCCAATATTGGCAGGGCTTAATTTGGGTGATGTAGGTACTGAAATGGCCTGCTGAATATCTGCTGAAAGTTGGTGGGCTGAATTGTTTGTATCAAAAGGTAGATCAAGGTCATGTAAAAAAAGGTAGATCAAGGTTGTCTACCAAACACTTCATTAATGCGTGAACAGAATACATAGTGACATTGTAGCAGTTCAAGTGCTCTCTGTGACATATCACCTAAAATATTATCTTTTGTGGAGTATTTTTTTTAAATATGAGGCCATGTTGTAGTTAACTCTTGTAATATTGAGCTCAACTGATGTTATTTTCGAAATGGATTTTGCAAAGCATTAGCAAAGGTCTGCCTCTGCCATATGGTGGACTAGGCGGTCCTGGGCTGGGGCAAGAAGAGAGACTCCCCAAGGCCCAAGAAAAATATAGGCCTACAGTGTTACAAGTTTCAGAAACGAAAAACCTAGTACCAATGTTTCTCTCGGACATAATTGTTTCACATATAGGCTATAGGCATGTTAGGGCATCTCCAACCGGGCGACCCAAACGGACGCGCTGGGCCGTCCGTTTTGGGCCGTTTGGGTCGCCGCCCGGACACGCGGACAGCGCCCCGCGTCCGCGTGTCCGTTTGGGTCGCGCGCTGCGCCCAACGCGCGACGCATCGCATAAACCGGAGAAAAACGAAAACAAAAAAAGAGGCAAATTTAAACGAAATTTCATTGAACATATGCCCTATTTTGGGCAAATTTAGTACATAGCCCTATTTTGGGCAAATAAAACTAACAAAAGAAGCCCCTATATGGGCTTTTAAATTTAAACTAAAATTTACTAAAATTAAAAACCCTCTAGGGTTTGGTCGGCGGCGCGGTGGCCGTCGGTGCGCCGCCTAGCCCCTGTGGGCATCGTCGGCGACGTCGTCGACGTCCCCGGGCGGCGAGGCACTGTTGTGCCTCGACCGCGCCGGGGACTCCGGCCAGGGAGACCACAGGGCCTCCTCCCACGGCGAGTGGGGGTCCGAGAGCCACCCGCGCCGCCCGGAGGCGCCGCTGCCTCTCTGCCCGGCGGCGGCGCCGGCCTCCCGGCGCCGCCTCCTCCGCCGGCGGCATCTGTCCTCCTCGGCGGCGCCGCTCATCGGCGCGGCGCCCGGCCTCCTCCCGCCGCGCCGCCTCCTCCTCCTCCTCCCGTCGCGCCCGGAGGGCCCGGGCGTAGAGCTCCCGGCCCTCCGCGTCCTCCCCACCTCCCGCCGCGCCGCCTCCTCCATTTCGGAGGTGCGAATGGCCGCATGGAGTTGCGGCCATTTCGCCTCTCCTCCGCCGCCGAGATGATCAGGGCGGCGCGGAGGTCCGGGTCCTCCTCCGAGGACTCCGGCTTGGGCTCGATGAGGAGAGGCGGCGGTTGCGGCAATGCCGCACCGCCGCGGGCGGCCTCTCCGATGTGGAGGCCGCCGCGGTTCCCTCCGGCCCGCGGCGCCGGCGGCCGACGCCGACTGGCTGGCGGCCTCGTCGTCATTGGCTCCGGGAGCAAACCGTCGCTTCGGGGCCATGGCGGCGGTTTTGCTCGGGGAGTGGAGTGGGGACCGGAGTGGAGGGCCGGATCCCCTCCGGTCCCCATTTATTAGACTCCCCGGTCACCGACGGTGGGCCCAAGGGAGACGAGGCGACCAGCGCGCGGACGCGAGCGGACGGCGCGTGCCATCCGCGGCCACGCAAACCTAGCCCAGATTTGGGCCGGGTTTGCGTCGTTCCGGACGCCGCGGCCGTCCGCTTTTGCGGTGCGTCCCCGCGTTGGGCCGGGTTTTTGTCCGTTTCGACCCATCCGGACGCGCGGGCGTGGGATGGGTCGCCCGGTTGGAGATGCCCTTAAGAGCTCTCCCGTAGCAAAACCAAGGCTCCCTACAATGTGACCTTACCCTTCGGCGTCTGTAGATTGCTTGTCATTGCAAGCCGGAGCTATATGATATCAACCAGACTTTGGACGCGCCTATGACAATATTATGAATGAAATGAATACCAGATCAGTGAGTTTGATCAAGTGATATTCGTTCATGAAGGGCGGAATTCCAATAGTGAGGCCCATAACCTCGCTTGCTTTGCTTTAGCTTCTAGGTGCAGGAAGTCATTTGTGGCTCCTTGCAATGCATGGTGTAATCTCTATCGCTGTAAACAGTATGGTGTATCAGTAGAGCTATAACGAGTTCAATAAAAAACATTTTAGATAATTGAAATTCATGGTAAATGGTTTTATCTTCTAAGTATGGCGAGAAAATGTGATGAACTATAATTGTGATAGTAGTGCTATCTGCTATGTTTGCTAATTTAGATCACTATATTTGTCTTTTCATGCAGACTATATTTGAGAATAATTTTCTATGAAATCAAGTAGAGATATAAACCTAAATGTGCTCCCCACTATCAAAAGTTTAAGGCCTCTTAAAATTTTGAGTATAGCATGGTTATCTTATTTGAAAAAAAAACTACAACATACCTTTTTATGGCGAACGTTTCATATTTTGTTGGTCAAATTCATTGACAAAGTTAGGCTCAAAATTCGAGGGGTATTGCAAACACATACCAAGGGAGTACATGGTAGAATGTTTTTGGAGCTTCCGAGACTTCTAAATGTGGCTTTTGCATTAACAAAATAAGGACTCTCTATGGAGCTTGAGAACCGAAATCATGTACATGTGATAAATTAATTCTCCATGCATTATAAATGTAGCATAATACGCGTTCATGTGTTTGTGACAATACTCGATAGAAGATACATTGGTACATGCATGTGCACTTGACATCAGAAGAGTGTGCCTACTTACTTCTGACCGCCATTGCATTTCGGATCCAAAAAGCTTGAATCATGTTTGTAGTTCTTCAAGAATGGCAAAACTGGCATACACCCAAAGAACTAAGTATGCATGTGACGACAATTGTTGTTGAACCGAGAAACATGAAAGAAATGTTTTTGTTGTCTTGACCTTTTTTATGGATAAGGGGTAATACCCACAGCCTTGCTGTCTTGACTTCTAGCGAGTTGATTTAGTTTATTGTTATGTGTGATGCTTGTATCCTCGATACGTTTGATATTGGATGAAAAGCAGTTGTTCCGTGCATTAGAGATGCTATTAATTGGCAAAACAAAAAAAACTCCAAAGTTTCTATGGCGATGGTTAGGAGTACTAGGTAGTGGGCTAGTTCATGTTCATCATTGTAGTATGGATGTCCATGTATCACCTAACAAAATTTTGGGTCAGATGCATTTTTCATTGAGATATAAGAGCATCTCCAGCCGCGTCCCCCAAAGCGATTTGGGGCGCGCCGGATAGAAAATGCCCCGAAAGCCCTTTTTTGTCCGGTGCGCCCCCATTCGGTGTCCGGCGCCCCGAGCCCGTCCCCGTCCCACAGGGGACGCACCGGGGACGCTGGACACAACGAAAAGCGAGACGGGGAGTGGCGGGGCCGACTCGTCAGCGGCACAATAAATTTTTAACCTAACCGTCGCCTACCTCGCGATGAAAGTTATTGGCGGTGCAGTTCCCGCAGCGACGCAGCGACGGTGCAGTTCCCGCAGCCGACGCAGCGACGGTGCAGTTCCCGCAGCCGACGCGGCGACGGTGCGGTTCCCGCAGCCGACGCGGCGACGCGTCCCGTCGCGCCTAGCTCGCGTGCCGGCGTTAATGCGCGCCACCGCTCCCCGCCTCCCTCCGGCCTATAAAAGGGCCGCCTCTCATCGTCCCTCTCACACACAAACCCTAGCGCCTCTCTCCCAAACCCTAGCCGCCACCATCTCAACAAGACTCGACGCTATGTCCGGTAGAGGCGGAGGCCGACCTCGCGGCCGTGGTCGTGGTCGTGGTCGTGGCCGCGGCAGAGCTGAACGCGCGTTGTCGCCTTCCACGCCGCCGGCTTCATCATCGTCGGAGATGGACGTGGAGCCGGACGTGCGGTTCGAGTTCGTCCTCGTCCTCAAGGGCGACCCGCGCGGCATCCGCGAGGCTGCCGGACTCCTTCGCCGACTACGTCGCCGGCGACGATCGCCCGCGCACGATGCATCCGCGGGAGGCTGCGTGCGGCTACTACCGGTGGATCGTCGACGTGATCTACGACGCGCGCGGCAAGATGTACCTCAACATCGGCTGGGAGAAGTTCGCGCGGCACCACAGCCTCCAAGCCGGCTTCATCCTCCTGTTCTCCTACTTCAGCGACAGGGACATGAGCGTCAAGGTCTTCGACGAGACGCGGTGCCGCCGGGACTACCACGGCGACATCACCGACGAGGAGGACGACTGAGTGTTCTTTCTTCGCAGCGAACACGTGCACGGAGGTTTCGTCTCGTTCGCCTCATCGGTAGAACCAACAAGGGCACCATCCTCCCGCTGGATTTTCCGAGCTTAGGTGACTGGGTGTGCCCTCGAGTGTTCTTTCTTAGCAGCGAACACAGAAACCTTCGATGCACGGCCTAGTTAGGTTTAGTTTCTTTGCAAAATTTTATATTTGTGTCCACGACGGTTCAAACTATGTATTAGTTTGTGGAAAACCACGTTCCCAATTATGTTTTTGTGTAAACCACGTTCCAAATTATGTATTAGTTTGTGGAAATTGAAATAAAAAAGCCAAAAAAAAAGTAATTTAAATGTTTGGGGGCGGCGTTTGGGGGACGCGGCTGGGGAGCGACGTCCCCCAAAGGCGGCACGAACAAAACACGTCCCCCAAACGCTCGATCCGGCGCGGTTTGGGGGACGCTTTGGGGGACGCGACTGGAGATGCTCTAATTGTACCAGTTTTGGATATGGAGATCCAATTCTAGGAAGGGCTGTAGCTACAATTTGCAGCAAGAGAATCCAGTAGACTAGTACTACTAATAAAGAACATGATCTTTCTTTTGTTACTAACCCACACCACATCATTCGAATTCAAATTTCAAGCTTGAAATGCAGCAGTAAGAGTTGAGTACCTGTCAGTACTGATACTACTAATGAATTGGAGCAATAATTACTGCCTGAAAGATCGATGATTTAACTAAGCAAAAAAAATGCAGACTGTTCATCAATTTGGTTGTCCTCCCTGGAATAAACAATAGCTATATGAGCTGCCATAAGATTGACAGAACAATCTGGTCATGTGGGTAATAGACTAGATTTGTTTGACATTCGACAGCCATGCATGGAAATGACCAAGTGATCTCTGAATAATGAAGTTCTGAGAATCCCAAACTAAGAGCTATGTCAGGTTGTAAACATGCAAGTGATTGCTGAACATGTATTGCAGCCAGTTGTACTGCAATGTAGATTCTAGCATCATAGATTCAGAGTTAAGGTGTCGTGCTCAGGTACCTACCATCAGAAATCAGTAATGGCAAGCGTGAGAATCCTAGAATTAAGAGCTGAAACGTGGTACTAGCAGCTATGTGAGATTGCACCATGCACCAATGCAACTGATTATGTGAACATAGCCTCTTGTGGCTAACTCTCAAAGCACATCCTTTGAAGTCAAATTTCAAACTTCAAATGCAGCAGTAAGAGTGAGTACCTGTCAGCACTCATACTACTAATGAATCGGCGCAATAATCACTGCCTGAAACGTCAGACGCTTATAGAGTTAACTAAGCAAAAAAAAAAAAAAAAAGCAGGTTCGTAAAAAATTGCTGGTTCTTTACCAATTTGGTTTCCCCCTGGAATAAACAACAGCTATCTGAGCTGACCGAATATTGGCAAAACAATCTGTTCGTGCGAGCAATATAGACTAGATACATTTGACGACGTTCCGACAGCCATGCATGGAAATGGCCAACCAAGAGACCTCTGAGTGATAAAGTTCTGAAAACTCCAAAGAGGAAATGAAGTGATGGCAGACGAGAGAATCCCAAAACTAGGAACTATGTCAGGTTGCAGCAGTGCAAGTGATTTGTATTGCAGCTAGCACTACTTCAATGTAGCTAGATTCTAGCATCAGAGATTCAGAGCTAAGGTGTCGTGCTTACGTATCTACTTCAATGTATAGATTCTAGAATCTCAGAATTATGAGCAGCTATGACATGCACCAACGCAAGTGATTGGCGAACGTAGCCATGTGTGGCAGCCAGTTATACGTACTGCAAAATGTAGATCCTAGGATCACTATCAGAGTTAAGAGGCATGATCAGGTGCCTACCATTTTGCCTGTGGCAAACCACAAGAGGAGTATCAATCAATAGAGACGCACCACTCGAATTCATGGTTGGATCCATGGCGCCTACCTAATTTCCCTGAATGAATGGCCAGCTGTCTGAAGATTACAGGAGATGATCCTAGCTAAGCAGCTGAGTCAGCAGGTTACGGCATGTCATTACAGAACCTTACCACAAATGTCGGACAAACACAGCCATTAAAGCACACGAAGCCACTTGAATCCTGCATTAATTTCAGCAGCTGCTCCCATTTCTGGAGTAGTCACGGGAACCAATGTCAAAACACCACATGCACACGCAGACATGCAGTGACCTCCAACACTGACCACCATACTTAACTGGGCCCTAATCCGTTGACTAATCCACACCGCTAGCCGTGCGCGCGTTCTCGGCCATCGGATCGAGCCAGAACATCCACGATGGTTCCCGGGTCGATGGATCGATGCTGGAGCTTTAGCCCGACTCGAGAGAACATGTTCTGTCAGCTCTACCGTTCTCCGATCCCCGTGCATCGGACACAGCGAGCATTAATCGCGGTCGCGCGATCCCAAGAGCATCTCAATCTGATCAAAGTGCTCGAGCCCGGATCACCATATTTGAACCAAGGCCTTTCCTACCACCAAGAACAGGCCATGCAAGCACAATAAATCCTAATCTACTGACTATAAAAATTAAAATAGTATATTACTACCTCCGTTTTAGGAATAAGACACACACGTATTCCAAGACAAACTTTAATCATAAAAATTAAGCAATAAAATATTAATTATATTATATGCAATTAGTATCGTTGGATTCGTATTGAAAAACACTTTCTAATGATGCTAATTTCATACAAAAAATCTTTATATCTTGGTCATACAAAAAGCACGAAAAACGATGATGTCTTATTCCTTGAAACGGAGGGAGCTTTGCTTAGTTGGAGGAGAGAGAGGAGGAGAGAGAGGAGGAGAGAGAAGAGGAGTAAGCTCTTATGCAAGAGTCAACTCTAGCACGTGCTCCTACGCACTTTGTGAGAGTGAAATGTGGGTCATACATTGATAAAGTAAAATATTTTTATAGCTCACTATTATATATGTTGGCTCTAATTTAACTATAGATGACATATCACTTACCTTATAGCCAGCAACTGACTATACTATTAAACTTGGACAACTATTATTTTATTTCCAATTTACTTAACACTTGAAATAGTGGATCATGCATTCTAGAAATGTCTACAAGACTTAGAGCTTATTGTCGTGATATTCATGGAAACTAGAACATACACAAACACAACTTATATCGTCAATTCATCCGGGTGCCACGAATTAATCTATGAAGACATGCCATCCTATTACTTTCCTATTTTTCTCTAGTGTAGAAGAATTTGGTTAAACAAAATATTTCTAACAGGTAGCCATCAAAAAAGGAAACAACTAGCACCCCACTCCATCTGCAATTTATGCCTTAAAATCTAGTGCAAGTGGATTTTCTGGTGTTAAAAAGATATAACAAAATTTAGTATATTATAATATTTCTGCACTGTTATGTTAGAAAAGTATTTCCGGTGGTTAATTTCCCTAATTCCACTAGAAAACCGTAGTGGTTTAGATCGTTATGTCGAAAGAATAAATTCCAAGTGAATAAAATAAAAATGTTTAGTATAAATAAATGATAGCTGTTTGTTTTAACTCACCCTAGGTCACCCTTGGGCGCTGACCCTGGCCCCTTTAGTTAGTTAGGAGTGAGTGAAAAAGCCGGCTACTTTTGTTTCCGGATTTGGGTCACCAAATCTTCAAATAAAGTTGAACCTCGTACTCACCAACCTTCTCTTCCTCCCTGTCTCCACTGGTGCACGTGCTCGTTGTTGTAGCTGTAGCCGCTAGCTCAACCTTGATGATAGCGTACGTGGTGGTCGATCTTGTGCGGAATGTAGACCGTTCGTCGCCGGCAAGGGTGGAGCCAAGCCCTGGGCGACCAAGGCCATGGCCTGGGGCCTGGAAATTTTAGCTTACTATAGTCCATGTAGCTTGGAGATTTGGCTGAGTAATAGTCTGCCGCCGTGTAGATTTCGCCTGTCTCGACTGGAAAAATTCACAAACACACCGACCCGAAGCGAGATGAACCAGGAGGCACGAAATGAACTCTTCCACTCCATGTTTATTAAATGTTGGTTGTTACAATGGAGGGGCTGGTGCATACTCGTTTCTACACTATTGTAGACGTGCCACATTCATTGTAAGGTCATTCGTGGCTACTAGGAATAAAGAACTAAATCGACTAACCTAAGATAATTTTGATTTACTGAAGGTACAATTGGTTCAACAATTTTATTTATTTATTTCACATTTTAGAAAAGAAGATGAAGAAAAAATTTACACCCATTTGTACAGTCCGAATTTTTTTATGCTTTGACACTATATTAATATTGGCAAATTCATCTTGACATGCAGTTCAACAGTAATAGTATTTTGATTTCACATATGTTTATATTTTTATGTAAAAAGTTCACCAAATTGGAAAATATTTGACTTTCTAAAAAATGCAGGTTGTTCATCAATTTGGCGGCTCCCCCTTGTCACTACTGGGGCAATAATGATTGCCCAAAACATCAGACACTGATACTAGGCTTAATCAAGCACAAAAAATGCAGGTTGTTCATCAATTTGAGCTGCCATAAGATTGACAAGACAATATGTTCGTGTGAGCAATAGAGCAGATGTGTTTTCCATTCCAACTGTCATGCATGGAGATGACCAAACATGTGATATCCGATTAATGAAGTTGTGAAAACTCCAGAGTAAAAGGACTGAGCTATGTCAGGTTGCAACAATGAAAGTGATCTCTGAACATGTATTGCAGCTAGCGGTACTGCAATGTACAAGATTCTAGCATCAGAGTTGAGATTTAAGGTGTCGTGTTCAGGTATACCTGCCATCAGAAACCAGTAATGGCAACCGAGAGAATCCCAGAATCATGAGCTGAAACGGGCTAGCAGCTAGGTCAGATTGCACCATGCACCATGCACCATGCAAGTGATTTGGGAACATTGCCATGTGTGGCATATCCAGTACTTTTTTTTTTTGCGATAAGCACAGCCAGTACTAGTGCAAAACGTAGATTCTAGAATCATTGTCAGAGTTAATTAAGAGCCATGATCAAGTACCTACCATTTTGCCTGATGAGCCAAACCACAAGAGAAGTACTCCATGGCACCTAATTTTCCCGAATGGTTGACGAACTCTCTGAAGATTTTCTTTTAGTATTGATTTGCTTTTTTTTTTTTTTTTTTTTTTTTTGAACAAGAGAGGACCCGAAGGTCCCAAAGGCTGCATGTTTAAACCGTCGGTGGGTTACAACTTACATCGAGGCCCCTAACAAATTGGGGAATAACAGATAAGGCCGCGATTTTTACAGAACAGACCCTAGGACTAAAAATGGAAAAGCAATCAAGTCCTTGGCCTTCTCCACCGCCGTCGGGAGACCTCGCCACTCGGGAGTCGACGCCACCACCGGGGAACCTGCCACTTGGGGTGGAGTCTACTGTGAGCCCCGAGCTGAGATCGGAGAAGAACTTCCACAAGAGCACTGGCGCGCGGCAACGTCGACCAGGCGAAGCGGAAGAAGAACTCATGGTGAGCTCCGCACCAGAGTTGCAGGAGGCATGAAAAGCCACGGATAGCGGCGGCACCAGACGCCGTCGCTTGTGAAGCGCAGTTGTAGCAGCCGAACAGTAGCACCACTTAGGCAGCGACTGGCTCCGACCGGCGCTAGACGGAGAGATGGCCGCTTCTCCTTCCTCGCCACCACGGCAGGCCAGGGAGAAAACGAGCCAAAAGCCGACCAGCGTCAGTCGGATCCAGTACAGGTAAGACCACCTGGAAGATGTAGAAGACATGGCGCCGGCTTGAAAGAGCTTCTCCTCGCCTCCACGGCCGGCCAGGAGCTTGTCGACGACGCTTGACACCAGCGGGCGTACACTTTCCCCCTCGCCGCCGAGGCCGGCCAGGAAAGGACTCCGCTCGCCGCTTCCGCACTTCTTCGGGTGGTGCTCCGCCTCTTGATTATTGAAGGAAGCGCCAGCCCTTTCCTTCCATCTCCCCTCCGACCACCGGAGAAGAAGAAGAAGGAGGAAGGGCCCTAAATCGGCCAAGATCCAGGCGGCCAGATCCCGACCTTCACCTCCACTACTGGGCATAGAGCCCTCTACCGGCAAACAGCCGCAAACCCTAGCTAACCTAAATTGATTTGCTTTTAGGAGTACTCAACTCTTACTGCTGTCGTATCTTTTTTTTCTTTGAAACGGCTGCCGTTGTATGTAATGATTTCAGGAAAGCACATCGCTAGCCCTGTTTGAACCTTACCACAATTGTCGGGTAAATAAGGGCATGCAAGCAGCCAAGCACACGAAGCCACTTTTTTTTTTAGAACACAGTACAATGCAGACGCTCATAAATACGCGCGGAAAAACACCCTATGAACGCACACCCTACCCCTACGAGCACTTCCGAGGGACTGAGCCGACATATCTTGAGGTTGACGAAATCACCACTGGCGCCTCGCTGTTGACGGGCACGTCATCTACCACTGAAAGCATAGTGCCGGATAAATCCTGGAATAAATCCAGATAAATGCAAACACCCATGTCAAATCTAGGACTTGAACGTGGGTAGGCTGGTTCCACCACAAGGGACCTAAGGGCATCTCCAACGAGGCGACCCATCCCGCGCCCGCGCGTCCGGATGGGTCGAGCCGGACAAAAAAGCGGCCCAACGCGGGGACGCACCGCAAAAGCGGACGGCCGCGGCGTCCGGAACGACGCAAACCCGGCCCAAATTTGGGCTAGGTTTGCGTGGCCGCGGATGGCACGCGGCGTCCGCACGCGTCCGGGCGCTTGTCGCTTCGTCTCCCTTGGGCCCACCGGTCGGTGACCCGGGAGCCTATTAAATGGGGACTGGAGGGATCTGTCCCTCCAGTCCAGTCCCCACTCCACTCCCCGAGCGAAACCGCCGCCATGGCCCCGAAGCGACTGTTCGCTCCCGGAGCGAACGACGACGAGGCGAGCAGCAGCCGTCATCGTCCGCTGGCGCTACGGCCATCGGGAGCAAACCGAGGCGGCCTCCACATCGGAGAGGCCGCTCGCTGCGGCGCGGCATTGCCGCAACCGCCGCCGCTGCTCGATCCCAAGCCCGAGTCCTCGGAGGAGGACCCCGACCTCCGCGCCGCGCTGCTCATCTCGGCGGCGGAGGAGGACGCGAAATGGCCGCACCTCCATGCGGCCATTCGCACCTCCGAGATGGAGGAAGCGGCCCGACGGGAGGTCGAGGAAGCCGAGGCCTGGGAGCTGTACGCCCAGGCCCGGCAGGCGCGACGGGAGGAGGAGGAAGTGGCGCGGCGGGAGGAGGCCAGGCGCCGCGCCGACGAGGAGCGGCACGAGGAGCAGCGGCGGCAGGAGGCCAGGCGCCGCGTGGAGGAGCAGCGATGGCAGGAGGCCAGGCGCCGCGCCTGGCAGGAGAGGGAGCAGCGCCTCGCCTCAGGGAGGAGGCGCTGCTCCCTGAGGCGCTGCTCCGTGCGCCGCCGCTTCCTCGGGTGGCTCCGGACCCCCACTCGGCCTGGGAGGAGGCCCTGTGGTCTCTGTGGCCGGAGTCCCCGGCGCGGTCGAGCCACAACAGTGCCTCGCCGTCCGTGGACGTCGTCGACGCCGCCGACGACGCCGACGACGCCCACAGGGGCTAGGCGGCGCACCGGCGGTCACCGCGCCGTCGACCAAACCCTAATAGAGGGTTTTTAGTTTAAATTAAAGCTCATATAGAGGGCTTCTTTTGTTAGTTATTTGCCCAAAATAGGGCATATGTTTAATCAAATTTAGTTTAAATTCGCATTTTTACTTTTCTTTTTCTATTTCCTCGATTATGCGCTGCGTTCGCGCGTTGGGCGCACCACGCGACCCAAACGGACGCACGGACGCGGGGCTCCGTTCGCACGTCCACTCAACCATCCAAACGGTCCGAAACAGACGATCCAACACGTCCGTTTGGATCGCGCGGTTGGAGAATTGCCTAACCACAAGAGCCAAGCTCTTGTTTGCAGCACACGAAGCCACTTGAAGCCTGCATTAATTCCATGAGCTGCTTCGCTTTGTACTACACTCACGGGAACCAAGGTCAAAAAAAACACATGCGCACGCAGACATGCAGTGGCCTCCAACAAATACTTAACTGGCCGCTAATCTATACCGCTAGCCGTGCGCTCGTGTTCTTGGCCATCGGAACGAGCAAGAACATCCGCGATAGTTCCCGGGTCCTGGCGAGCTCGGATCGGACGCGAACCATCGATGCCCGTCTCGAGAGAAGATGTTGTGGACGAGCCCTGGATCGTTCACACTGATCATAGGGGCCTTCGCTGCCAAGAACGGACCATGCACTCTTTTGAGCAGATCTGTTATTTTATTTTCAGTTTACTTAACAACTAAAATACTGTAGTCCATCATGCATTCTAGAAATCTCTACTAGACTTAGAGCTTATTGCCGTGATATTCTAACCTAAAATAGACACAAACAAATAGGGCATATGGGGTGGCACACATTAATCTGTGAAAACAAATAGGGCATATTCTAACCTAATGTGGAAGAATTTTGTTAAACCAAATATTTCTAGGAGGTAGCCATCAAAACGGAAACAACAACTACCATTCCATTTAAAATCTACGCCTTACATATAGTGCAACTAGATTTCCATGGCTGATGTTAAACAAAAATATAACAATAAATAATAGTGTATTGTAATAGTTTTTGCACTATTATGTGGCTAACTTCTCTAATTATACTAGAAAACTGTAGTGATTGAGATCGTTATGTGTAAATAATAAATTCTAAGTGTATCAGATAAAAATGTTTAGTATAAATAAACGCTAGTTGTTTTTTTAACTGGCCCTAGGTCACACTCGAGAGGTGCCCTGGTCCCTTAAGTTATTTAGGGGTGAGTAAAAAACGGTCATTAGTATATGGGGATTCAGGTCACCAAATCTATAAACAAATTTTGACTTCATACTCACAAACATTTTTTTCCTCCCCATCTCCACCTGTGCAAACGCTTGCTGCTAGAGCAGTGGCCTCGAGCTCAACCTCAAAAATGTCATACGTGGAGGTCAGCTTAGTAAAGAATGAGGTGCGCTCATTGCTAGCCATGATGACCACCAGGGCCGACAAAGATGGGTCGGATAACGAGTGTGTCTCCCCGTTGGCGTACATTGCCCCCATTACATGTCGTTCGGTCCACCCTCGCCGCCGGTGTCAAGCTACATGGGGAGCTTTGGGTATGAGATGCCGATGGTGAGTAGCGTGGCAGAGATGAGGCCCAACATCGGCGTCATTGTGCATGTCTGCCGAAAAGGTACAACACGAGCAATAGCCATCACGAGTGCAGTGTCGTAGTGAGTGCGCCTGCGAGATGGTTCTCGGTAGAATACTTGTTGTCGTGTATGAGATATACTATTAATTTTGAAAATTCAAATATTATAGCGAATAGTAGTACTAGGTAATTGGTAAGTTAATCATTTAATACACAATATGATTGCATTAACAAAAAACAGTTTTCATTAAGATATAATTGTACAGATCTGAAGATCTAATTGTACAAGGGGTGAATTTACAATTTGTAGCAACATAATCCGGTTAGTTGGTTACGGAAACCACAATTGTAGCCCGAGCTACATGTAGCTTGTTTTTCAAAATAATTAAAAATAGCATTTTGATTTCAAAAGAATATGAAAATAAATCTTGATGTTGAAAATGTTGTGCTCTACCAATATGAAAAAATTCAACTCGAAATACCTTATAATCGAGGCTTTGGAAAAAATGATAAAATCTAACATCTACAATAGTGAACAGTGCAAAATTTCAAAACCTCAAAATCTATCAAATTTTGTAAATTCTCAAATATATGGTATCTGGAGTTCAAATTTTGCACATTGATAGAACTCAATATTGTCTACATCTAGAATTGTTTCCGGATTTTTTCTAAACTTTAAAATGCCACATTTGATTTATTTTTTTCAAAACGAGCTACATGTAGCACGTCCAACAAAAATCCACACTTGGTTGATTAGTACTTATAAAGAACATAATCTTTCTTTTGTTGCTAACCAACACCACATCGTTTGATTCAAAATTCAAACTTGAAATGCAGCAATAAGAATTGAGTGCCTGTCACTAGTGGAAAAGAGGTATTTCGTCCCAAGCAATAGTCCCCGTTTTGAACCAAACCGGGTCCAATGGGGGGCATTGGTCCCGGTTCATCATTAAAACCCTTTAGTCCCGGTTCGTTTGGACCCTTTAGTCCCCCTTCGTATTACGAACCGGGACTAAAGGGTGGTCTATGGGGCAAAACCCTTTAGTCCCCCTTCGTATTACCAACCGGGACTAAAGGTCTACCCTTTAGTCCCGGTTCGTAACACGAAGGGGGACTAAAGGGTTTTTTGCCTCCCCATGCACCTCCACACCCCCCCCCGCGTGGATCGCCTTTTTTAGCACTGTAAAATAGAAAAGAAAATGATACAAAATTCAAAAAATAAAATCTTTTCAGATTCTTGTACGTTATGCAACCTACTATTCGGAGAAATTAAGAAATTCGAATTTTCACTTTTTTTGCAAAAAAAGTTAAAAAAATGGTAAAACCGCAATAACTTTTGCATACGACGTCGGAAAAAAACGTATAATATATCAAAAAAATCCTGAGAAAAAGTTACATCCGACGTGCTCCCGGCCTCCTCCGGCCCTCCCGTCGTGCCGCCGCCGCCTCGCCGCTCCGCGCGTCGGGCCCCCTCCTCCCAGCTCGGTGACGCGCCGGCAGGCGTCCTCCTCCCGCCTCGCCGCGCGGCAGCTCCCCTCGTCCGGCTCACCGGCACCAAGTAAGTGCGCCCGGCCTCCTCCAATACATCCCTGCATCTTGTGTAGTTAGTGTAGGGACTTAGTGTAGTTTAGTTTAGGATTTAGTGTAGGGACTTAGTGTAGTTTAGTTTAGGATTTAGTGTAGAATTTTAATGTGCTGCGGTAGTGTAGGTTAGAAATAGGCCAATATAGAAAAAAAATGATAATGTGCTGCGGTAAAAGTTGTGAAATATGTGTGCGCCCCGGCCCTCCTCCGATTATAATGTGATGCAAGCAAATTATAAGTAATAGTTGTCAAAAAAAATTGTGTTCGCTTCCATTAGTAATTCATTTTCTCCATTTCAGGCGATGCTTCGAGGTGGACACGGGGGGCAGCGTCGCGAGGGTCTCTGAGGGGGCGTCCCGGATCTTCTTCGAGGTGGACACTGGGGTCGCCGATTCGCTCACGCGTCAAGGGTAAAAATCTGGCCCCTATGTACCTAGGTTTTTTTTTGGGTCTAGATCACCAAGTCTGTCGCGATACCTAGGCGTCTTTTCCCGACCGTAATGGTTACGCGGATAAATATGCATTAGTGGTCTCGCATATTATGAACCGTAACTCTTACGGCATTTATCGGGACAGTCGGCGGATGCTTAGTTGGGTACGTTCTCCCTGCTTTACCCCGATCCGAGTCAGGATTTCGGCTGCGTCTCCCCGTTGTTCTCCGGATGCACACCCCTCTCGGCTTTTTGGCGAGACGTGTATCGGGAGAGCAGCGGGGAGGTGCTGCCGAAATTCTGTCTCGGATCAGGGTAGAGCAGGGAGAACGTACTATTCGGAGAAATTAAGAAATTCGAATTTTCACTTTTTTTGCAAAAAAAGTTAAAAAAATGGTAAAACCGCAATAACTTTTGCATACGACGTCGGAAAAAAACGTATAATATATCAAAAAAATCCTGAGAAAAAGTTACATCCGAATTCACCAGGGTTTACCCGGTTAGCCAATTTTTAGATTCTCAAAATTCCAAATGAAAATATGAAAGTAGGAAGATTTTAGTTTTTGCCATAAATTCGGAATTTTATTTTTTTAAATTTTTTAAAATAATAATTACATCATGCATAAAGATTACTATTACTTAACCATAAAGTTAGCCAATTTTTAGATTTTCAAGTTTGGCAAAAAAATATTAAAAAATAATAAATTAAAAACTATTATAATACAAATTAAAAAAATAATAATTATAATACCATTACCACAACATGTTATTACGTGCTTAGTTTTGTTTATTAAAATAATTATTTGGAATTCGAATAATAAATAAGTGTGACATCGACCAACATGTTAATAGGATTGATATGATACTAGTATCACAACATGCGCGCGAAGCACTTGGAAGCGGGATGGGAAAGGAACTTGGAAGTTAAGCGTGCTAGTCTTTGGAGTAGTGGGAGGATGGGTGACCGAGCGGGAAGTTGGACCACGAGTAAGTAATTTGACTAGAGATTAAGGGTAGTTAGAGATTAAGTGGAGTTAGAAACTAAACTAGTTAAATAACTGAAATACTAGAAATTCTGAAAAAATAGGAAAAAAAGAGGAGCGAAAAATAATTGGGAACCAAATAGATAAAAAAAATAACGAAATAACCTTTAGTCCCGGTTCGTGTTACAAACCGGACTAAAGGGTTTTTTCCTCGACGCGCGCCACAGCAGCCCACGTGGCGGAACCTTTAGTCTCGGTTTGTTTTACAACCGGACTAAAGCAGGACCTTTAGTCCCGCCTAATTGGTCCCGGTTTGGAAACCGGGACTAAAGGCCCAAATGAACCGGGCCTATAGCCCCGTTTTCCACTAGTGTGTCACTACTGATAGTACTGTTAATGAATTCAAGCAATAATGACTACCTGAAACATTGATACAAGGCTTAATTAAGCAAAAAAAAAAAACATATGCACGCTGTTCACCAATTCAGCGGTTCCCCCGGAATAAGCGATAGGTAATGGTACTTGAGCTGTCATAAGATTCACAAGACAATCTGCTCGTGTGAGCGATGGACTAGTCCGACAGCCATCCATGGAAATGACCAAACAAGTGATGTCCGATTCTGAAACTCCAAAGAGTAAAAGGAGCTGAGTGAGCTACTGCAAGAATGGAAGTGGTTTCTGAAAATGAATCGCAGCCAGTACCACTGAAATGTAGGTTATAGCATCAGATATTTAGAATTAAGGTGTCCTGTTCAGGTGCCTACCATCAGAAATCAGCAATGGGAAGCGAGAGAATCCAGAACATTGGGCTGAAACGGGCTAGCAGCTAGTACATGAGATCGCACCATGCACCAATGCAAGTGATTTGTGAACATAGCCATGTGTGGCAGCCAGTACAAGTGCAAGACGAAGTAGATTCTAGTAGTAGGATCATTGTCAGATTTAAGATCCATGATCAAGTATTGGCCTTTGCCAAACCACGAGGGGGGCGAGCATCGACCAATACGCAACATCAGAATCCATGCTTCGATCCATGGCGCCTAATTTCTCCAACAAATGTGCGAAGATTTTCTTTTATTGCTTTGTTTTGATGAAAAAACAGGTATCTGAAGATTTCAGGACACATGTTCGTAGCTAAGCAGCTGTCACAGGTTATGGCATGGACCTTACTACCTCCATACCGGATTAATGGGTAATTACGTACTTCGAGAAACAAGTTTGACTACTAATTTGGTCAATAAAATATAAGATATATATCACAAAAATTGTATTATTGAAAATATTTTTTGAATACGAATCCAACGATATAGTTTTTGTGGCATATATCCCATATTTTATTGACCAAATTTATAGTTAAACTTGTTTTTCGAAATGCGTAATTGCCTATTAATCCAGTATGGAGGTAGTACCACAAATGTCAGATACAAATAATTAAGGGCATGAAAGTATACATGAGAGGCACTTGAATCCTGCATTAATTTCATGAGTAGTCACGCGAACCAAGGTCAAAACAACACATGCGCACGCAGACATGCACTGACCTCCAACAATTACTTAACTGGCCGCTAATCTGTTGACTAATCTACACCGCTAGCCGTGCGCGCGCGCTCTCGGCAATCGGATCGAGCCAAGACATCCACAATGGTTCCCGGTCCCCGGTGGGCTGGGATCGGGCGCCGATGGATCGATGCTCGAGCTTTAGCCCTGCTCGAGAGAACATGTTCCGTTCTCTGATCCCCGTGCATCGCACACCGCGAGCATTAATCGCCGTCCGGATCCCCATGCGTGGCGCCATTAATCGTCGCTCGATCCCAACAAGAAGCGTCAGAGCTCACACTGATCAAGAGAGGAAGGAGCTCCAGAATATGCACTGCCTGAAGCCCGGATCGCTATGTTTGAACCCTGGCCGGGGCCTTACCAAGATCTCAAACTTGCCGAGAACCTGCAGTTTACCTCCTTCGAAATTTGACCTATACTCCCTTTAGTAATCTTCAGTAAAAGATCATCATATCCATTCATCCAGCTTCTACTACGTCTCCGTTGCACGTGGTTGCGTGATGGTCGTGGCAGCTCGTCTTTGACACCAACCGAGCTGCAAATGGCGGGCACCAGTGGGAACATTTCTTATTGTAGCAAGTGGCATGTGTTCTCTCTACTTGATGAGTCTAAAGTCTTAAAGAGGGTGGGCAGGTATGATTGTGTGGTTTTCTTTAGCCTTTTTTTTTATGTCCCAACTTGCGGCCCTCTTTAACCGTTTTTTTTTTTGAGCAACCGGCAGGAGCTCTACCTTTTCATTAAGAAGAGAGAAAAAAATGACCAGTTTATAAGGAAAACTGGCCGAAAACCGATACAAACACGACACCGACGTGTCCGGTTTATGAGGAAAACCAGACAAGAAAAACCAACACGGCGCAGTTTTTCAGGAAAAACCGCGAAAACCACACATGGCCACACAACCTAGCCGAACTAGGTATGGAGAGCCGCCGGAAGACACCAGCACAACGGCAATGGCGAGCACCGCGGCTGCCCGGTCCACGTCCCTGGAGAGGAAGTCAGAGCCGAAGGAAACGGCTAGGCCAAACCAGCTTCATGGGGAGAGGCAGGTCGCGAGAAGCAAGCCGGCGGCACTCGCGCACCGACGGAACCCGAGGACGTCGACCCAACCGAGTAGGCCAAGCAACTCAACGAGTCTCCCAACCATCCGAAAAATGACGCCTCCAGGGAGGTCACGACGTCCATAAAACGCCGCCGTCATCCAATCCGGCAAGCCGGATTTGAGTTTTCACCCCGGAATGGTGGGTGAGGGGTGTCGAGACTCCACAACAACGCCTCCAAGGAGGAAGAACGACGCCCACGAGCGCCGCCGTTGCCGGCACCGACCAAGTCAGGCAAGACTTTCGTCTGGAGACCCACAACCAGCACCTCTAGACCACAAACGAGTGCGAGCCACCGGCAAGAGGGACGCCGCCCACGCCCAAGGAAGCATGCCCTGCCGCCCACGTGGCCAGGAGCATGCCAGCAGCACCACCTTGAATCCCGGAGCCGCCGCTCCGACCTCCACGCGCGATAGGCCAGCACCTCTCTCCAACCAACCGCCGTCTGCGAGACGCCGAAACCGGCGCCTCGCCCACCAGATGTTGCGCCGCCGCGCCGCCGTCCTTGCGCCGTGGCACACCTCCACCACGGGCCTGCAGGTGTCAGACCTGCCACCCACGGTGGCCCTCCGCAGCGGAACCAGCGGCCTCCACGCGACCTCCACGCCGAGGAGAAGCTAGCCGCCCAAACCCCACCACCACCGCGTCCCCGGGGCCACCGCCCCGGCCAGCGAGCGACTGGCGAGCTCCAACCCCGAGCAGGCCCAGATCGGGCACGCCCAGACCCAGATCGAGCCCGGTAGCACCACCGAGCAGCAACCCCGCAGAGGGGCTGACGCCGACGCTTGCCGCGCAGCCCCGCTCGCCGACGCCGAAGCACCGCCGCCGTCCGGCCGCCGCGCGAGGCGGAGCAGACAGAAGCGGGGCGCCGACCACACCGCGTTCACCGCAGCTCTCCCCCGGCCACCTTCGGCGGCGGGAGCCGCCGCCACCGCGGCGAGGCCAGCGGCAGTGGCGGGGGCGAGGAGGACGCCTGGGGTGCCGGCGGCGGCGCGGATGCGGCTCCCCCGAGTCGCCCGCTGCGGGCGACACGAGGGCTCTTTTAACCGTCATTTTTGCGCTCTAATTATCTCATACTCGAAGCTCCCTGTCGCCACCAGTGCGGCACACACCCTCGCTGCTGGAGCTGTGGCCGCGAGTTCAAAGTCGACAATGGTGCATGTGGTGGTCATCTCCATGAAGCATGACCACTAGGGCCGGCCAAGACGTGTCAGACGTTGAGCGCATCTCTTCTTTAGCGCTCATTGCCCCCATGGACCGTTCGGTCTGCCTTCGTTGTGTGTGTCGAGGCACCCTGGGAGCTTCAAGTATTAGATAATAAGAGTGAGTAGCGTGGGGACGATGAGACCTAGCGTCGGTGCCAACCCGCCGGAGAGGCACAACGCCAGTGACAACCAATTCGAGTGTGGTGTCGTGGTTAGTACGCATGTGAAATGGTTCTCGGTAGAGTTGTTGTTTGGCGCAGGAGATACTGTTAATTTGCCAAAATTCAAATCTTCAAGCTATGGTTAGTACTAGGAAGTAGGTAAGTTCATTTGATACAGGATGTGCATGCATTACCTAACAACAATCTTGGTTAGATACAGTTTTCGTCGAGATATAATTGTACCGGTTTTGGATCTGAAGGTCTAATTCAAGGATGGGCTGAAGCTACAATCTGTAGCAACAGATCCAGTAGATAGTACTAACAAAGAACATGATATTTCTTTTGTTGCTAACCCACACCACATCTTTTGAATTCAAAATTCAAACTTGAAATGTAGCAGTAAGAGTTGAGTACTACTAATGAATTGGAGCAATAATTACTGCCTGAATTGAAACATCTGATAGGCTTAATTAACTAAGCAAAAAAAAAACGCAGACTATCCATCAATTTGGTGGTACCCCCTGGAATAAACAACAGCTATGTGAGCTGCTATAAGATTGACAGAACAATCTGTTCGTGTGAGCAATAGACTAGATGCGTTTGACATTCCGACACCCGTGCATGGAAATGACCAACCAAAGTGATCTCTGAATACTGAAGTTCAGAAAACTCCAAAGAGGAAATTAATGAAGCGATGGCAGACGGAGAGAATCCCAAACTAGCACGAGCAATGTCAGTTGCAACAGTGCAAGTGATTTCTCAACATGTACTGCTTCCAGTAGTAGTGCAATAATGTAGATTCTAGGGTCAGATCGAGTTTATGGTGTCATGTTCATTTGTGAACATAGCCATGTGTGGTGTGGCAGCCAGTACTAGTAGTGCAAAATGTAGATTCTGTTATTGTTATCAGAGTATCAATCAATTCGCAACATCGGAATTCATGCTTCGATCCACAACACCTAATTGTTTGGAATGAATGATGAACTGTCCGAAGATTTCTTTTATTGCTTTGTCTTAATGAAACAAGTATCTGAAGATTTCAGGACATGATCCTAGCTAGTAGCTAGTACTATCAGATAATTGAGGTGGTACTAGACTGTCACTATCAAGCACATCACGGACAGACCCTAAACCTTGTCTCGCTCTCTATTTGATCCCATCCGCAGCTTAACCTAACCAGGAGTAGTCACCCGAGCCAAGGTCAAAACACCACATGCGCACGCAGACATGCAGCGACCACCAACACTGACCACCATGGAGTACTTAACTGACCGCTAATCCGTTGACTAATCCGATCCACAGAGCTGGCCGTGCGCGCGCGCGCGCTCTCGGCCACCGGATCGAGCCAGAACATCCACAATGGTTCCCGGGTCCCGGCGGGCTCGGATCGGCCGCCGAACCATCGATGCTCGCCTCGAGAGAAGATGTTCCCGGCTCCCGGCGCGCTGGGATCGGGCGCCGATCGATCGCGGTCCCGAGAGAAGATGTCCGGCGAGCTCGATCCATCTCCGATCCCCGTGAGCATTAATCGCCGTCGCGCGATCCCGAGAGCATCTCGCACCGATCACCATTTTTGAACTCGCAGTCTCCGCTGCCACCGAGAAGGGGCTCGGGAAAAGATGTTTCGAGCCTCGCGAAGAACCCTAGCCACTCAGATCCCCATGCGTGGCGCCATTAATCGTCGCTCGATCCCAGCGAGAAGCGTCAGAGCTCACACTGAGGTCCAGAATATGCACTGCCTGAAGCCCGGATCGCTATGTTTGAACCCCGGCCGCGACCTTACCAAGATCTCAAACTTGCTGCAGCTCCCCTTCGATATTTGAACTGTACGAGTACATTATCTCGAACCTGCAGTAATCTTCAGTGAAGATCATCATCCAGCTTCCAGGCCACAGACCGCGCACGGTCGCACGTGGTTGCGTGATGGTCGCGCTGGGTCGTCCTTGGCCGCGCGAGCTGCAAATGGCGGGCACCAAAGGGAACATTTCTTATTGTGGCAAGTGGCATGCGTTCTCCGTACTTGATGAGCTACAAAGATCGAAAGAGGGTGGGCAGGTATGATTGCATGGTTTTATTTGGACTCCTTTTTTATGTCCAACTTGCAAGCTAGTTCTACACAAGGGAAGCATCCTAGGAAAAGAGTGCGGCAAAATTAACTGTCATAATAATACAATATTTATTTATGTAATGTACATGTATGTTTGTAGTATGAGAAATAGATTATTTTGCAGCATTAAAAAGAAAAGGAAATTCAGTACCACATGATACGGTAGCAAAATGAACACACAAAATAACATTTTATTTGTTACATTCTTCGAATTGTTTGTATACCATATATTGCTACACAAAATAGATTGCTTTCACATCATATGCAACAAAATGGGAAAACAAATCAATTACTGGCAAAATTTGTATACTCGCTCTGGCCCTAAATATATACTCGTCGCAGGTTAACTGAACCTAGACACATTTTAGCCTATATTTTTCTTAAATCCGCGCAAGTATTTAGGGCTAGATGGAGTACAAAAACTTGAGTTTTACTTGTTGTGAAAAAGATTTTTTTTATAAAAAACAAGCACACATGTGTCTAACAAATTTACATTCTACCCTTTTTTATTAACCTTTGATCGATGCACCTTTGAGTTGTATTGCACAAATTTGATTTACAAATATATTCGAAGTGCACAAAGGAGCATGTGCTCTGAGATGGAGATATAAATTTCGATAATGTCAAAGTATTACAAAAGTAATTTGATTTATAGACATTTTGTTTGCGTTCTTGTCGGACTTCGTGGAAAAATCATAGGCTTTACACTTGGTGAAAAAATAGAAAACTAGTGCTTAATTTACTTAGGTTGTTTTTTAGAACACCATAGTGTGGGGCACGGTGTTTTGGCTCATATGTCTAGATACACCTTTTATAAAAATAATATATTTTAAATGCATTTCAAAATAGCAAAAAATTCTTGAAAAAATTCTCATGTGTACGTTTGAACATTCTATGTTTGCACACAAAAGTTTTACGAAAAATTAAGATATTTTGTGTGTCGTGTGCACCAAAAATGTTTTTTACACAAGCTACAACCATGTCTTCTTTTCGTCAAACTTTACGTGTGAACATAAATTGTCTGGATTTGCACGAATATTTTATGAATTTTTTTGACATTTTGAATAATATTTTTTGGGCAGTAGGTGTACCTACACCTATGGAAAAAAAATGCATTTCTGCTATATTGTTTCTCTTTAGGGAATTTTTTGATCGTGGAGTGATAATCACATGATTAAGAACACCTGAATGACATTTTGATAAAGTAACATGATTGTAAAACACAAGAACTTCGAAGGAACAATCGCTCGAATGGAACACATAAAAAATCGAAGGAAAAGCGTTCCTATGGAATTAAATTTGAAAATTAAGTTGGAGTGGATGTACAATATTTTTTAATTAAATTGAGTCATAGGAATCCAATCTGTAGGAACCCAGTAGCATTATTATTATGATCCAAGGCAATCAATATGAAAACATTCTAATCCTACGAAATCCTATGAAATTTCTCCAATTCAAAGAAATAACCAAGGTGCAAAAATGCGCGTACTCAGCGTTAGAACTTGCCAAACATTATTAAATTGATCTAATGTCAACAAAATTACCAAGATTAATTATAAAAATGTATTATTTTGGTGTATGTTATGTTCCATTTGCAGCAATATGTCGTCATTGAAATTGATTATGAGTCTTTCAACTAGGAGAGCCTGGCAAATTCTGAGATAATTTATATGTCTGGTCATTTAAGTGGAGAAGATAAAACACTTAGCATGTGTAGAGTTTGAAAGGACGAGATGTTGCCTAGAGGGGGGGTGAATAGGCGTTTTAAAAACTCTTACGGATTTGGCTTTTAAGAATGCGAAATTAAACTAACGTTTATTTTATAAGCACAAATCCTAAATATGCTAGGCTTGACTAAGTGCAACAACAATAACTAGAGCTAAGCAAGATAGGCACAAGATATATGTAGCACAAGTGATACCAAGATATATGTACTTCAAGCACGATGGCTATCACAAAAAAATAAAGCTCGGGTATAGAAATAACCGAGGCACGTGGAGACGAGGATGTATTCCCGTGTCCCTTCCTTTGCAAGAAGGTACGTCACGTTTGGAGGAGTGGAGGTCCCACGAAGGATTCCCCAATGTCATGAAGGCTCACCCTATTCTCCGAGTCAAACTCACGAAGGATAATGGTCCTTTCCTTATGGTTAGCTTTTCCTCCACTCCGGAGATGGCAAGCTCCAAAACCACTTCACAAGCTCCACGAAGGAGAAGCCCGGGCCTCTTCACAATCTTCCTTGAAGAGGTCACCGGAGCACCAACCGCCAAGCCAACTAGGAGGTCTCCCTCCAAGAGTAACAAGCTCACGGTCTCTCACTCGAACTAATCGTGGTGGAGAGCCCAACACTATGAATGATACAAAGCAAGAACACTAGAGGTGTTCAAATCCTTCACACTCAAATCCCACCAAAGCAACAAATGCTAGGATGAGATTAGAGAGGAAGAACAATAGAGGAAATCAACAAATGACTCCAATATCTAGATCCCAAGAGACCCTCTCACTTAGAGAAGGAATGGATTGGATGAGGTTGTAGATCTAGATCTCCTCTTTCAAATCCCCCAAGAATATGTAAGAATCATAAGAGGAAATGGAGAGGAAGCAAGCTCAAGAAGGTCAACAATGGTGGTAAAAAACGTGCCTAAGAACCCTAAGAACAATAGGGAAGAAGGCCCCTTTTATAGCCCATCAAAATATGAATATTTGGGGGCAGAATCGAGCCACACCCGGTACTGGACCCGGTCCCTACCGAGTTGGCTACCGATCTACCCGGTAGCAGCACTCGGTGGACCGGGTTGTGTACAGAAACTGCGATAACTTTTGCATCCGTACTCCGATTTCGATGATCTTGGGCTCGTTGGAATCACGACAACGAGCTCTACAACATTATGCGTACAAACATCATAGTACAACTATTGAGTAAGAAACATAATATAAAAGGTTTTGACCTATCTATAAAAGAGACACCGGTAAAACCTCCAAGCTCGAAAACGCAATATAAGATGCATACGAATTCCGTTTTCGATAAACTTGGGCTTGTTGTAAAGCTAGCAATAAGCTCAAGAACCTCACACAGAGAAATACCAAGAAGCAACAAGATTTATGTAATGCAAAGCATGCAAAGGGTTGAGCTCCCTAAGACGATGTGATCAAGTTACCGAACCGAAAGCCCCTCTTGATAGTGCGGCTATGTATCCTATAACCTGGTCTCCCAACAACCACCTTGAGACCGGTAAAAGGAAAACCTAGCAAGGCCATACCTTTGCCTTGCGCATCCCGCTTGATCTTGATGATAACTCTTCAAGCTTCACTCTAGCCGGAATGCCTCACTTGATCATCGTTGCTTCGTGAAGACTCACAAATGCTCCCCCATACACCATGATGGGAAAGCTCCATTGATGCACATCTTCACATGTCCATTATCACCAAATGGACGGCAAGCTTCAAGCATATGATCATCTTGAGATGCTCAACTTGAACTTGCCCAACTCAACCTTGATGACGATCACCACTTGACGCCATCCTCTCATGGGCTATATGAGATCTCACTTTTGATGCATGCCCATGGAAAGATACCTAACCCACATAGACAACACAAGGGAACATATATGATGGGTTAGTTCATAAAGCATAATTGACACGGCTTACCATACCACATGACTTCTCGTGGCACATTCTTCATGCTTCATGTGTTGACCAAACTTGAATCTATTATTCACTCTTTGTATTGGTCAACCTTGTATCTTCTCATGCTCTATCATACTATCTTGAGGTGTATATAGAATTCTTCATTTGTTTGCATGCTCTAAATCTTAGTCAACCATAGCTCAACTTATGAGACTATCATGACACCGACTTAGAGCCATAATTTGAATTCTTCACTTGGAATCAAGCACTCAAGATCTTGATCAACCTTGTATTGGTCAACCTTGTATCTTCCCATGCTCTATCATACTATCTTGAGGTGTATATGGAATCCTTCATTTGTTTGCATGATCTAAATCTTAGTCAACCATAGCTCAACTTATGAGACTATCATGACACCGACTTAGAGCCATAACTTGAATTCTTCACTTGGAATCAAGCACTCAAGATATTCATCATTCGTTGCTTATCACATAAGCTAGAGCATGGCTAATATTGAGTTTCACGTAAGAACTCCATCTTCATTTCTTCTTCTTGATCATATCATATATATATATCTTCAAATCGATGATCTTGATGCCAATACACAAGGTATATCTTTATCTTCATGACATCCATACTTTTTTTTGACACAAATGGCATCCATACTTGAACCCAACACATGGAATACAAGTAGTACCTATGGAATATTCCTTCATATAAACTCAATGAAACATTAGTCCATAGGGGTTGTCACTTAATTACCAAAACCACACATAGGGGCAATATACCCTTACAGAGTTTTTTTTAACATTTCAAGTTAGCTTTTACGATTCCGTTGTGCGGTACTTTATTAAAAATGAATACCTTGTTTGTGTAAATTAGCTTTCCATGTATAATGAAAAATGCGCCCCACTTCATGGAACCGACACCGTCATGCCATGTCCCCCGTTTTTGTGCGCATCCGGTTCACATGCCCAGGCCAGACACAAGGGAGAAGACGATCATGTTGATATGTATGAGTGGATTGCCTAGAGCTTTTCATCAGTTCGGACTTTTGGTTACGTTGGCTAATGCATGCAGTTTAACATGGTATCACAGCCTAGGGTTTCGAGTTCAAGTTCTGGCTTTTGCAATTTATCCTAAATTATCGTTGCTCCATGAGTATCCTCGTATAGGCCTTTGATCCTGCCTCTGACTCTACACGTGTTGACTTGTCTCCCATCACACGTGAGGGGGTGTTGAAGTGTATACGTAGATTGCCTAACCATTTCCATGAGTTTGGACATTTGGTTATGTTCGCTAATGCATGACGCTTGACATGGTATCAGAGCTCATGGTCTCAAGTTCGAGTCCTGACTTTCACAATTTGCCCACCCCTATGTCCACCGCGTATACGATCATTCGTACGTGTGATATTCTTTTTTTTCACGTGTTGACCTTCTCTTCTCTTCTCCCGATCACACGTGAGGAGGGATATTGATATGTATAAGTAGATTACCTAGCTTGGGACTTTTAGTTATATATTTGCTAGTGCATAAAGCTTAACAGATCACTGTTTGGAATCCAGGATCTTTGCTCGATTATCGCGAAAAGTGAACTATTGTGTATGCCTCTTTTTTACATTCCAGCTAAGCGTTCAACAAGTAAACTTACATTGAGTTCCTTCGCTATTTTCTTATCGAGCTATGAAGTAGGCGCGGAGTATTAAACTAGCTACCTACCTAATTGGATTACCAACTGGTTGGTACACATGGAAAGACCATTTTCAGAGAGCAAAGGTTACATGCACGGCAAGATTTGCAGGTACGTGGCATGACAGAATCCCCAAAATGTGGACGCTGATGGCACCGTACCGGATCGATACACAGACTTTGGACAGGTCTCCGTGCCTAGATCAGCATTTAAATGAAAAGTTTCAAACGTGAGCTAGCTCCGCGTCTACTAATTAAAGGACGCACGCGACGCGCGAACTCCGTGATCGACCAGCGGTGTAGACGTAGGTGCGTCGCACGTCGGTGTGTTGATGATTTGGAGGTTGATACGGGATCAGGATTCAGGAGTAGCTCGGGCTGGAGAGTGGTGGAGACCATGTGACGTCTTGTACGTTTGGTGCTAGCATGCTCTTCGACCGTACGTGAGAAGGCAGCTACGCACGCGGAAAGTTGGGGATTGTTTCTCATGTACGTAGGCTGGGGCTGAATACTACTCCACATTAAAACTGCCAAAATTGTTCTTGGATTAATCGAGTTAATATTCATGGAAGGAATGCCGTTCATCGAACCTACTGATGAATTGGAGCCCGCCTTCAAACTTCAAGATTTGTTAACATTCGATCTATACTAGAAGCTGCTCGCGATCAGGACCACATAGATAAGGGAATGAGTCCATGTATGGCTGTATGTACCGTAGCACGTGTGCACCATCGTCCACATTCATGTATCAACTCCTTCTGCTATTATCGCTAAGAGAAGGAAAAAAAAACTACTTACCATAAAACACAGAGGCCGGGAGTACCCTATTCACTAGAACTTCTACCGAAATATCTCACTTAGTAGCCCTTATATATGGTTTTACCCCCAATTTAGCATTTTGGTTGTTTTCATTAGATAGGACCGACATGTTACATCGACGTGGGGCAACAAAATGTGTCAAGATCGGAGGTCAGCATCGACGATCATGTCCAGAATTCTTATCTCCATTTGTTCCATTACTTATCATCATTCTGATAATTTCGAACCCCGTTCATCAATTCAAAACATTTTTAATGGACACACACACAAAAATTGACGGCCCATAGCTTCTTAAAGGGGCATTCTAGTTGAATTTTGAATAATATGTGTATCAAATGCGCAACTACATGATAAATAGTGGAATTCACCTTTTCTTATATATCTATATTGTGCAATTTTAGCATGCACAGAAGTATAAATAAGCACCAAAAATACCACTGTCTCTGTTCCATATAAGTTGTCGCTCATTTTAGTGTGTCTGCTCACCGTTTCAGCAACAAAAAATATTATGGATCAGAAGGAAAAGTAATATTTAGTTATGACTTAGGGGCTCTACCGACGATAGCATACCCGATAAAATTAAGGTGGATATTAACCCAACTGAAACAAGGCGCCATGAAATAAAGGACCACTGACCGCTGGTGTTAAGTCTAGTTAACTTGTAGGCAGCATTCTAAGTCTTGTAGGCAGCCTTTTCCCTGAAAAAATAAATACTTGTGGGTACGCTTCTACATGGTGTTCTTTCTTTTATTCGTCAGCCATCATCAAAGTCGCACTGGCATGTGTAGGAGTTTTTGTCGAGCTACGTCGGTCTCCACCGGCCACGGAGCCCAACTTTTCGGTGACACTTTTATACGTGGTTAACAGTGGCGGAGGTTGACAGGAAATGCAGGGGGCAAAAGAAAAAAATACTAGTATTTGGAGGGGAAAAGGGTGAAAAGAAATCTTTCTAAGCAGCTCCAAATAAAATCCTTCAGATTTTTGGACAAAGCTGGGGGGCGGTGCCCCCCCCCCCTCCCCGACTTGTAGGAACGTCATTTTTAAAATTGTTGCACATCCGAGACACGAGAATGTCACAACTAGGTTTTAAAAATATACTTTAGTGAGTTAACAAAAAAAAAGTAAACATTGGATGTGCACCATATAAACATATTATAATTGTGAGCCGTACAGAATCAAATGTTTGTATGCACAACTACAATGTTAATATAATCGATATTATGTGCAATACACAAAATATCATTACATATTTCTCGAAAATACGGTGTTACAACATTTATTACATATTTTTCCTTTTTTTTGAGCCTTCGAGCCATTTTTTTACATAAAGTGATGGTGCAACTAGTTACATAAAACCAATATTCACAGACCATCTAGTAGGATTAAACACTCTTCTGTTAGAACAACAACACACTTATTTTCGAAAATCAAATATCAGATACATACACATACACATGAACTGGAACACGCAAGATGGATCTTATGCCATGATACTCTTATGGAAATAACCCCTTACAAAAGAAGGTGCAAAAAGGTACTTGGAGATCCCTCTATCTCCAACGACTATTGTGCGACTTTGCCGTCGTTGTAGCAATCACCAAAGAAGGACATCATATGGGCTAGGAGATATAACCCTCACAACAGTTGTGATTCACTATCTAGATGTGTGTCTGGCCCGAATAGTGAAGGCATTCCTCGTGTGACATGTCGACTAGGACCAAGCCTTAGAACTTAGCAGCCCTAATATCATTGTCATGGTTGTTCAAAGTACCTGAAGAAGAAATGATGTATCCTTTCGCCTTCTCCGTTGATTTAGCATTGAAGCATCCACCTTCTGACGCGTTGTCCAGGACAATACCCATTTGCCATCTCTCGTAGAAATCATCATCAATCCTATAAGACACATGAGAGGACGACCCGACGGATGGAGCGGTGCAGGAAGATTGGAAGAATATAGTACCTCATGTCGTCACATGGAGGGCACCATCGCGCACACAAATCCAGATCGAGGATTGCGACGAATACCAAAGTTCCTAGATCTATCAGCGACGAGAATGTAACCATCACATCGAGGTGTGAAGAACATGAATCGCCCTTATTTTTGCTACCATTGTCGTTGTTGCCACGCCACGCCACCTCACTGTCGAAATCCTAGGCTAATAGGTCATGCACTAAAACATATACAGATCTACACGATAGATAGAGGAGTTGTGAGAGCCCTGGTCCTGGAAGTAGAGACTTAGGGGTACATGATCACCTTCTGTGAAAATAGGAAATGTGAGAGGAAAACTTCCTTTTTGAATGGCAGTTCCAAAAAAACGTACTTCAATGTCAAAAAAGCGTATTCGTAAAAATATTTGGAAGAAAAAGACTTATTTTTCCATAGTACAGGCTTATTCTTTAGCAAAATCAAAATCATTTTCGAGTGGCAATGAGCATCCAAAACCAGAAGGGGGCCTTCTTCGCCTTCCACCTAAGCTGCGCAGGAAAGGCCCAAAGCCAATCCCAGGGAACAGTAAAGCTTCATAGGGTCTTTCTGTCCAGGTGCGTTCCCCAACTGGGGAGGTTATCTTTGGAGGGGAAACTATGCGTTTTTGGGACCCCACCCACCTAAGTAGAG
Organism: Lolium rigidum; assembly: GCF_022539505.1. Classification (NCBI taxonomy): domain Eukaryota; kingdom Viridiplantae; phylum Streptophyta; class Magnoliopsida; order Poales; family Poaceae; genus Lolium; species Lolium rigidum. The sequence goes on from NC_061511.1 coordinate 241,345,267, forward strand.
AACTGTTACAAATAAAGAGGAAACTAATAAATGTTGAAAATTGGGACACCACGAAAACATCATTGAGAACTTAGTTACTACTACCAAAATCCCAACTCATTCATCACATAGAAGAAGTCAATATCAGCACCATTAAACATGCTCAAGCCATTCCAACATCCCAACTATACACAACATCTAACTATCACAAAGCTCACAAACCAAGTCCAAAATACAAAAATCCAAAAAACAAAATCCAAAGGAGAAAAAAGAAAACAAAAGAAAAATACTCCCATTCCATCCATCCCCTTTTGCCCTTTCCCCATCCCACGTTCTCCAGCCTCCTCACAGGCCTACAACACTACTAGAGTAGCAGTCGTATCAAAACCACCACTGGGCACCACTGCCGAGTACTGGATCTCGCACGCATTTCTCCACCGCCCGCCCCCGCCATCCCTCCCGCGCTTATCCCCGGTGAATGCCACCGCCCGCGCCGCCGCCTGCCCCCGCCCAGTGAGCGACCCGCGGCGAATGGCGCGCTCCCGCCGCCCCCAGCAGCCGCCGCAGCCGAGGTCCCCGCCGCCGAGGCCCAAGGAGCCCGAGGCCGCCGCGGGCCCCGGGTCCGCCTCCCGCCCCCGCCGCGCCCGGCGGCTGCGCGTCCAGAGCCCCTCCCTCGCCTCCGCCCGCCGCGCGGCCGCGCCGCCGGCCACCCCGCCGCTCCGCTGGCCCGGGGACGCCGTCGCCCCGCCAACCGGCGCTGCCGGCGCGTCCGTCAGGAAGATCGCCGCGGCGCTGTGGCGGGTGCACCCGCCGCAGGCGCCGCCGCGGGAGTCCGGGGAAGCGCGACGGCGGTTCGAGGTACGATTTCGTCTCGAGATCCGCGTGGATCTTCCGGTGGTGGTTGTGTCTCAACTGCTTTCCCGTTCTAGGGTTTCATGTGACCATCCTTTGGTGGAACCGGCGGTGAAGTTGTTGTTAGGAATTAGATATGATTTTGTGCTCTGTGACGCGTTGTTTTTGTCGCTCCAAAAGTTTTGAGCCGATTGGACCGGCCGTGTTGAGCGCAAATTTTGTCACATTGTTGTTACTGCAACACATTGTGTCAAAACTCAACAACTCGAGGTTGGGGGATGTGAGCCGGAGGTGGAATTTTTAGCATCATAGTACAACTCAGAAATGGGCATCTGGGTTGAACATTGATCGCATTGCAATGATTAGCAGCAACTTGGCCGAGTAAATTTGGGTTTAGGAAGATGTAGCAGAGTATATCTTGTGGGCCAATTTGGTACAGCTATTTTGTTGCGTTTAGTCCATTTTCTGTGTCGATCCAACTGCTGATCATTGTCGGTGCAGATAGCTTAGTTTTCCATTCCTCTCCATCATTTGGGCCCAAGGGATATCCATCTCCATATTTCCATTATTATCTACCATACTCTTATTTGGTTGCGCGTGGTCCCTAGATACAGATGTTGATAGTGTTACTATCTAATGGTGACCAGACCATCAAATGGATAGTTTTTAACAATTTTTATGCCATTTGACATGTGAACTTTGTAACAGGCTAGTTATATATGTTGTTTTAATGTGTTTGCGGCGAGCTAACACAGCGAATTTGCAGCCTAACCCGAAGCCTCTGCACACGCCGGACCGGTGCAATTACTATAAAACTGTCCTGGAAGGCAGGTCAGGAAGAAAGCCTCTTGTCAATGGCAGCATTCATGAGGTATATCCCTTGTTCATGAATTATTACTTAGAGTACGGTTCCCTGCCTTCATTTCTGATGTTGTTTTATTGATCAAATGCTTTTGATCTTAAATCAGGTGGGAGGTTACTCTCCGTCACCTCGAATCGAAATGGAGGTGGCAACCAAGTGGGACCGTCGGTACCTGAACACATTGAGGGACGCCGACTACGACTCCTTTGACCAATATCCAGTGACTGCTGATGAGGAGGTCTCTGCACTAAAAGCAGAGGTTATGCAGGCCCGCAGCCGGATTCATGAGCTGGAAGCTGAGAGTCGGTCTGCAAAGAAAAAGCTTGATCACATGTTAAGGGGCCTTTCCGAGGAAAAGGCTTCCTGGAGGAGCAGGGAGCATGATAAGGTTCGGGACATCTTTGATGGTGTTAAAGAGGGTCTGAACCGGGAGAGGAAGAACCGACAAAGGGCAGAACTTATGAATTCCAAGTTGGTCAGTGAGCTATCCGAGTTGAAGTCTGTAGCAAAGCGGTACTTGCAAGATTATGAAAAGGAGAGAAAGGCCAGGGAGCTTATGGAGGAGGTGTGTGATGAATTAGCAAAGGAGATCGCGGAAGACAAAGCTGAGGTTGAGGCTCTGAAGAGTGAATCTATGAAGATGAGAGATGAGGTGGAGGAAGAAAGGAAGATGTTGCAGATGGCTGAGGTTTGGCGTGAAGAGAGAGTTCAGATGAAGCTTGTTGATGCAAAGCTGACTCTGGACAGCAAGTATTCACAGCTGAGCGACCTTCAGTCTGAGATCGAAGCTTTCCTCAGAAGCCACCGAGGAAATAGCGTAGATAAGGAAACAGTGAGAGATGCAGAAATGCTCAAGGAAGCAATTTGCTCTATGAAGCTTCATGATATCAAGGAGTTCTCTTACAAACCACCACCTGCTTCAGAGGACATTTTTGCTGTATTTGAGGAACTCAGACAGAGGGAAGATACTAGTGAGAAGGAGATTGGGCAGTGCAACGGAGATACCCCCATCAGTCATGCAACACAGATCCATACAGTGAGTCCTGAAACTGACATCTTCCTGGAGAAACCATCAAAGAAGTATCCCCGCCAACCCTGTGCAAGAAATGAAGAGGAAGATGATAGCGGATGGGAAACTGTTAGCCACGTCGATGAGCATGGCTCTAGCAACTCACCCGGTGGAAGTGAACCGTCAGTAAACGGCTTCGGTGGACAAAATGGTGCATCAGTGAGTGGAACAACGGACTGCGATGACTGCAGGTCAAATAGTGAGATCAGCGAAGTCTGTTCGACAACAGCAGAGAAGTTCCGGAAGAAAGGGTCTTCTTTCGCCAGGCTCTGGAGGTCATCAAACGACAATGGTCGCAAGAAAATAGGATCAGAACTGACGAACGGTAGGCTCTCAAGCGGCAGAATATCGAACTCCGCTCTCTCACCCACTCTGAAGGGCAGCGAAGTGTGCACGGTCTCACCAAGCGTAGGCGAGTGGAGCCCGGAGTCGGTAAACCCTCACGTGGTTCGGGCAATGAAAGGGCGCATAGAGTGGCCCCAAGGCGCGCAGAAGCACAACCTTAAGTCCGGCCTTATGGACTCGAGAGTCGACAGCCGCAAGCTCCAGCTCCGTCAAGCATTGAGGCAGAAGATATAGCATGGCCCGGTCAGACGCTATCTTCTATGGCTGAACATAGAACTACCTTGCCTGGTAAGGGGTACCTGTCCTGGAAGAAGAATCATCGCATTATTGGCCCTGAAAAATATTGGTGCTATCACCTGCTGTACCTAATTGAATTTCTGATAGCACTTAGCTCGCTTAGAAAATCCACGACGTCCTTGTAATCAGATGTAATAGTCATAATTTTGTATCAATGCATTACTTGATCAAGTCTATAGCTTCTTCCTTTATGACTACTTGGTTCTGTTTCTGTGGTTGAAAATCTGACATACTGTATATTATCCTAGTATCACTTCACTATCTTGCTGTGACCATGTATGGTATCTTAAGCTAAGACCAAACCTCTGTGAGGAAGTGGAAGTTGTGAAGAAACAAATTTGAGTTGTTATGCATTGTAAAGTTTTGAGCGCGTCTGTCCATTTGATTCTCCAGGGATCTTCAGCATTTCTGCCAAATGATTTGTGATTGGTGCAGTAAAGGTTGCTACAAGCCTACATCTTGTGTTTGCTTTTCACGATTCTTTGCACTGTTTTTAGATTTCGATGTTCAGTGCGCTGATAATTTGTACGACCAACAATCGTTTAGAGCCCTGGGTAAAATATTCTGGGGTCAATTTTTTAGTGGAATAATTTGGATTGAAATGAAAAAGGGAAGAATGGCATCCACAGACCCCTACAGCATCAGGCATTTTATTTTTTGAGGGTGACTGCATCAGGCATTTGTTTTTTCTCATCAGGTCTGTTTGCACTGGCGGCCCACATCTATTATGGGCTTTCTCTAACCTGCAGCCCAAACATACCGAGCGGAGCCTCTCTCGAAACAAAGCGACTTGCTCACTTGCAGGTGCAGCCGTGCCGCGCTTCCGTTTAGTCCCACCTCGCGCAGCCAGAGCGGAAGGAGGCGAGGACGTGCTATATAAGCAGACCCTGGGCGGAGGGGAGAAGCATACCTTTCTCGGCCTTTTGGCTAAGATCAAGTGTAGTATCTGTTCTTATCAGTTTAATATCTGATATGTGGGTCATGTGCCCACAATGATATTAAATTTATTTTTTGTGGGGGAGGGTCCACCACAGTGGCTTGCCATTGGGGCCCTCGCGTGTTGCCCAGGCGTTGCACTACTGCTTGGGCCTGGCGCACCCCAACCAAAACAAATTGAAAATAATGTTACTGTTGACGAGTTTGTAGAACGATGACTGTTTAGAATTGGATACTTAAGAATGCTTCCTTATTCACTTACGAATATCAATTGGTAATCAAGAGCGTCAGATGATTTGTTCTTTTGACATTCTGCTCCTCAGGACTGAAGCAGTGTATGTGTAGGTACAATCAGACCAGAATCATTAGAGCATCTCCACTCGTTTGCCCTCCTCACACCGAAATCCGGGGAAATTTACGGTGGGAGGGGTGGGAGTAGTAGTTTTCCAGCCGCGTTCTCAGGCGAAGACGGCGATCTAAATTTGAAAAACGGAAACTTGACAAACTACGGCTTAAAACGGTAGAATTTAGACTAAATTTAATGATATTCACTATATAGAGGGCGAAGTTCATACAGAGAGGCCGAATTCGACTATATTTCAAATTCGGCTAGGGGAATACAACTGTAAATATTAAAACACGGCGCTCTACATGCCGAAATGGCGGTAGAACACCGTGTAGTCCATGTCGCCGTCGCCGCCATCATCGTCGGAGCTGTCGTCGTCGAACTGCGGCGGCGCCGAAGCCGCCTGGCTGCTGCCTTGGCCGGCGTCTCCCCACCGGCCACTGGTGCGAGGCGGGGACGGCGATGGCTTGTACCAGTCGTCGTCGGAGGCTTCGAGGTCAACGACGGGGACGGCGGCGCCGGATGGAGGAGTCGCAGGCCGGCGGTAGCGAGCGACGTCCTCGAGGAGCCTCGCCTGCCGCTCCGCCTCCTCCTTCTCCCACTGCTCACTCGACCAGGCGCAGGCCTGGTCGAGTGGCATGGCGTTCTCAGCGGGGACGAGGTCCTGGAGGGACGTCGCGATGAAGGCCTCGAGGATGGCGGCGTCCTCGGCGCTTTCCTCCACCTTCACCTTCGCCGGCTTGCGCTTCCGCTCGCCGGAGGTGTCGTGTTCGCGCTTGGGGCGGAGCCGTCCTTGTGCCGTCGAGGGCTCGCGGATGACGATGCCGCCGCCGCGCGCGCGGTTGCTTGGCGTGGAAGCCGGCTCCTTTTTCACCGGCGCCAAGGATGGCGCCGACCTGGAGAGCGACCTCGACGCCGATCCGGAAGACGACGAGCTGGCAGCCATGCGCCGTGGCTGCCAGCTGTTTCCCCGGCGAGGGCGGCTGGCCGATGCCATCGATGGAGGGGGCATCGTCAGCACCGGGACATTGCCGCCCTCGATGTGCTCGAGGACGTTCTCTAGCGTCCTATTCGGCGCGCTCCACCACCGTCGGCGACCCGCGGCGTTGTTGCGCGGAGGCGGAGGCGGCGGGCCGTCGTAGGACGCCAGGTCCCGCTCCCACCGCCGGAGGAAGAACGAGTTCCACCTCGTGTAGTTCTCGGGGTGGTGGCGCGGGCTGGCGCGCTCTTCGTCGGTCATCGCCATTCGAGCCTCCTCGATGGCGACGTCGAGGGCGTGGCCCTGGGGCGGCGGCGGGATTGGTACGCCGCCAGCACTTAGCCGCCACCCGCCGTCGGGAGGCCTCGTGTTCGGCGGGCAGGGGTACCCCGCCTGGTGGAGGAGGTGCCCCTCCCACGCGTGGAGCGACCGGCGGGGGAAGCCGTTGTTGGCTGTGCCATCTTCGTCGTTGAACGCCATGGATCGGGAGAGTGGAGGGAGAGTGGAGCGCGGATACGCGTCGCGGCGAGCGGAGCGGGGTATATAGGCGCGGCTGGTGCCGGCGATAAATGCCGCGTGGAATGCGACGCGTCCGCGGCGAGCTGACCGGCGGCAGTTAGTGCGCGCGGAAGACGATGCGTGTGTCGCTGACCGGTCGGGTCCACCTCTGCGGCGAAGACGAAGCGAAAGCGCGGGAGAGATTTCTCGGCGTTTCGCGCGCTTTCGCTTCGTCCGGAGTCCCCGAGCGCTTCCCAGTAGGCCGGGGTTGGCGTGGGCTCGCCCGATGGATGAAAGCCCAAATCCGGCGAAAAACGAGCAACCGGGGACGCGGCTGCGCCATTTTTCGCTGTCCGGATGAAAAAATGGCACGTCGGTGGCCTGTTCGCGGAGAGTGGAGATGCTCTTACGAGTCGCTAGTACTAGTCCTCCTTGGGATCGTATTCAGGTACGGAGTAGAACACTTTCTCTGCATAACCCTTGCGATAAGAGAGATGCGCTCACTTGTCCTTGCTTGCTTTGCCGACTAGTCGCTGTCGATGAACTAAAACTTCCCAATTCATATTCAGCTAAAACTTTAGTACTAGTTTATATCACGCTGCTGACTTAGGACAGTGCGCCGAACTTCTTCCTAATCTGAGGCGTCGTGTTACTGGAGTACTACGCCACTACCGTCTACCAGAAACACCAGGCGTCGTCGTTGTTCTCATCCCCTTCGCACCACACTGTACCGCAATCATCGTAAAAACAGCACATCAAAATGCTTATAAGCAGCAACAAGGCTTTCACTCGTAAGATAAGAACCATCAGGTACGGAACAGAGGTATAATAGACCGACGGGTAGTAATAAAGATAGAAACAACTTGGGAACGCAAAACAGAGCCATAGCTAAACGATGGGTAGCTTTATTTGTCGGCAACATCTCAGATAAAGCATACTGATATGCTGGTACAGCAGCATAATTGGGCTACAATACAACTTGCTGGATTCGACAAATAGGGAAGAAGAATTATGAAGACAGAAATAAGCCCCAGCCAGGCATAAACTCATAAGGTAAGAACCATAAGGTACGCAAAGAACTATATATAACAACATAGAGCAACAGATAACCAGAAAGACATAGAAACAACTTGGGACGCAACACGGAGCCATAGTCAAACGATGGGTGGTTTTATTTAATGATCGGCAACATCTCAGACAAACCATACTGATGTGCTGATACAGCAGCATAATGGGGCGTCAATACAGCTTGCATCAAAGCAAGAAAGGATTTTAACAGCAACAACAGCGTTATGTCTTCAATATAGAAGAAATAGCTAGAAGTGTTGAAGCTCTTCAGGCTTCCAGTATTATCTGGTAGCGCACACGATATTGCATACAAGCATTTATATGCAGCTTAGAAGCCGTGGATCTTGATGAGCTCCTTCTTCGCGATCCCAGCCTAGCAGAAAAGGCCAACAACATCAGGATGCAAATACACTATGAGAATGACAAAATGTTATCTTCACGTTGGGACTTGGGAGAAGTCTAAAGTACCTGAACTAGGAAAGTAGCAACATTCTTACGCTGATCACCCTGAAGCTGAATGACCTGTGTAGACAGCGAAATACCTAATCAGTAAAACCCAACATCGGCGGCAGAGAACTGATGACTATCTAAAGCACGGCTGCCGGTATCATACCTGGCCTAGCTCGGGATCCTGCACTACTGTGCCATTGCAGCAGAATTCCTTCTTGAGATCCTTGAGGATCTTGTTGTAACTGTACTCCTTCTTCAAGCCCTGAACAGTAGTCAGACTCTTCCTGCCGTTGCGCTGCTGGATGCGCACATGCACATAATCTTTTGCTCCAGGGCCTGCACCAGCATCCTCAGCATTTGCCTCGGCAAACGGATCTACAAAGCAAGAGACTCTGTATTAGGTAACATGTAGAGCTCAACTACATACGAATGACACTATGAACAACACGAGGTATTTTGAAAGAGGAACAGATTAAACACCAAACACTTGCTTAGGACATAATCATGTTTTGAGAAGCTCAGAAATAGCATGCTATAGAGATACACCAGAGTATAACATGCCAATTTAGTATTTACTACATCAGCAGTAACAGGCAGCAGTAACAGGCATGGATGTAACGGAAGCATACCGAAGGCAGATGGAAGTGTGACGTCGAGATCAGACATGAAACTTGGTTGTTGAGGTTTGACCGGCACCGAACAGATCAAAGTTTATTGCTGGTCTTTTATGTGGTCGCTGCACAAAATCACCGTATCAATCAAATGCCATTCAATGATGGGTAGGTGTTAAGAATACACATAACTGAAAGGTAATTGCAGGAGTGAAGCAAAGCTAGCCCTCTCACGGTTTTAGGAAAGTCATCTCCTTCATGCCTAGCCGACTACAAAGCGCGGCCCACACGTAATTTATCGACCAAAACAGACCAATAGATCCAGAGGCCCACGAATTATTAAGCAGTATCCACGCAGACACAAGGAAACTACTCCGAAGATTGGATTAAGCAGCACACCTAACCATTTCCCTACCACCACGGGACGAGGATTCCACCTATTCTCCCACCCGCAACAGCAGAAACGAACGAATCGCAACAAACTGCTATAAAAGGATTATACCAGCATAGATCGTGAGAGCAATAAATCATTCGTCCGTAGGATTTTCCCCAACTTAATTTGCCAACTAGTATACACTAATCGATTCCCCAAATAGCGAATACCAAACAACTAAAACGAGGCAGATCGCATCATCTCCCGAGACGCCACCAGAACCAAATCCAGAAGAAACCGCGTCAAATCGACGCACCAAAAACTTCCCCACGCCGACGCCAGAACTACGAGATCCGCCAAATCGCTAACCGTGGAAGCCCCGAGCAACCGGAAATTCCTAGAGTTCCCTAGATCGCGGAATTGAAAGCGGGTGTTGGTTACCTTTTGCTGGTGGAGCTGACGCGAGAGAAGGGAGATGGGACGCGGTGCGAGACCGAGAGAGAGAGGAGGAACGCGGTGAGAGGCGAATATGGCTCCGGCCGGGAGGTGGAGGTGTCGCCCAATTATAGCAGGAGGAAACGTATGATTAGGGGAAACCGCCTTTCCGAGAGAGGCTGTACACGGCTCTAGGGTTCTGGATACCTGCCGACCCATCCAGAAAATACTTTTGTTTTTCGTTTCACTACTCTTTTTTTTTTTTTTTGCTCCGTCCAGAAATAAGAGTTTGAGGGAGTCATAGTCATAGAAGATTTATGTTTGACCAAAAAATTAAAAAATCGTCAAGCTAATTTTCAGTATTAAGGTTTTTTAGCATCATTTTTAGTAATATGGTGAGACATGCTAATGCATGGGCAAAACTCGGGTTGGGCTGGGCTTCGAGCAAGGCCAGAAAAAGCCCGGAGCCAAAAAGTCAAGCCTGAACCCGACCCGCTGTCGGGCATGTAAATCAAGCTTAAACCTGGTCCGAGCAAGCAAAAACCTAGACTAAGAAGCCCATCCTGATCCTTACTTAAATTGCGCAACATACAAGCCCGGCCCAGCCCAATGTACATGCTCAAAAATCAAGCCCGAGCCCGGTCTCATCTAGGATTTTGGGCCGGGCCGGGCTGCCCATGCTCAACTGTATCTCGTGGTGTCACACATCTGAAAAATTACAAAGCTTTTGCCACCACAGTCTCTTTCTCTGTTATCTCTTTCACTAACTGCAATACACATCCCCTAAGTTTATCTCTTGAGGCAATCATTCATCCCTCTCTCCCAAGATCAAACAAAAAAAATAGAGGCAGAGGCATCCAAGAACGGCAAGTCGATCAAGACGGTTTTCGCTATGTTCGTTTCTTCTCCCAGGAAAAGGGCAAACAAAAAGACGAACGAGTTGCCGGCGGCGGCTTGATAACGCGTGAAGCACACGTCCGTTGGGAACCCCAAGAGGAAGGTGTGATGCGTACAGCAGCAAGTTTTCCCTCAGTAAGAAACCAAGGTTATCGAACCAGTAGGAGATGAAGGCCACGTGAAGGTTGTTGGTGGAGAAGTGTAGTGCGGCGCAACACCAGGGATTCCGACGCCAACGTGGAACCTGCACAACACAATCAAAATACTTTGCCCCAACTTAACAGTGAGGTTGTCAATCTCACCGGCTTGCTGTAAACAAAGGATTAAACGTATGGTGTGGAAGATGATGTTTGTTTGCGAAGAACAGCATATAACAATGATTGCAGTAGATTGTTCGTTTCTCTTGAGGCAATAATTCATCCCACTCTCCCAAGATCAAAGAAAAAAATAGAGGCAGAGGCATCCAAGAACGGCAAGTCGATCAAGACGGTTTTCGCTATGTTCGTTTCTTCTCCCAGGAAAAGGGCAAACAAAAAGACGAACGAGTTGCCAGCGGCGGCTCTGCTGATTCCTCTACTATGGGGTCTCGTGCTTGCCGGGGATGTAGGGGTCGTCAGATCCGCCGCGTGGCTCTATATAGGAGTAGACTAGGGCTAGTCTTCTTTCTTAGGTTTTGGGCAGCCATGGACTAGGCTGCGCGGTGATGCGGTGCTCTGATCTATCTTGAGGTTATGAGTGCACGTAGTTGTTCCTTAGGCGGCGTTGCCATGGCGGCGGTGGTGGCGCCGCTCTAGGATTTTGTGCTCCTTGCTCCGCTCCTTCCTCGACGAGGCTTCTGTAGGAAAACGTTGCATAGAAAACAAAAAATTTCCTACCGCGAACACGCAATCCAAGCCAAGATGCAATCTAGAAGACGGTAGCAACGAGGGGATTATCGAGTCTCACCCTTGAAGAGATTCCAAAGCCTACAATATGAGGCTCTTGTTGCTGCGGTAGACGTTCACTTGCCGCTTGCAAAAGCGCGTAGAAGATCTTGATCACCGGCACCACGAACGGGTAGCACCTCCGTACTCGGTCACACGTTCGGTTGTTGATGAAGACGGCGTCCACCTCCCGTTCCAGCGGGCAGCGGAAGTAGTAGCTCCTCTTGAATCCGACAGCACGACGGCGTGGTGTCGGTGGCGGTGGAGAACTCCGGTGGAGCTTCGCTAAAGCACGCGGGAACTATGGAGGAGAGGGGCGGCTAGGGTTTGGGAGGGGTGGCCGGCCACTCAAGGGGGGCGGCCAGGTTGTGGTCTTGGGGTGGCCGGCCCCTCCCCTTGGCCCCTCATTATATAGGTGGAAGCCCCAAGTGTTGGACTACAAGTCTCCGAATAAGACCCGAACCCAAAACCTTCCATGTGATAGGGAAACCTACCCAAGGTGGGAATCCCACTTGGGGTGGGATTCCCCCCTTTCATGTGGGGGGGTGGCTGGCCCCCCTTGGGGGAGTCCACTTGGGACTCCTCCCCCTCTAGGGTTGTCCGGCCATGGAGGTGGAGTCCCTCCGGGACTCCACCTTCCTTGGTGGTTTCTTCCGGACTTTTCTAGAACCTTCTAGAACCTTCCATAGAACCTTCCAAATCATTTTAATTCACATAAAATGACATCCTATATATGAATCTTATTCTCCGGACTATTCCGGAACTCCTCGTGATGTCCGGGATCTCATCCGGGACTCCAAACAAATATTCGAACTCCATTCCATATTCAAGTTCTACCATTTCAACATCCAACTTTAAGTGTGTCACCCTACGGTTCGTGAACTATGCGGACATGGTTGAGTACTCACTCGACCAATAACCAATAGCGGGATCTGGAGATCCATAATGGCTCCCACATATTCAACGATGACTTTAGTGATCGAATGAACCATTCACATACAATACCAATTCCCTTTGTCACGCGATATTTTACTTGTCCGAGGTTTGATCTTCGGTATCAATCTATACCTTGTTCAACCTCGTCTCCTGACAAGTACTCTTTACTCGTACCGTGGTATGTGGTCTCTTATAAACTTATTCATATGCTTGCAAGACATTAGACGACATTCCACCGAGAGGGGCCAGAGTATATCTATCCGTCATCGGGATGGACAAATCCCACCGTTGATCCATATGCCTCAACTCATACTTTCCGGATACTTAATCCCACCTTTATAACCACCCATTTACGCAGTGGCGTTTGGTGTAATCAAAGTACCTTTCCGGTATAAGTGATTTACATGATCTCATGGTCATAAGGACTAGGTAACTATGTATCGAAAGCTTATAGCAAATAACTTAATGACGAGATCTTATGCTACGCTTAATTGGGTGTGTCCATTACATCATTCATTCAATGATATAACCTTGTTATTAATAACATCCAATGTTCATGATTATGAAACTAATCATCCATTAATCAACAAGCTAGTTAAGAGGCATACTAGGGACTTCTTTGTTTGTCTACATATCACACATGTACTAATGTTTCGGTTAATATAATTATAGCATGATATATAAACATTTATCATGAACATAAAGATATAAATAATAACCACTTTATTATTGCCTCTAGGGCATATCTCCTTCAGTCTCCCACTTGCACTAGAGTCAATAATCTAGATTACATTGTAATATACCTAACACCCATGGCATTCGGTGTTGGTCATGCTTTGCCCTAGGGAGAGCTTTAGTCAACGGATCGCTACATTCGGATCGGTGTGTACTTTGCAAATCTTTACTTCTCCATCTTCGATGTACTCGCGAATCGAGTGGTAACGCAGCTTGATATGCTTCAGCCTCTTGTGTGACCTTGGCTCTTGTGCATTGGCAATGGCACCCATGTTATCACAGTAAATGATTAATGGGTCCAATGCACTAGGAACCACACCAAGCTCTACAATGAACCTCTTCATCCATACCGCTTCTGATGAAGCCTCTGAAGCCGCTATGTACTCTGATTCTGTTGAAGACTTCGCCACCGTGCACTCGCTTCGAGCTTGCCCGACTTCATCGCAAGCACCATTCAATATAAACACGTACCCGCATTGTGACTTAGAGTCATCGGGATCGGTGTTCCAACTTGCATCGGTGTAACCACTTACAACGAGCTCTTGGTCACCTCCATAACAAAGAAACATATCCTTAGTTCTTTTCAAGTACTTCAGGATATTCTTGATCGCTGTCCGAGTGTTCCATTCCCGGATCACTTTGATATCCGCTATTCAAACTAACGAGCATGTGCTATATCCGGTCTAGTACATAGCATGGCATACATGATAGATCCTACTGCCGAGGCATAGGGGATATTACTCATCCTTTCTCTTTCTTATGCCGTAGCCGGTCCTTGAGTCTTACTCAAGACCTTGCCTGGTAACATAGGTAAGAACCCTTTCTTACTTTCGTCCATTCTAAACATCTTTAGAATCTTGTCCAGGTATGTACTCTGTGATAGCCCTATTAGGTGTCTTGATCTATCTCTATAAATCTTGATGCCTAATATATACGATGCTTCACCAAGGTCTTTCATTGAAAAACTATTATTCAAATAACCTTTTACACTCGCTTAATAGTTCTATATCATTCCCGATCAATAATATGTCATCTACATATAATATCGGGAATGCTACGGAGCTCCCACTCACTTTCTTGTAAATACATGCCTCTCCATGATATCTGTATAAACCCGAAGTCTTTGATCACCTTATCAAAGCGTCGGTTCCAACTTCTTGATGCTTGCTTCAGTCCATAGATTGAACGCTGAAGTTTGCATACTTTGTCGGCATTTTTAGGATCGACAAAACCTTTGGGTTGTACCATATACAACTCTTCCTCAATGTCTCCATTAAGGAACGCCGTTTTGACATCCATCCGCCAAATCTCATAATCGAAAAATGCAGCTATTGCTAACAAAATCCTCACAGATTTTAGCTTCGCTACGATGTGAGAAAGTCTCATCGTAGTCAACTCCTTGAATTTGTCGGAAACCCTTTGCGACAAGTCGAGCTTTATAGACAGTAATATTACCATCAGCATCCGTTTTTCTCTTGAAGATCCATTTATTCTCGACGACCTTTCGGCTATCGGGTAAGTCTACCAAAGTCCATACTTTGTTATCATACATGGATCCCATTTCGGATTTCATGGCTTCTTGCCATTTGTTGGAATCTGGGCTCATCATCGCTTCTTCATACGTCGCGAGGTCCTCATCATTGTTATCCACAATCATGACATTTAGACAAGGATCATACCAATCGGGAGTGGTACGTTCCCTTGTCGATCCGCGAGGTTCGGTAGTTTCCTCGTTCGAAGTTTCATGATCATTATCATTAGCTTCCTCTCGTTGCCGGCGTAGGCGGTACGAGTACAACTTCCGATCTGCGCTACTCCGATCAACGAGTATAGATTCATCAATCTCATCGATTTTTACTTTTCTTCCAGTCACTTCTTTAGTGAGAAATTCTTTCTCAAGAAAGGTTCCGTTCTTAGCAACAAAGATTTTGCCTTCGGATCTGTGATAGAAAGTGTACCCTATAGTTTTCTTAGGGTATCCTATGAAGACGCATTTCTCCGCTTTGGGTTCTAGCTTGTCCGGTTGTAACTTCTTTACATAAGCTTCGCAACCCCAAACTTTCAGGAACGACAACTTAGGTTTCTTGTTAAACCATAATTCATACGGTGTCGTTTCTACGGATTTTGATGATGCTCTATTTAAATTGAATGCGGCTGTCTCTAATGCATAACTCCAAAATGATAACGGCAAATCAGTAAGAGACATCATGGAACGAACCATATCTAAGAGAGTTCGATTACGACGTTCGGACACACCGTTTCATTGTGGTGTTCCCGGCGGTGTCAATTGTGAAAGTATTCCGCATTTCTTTAAATGCATGCCAAACTCATAACTCGGATATTCACCTCCACGATCAGATCGTAGAAATTTAATCTTCTTGTTACGTTGATTTTCTACTTCACTTTGGAATAGGCCTGGAATTAAAACTCGAAACTCGCGAGCTAAACGAGTAACTCATGACTCGCCTCGCCTCGACTCGAACTCGGTGTATAACGAGCCAAGCCGAGTTTCATATTTTTTTGTTAAACGAGTTCAAGCTAAACGAGCCGAGTTCATCAAACTCGCGAGTAGCTCGTTTAGCTCGATAAAAATGAATTCGGCCCAAGCCCACCAAAATGCGCAAACATATTTGTGGTTTCTCAACTTGGCAATCTTATGTTGATGATATATTGATCATTGTGGTTTATATTTTTGTGGTACCATAGTCCTAATGCTTGTTGTTCATTATTTATGCCCAAATATTCGGGGAAAATGCATTGTACATATTACACGCTCTATTTGACAGTTTTAAACGAGCTACTCGTGAGTTACTCGCGAGCTTTGCGAGTCGAGCCGAGTTTCAAATTCGGACTCGATTGTTAAACGAGTCGAGTCGAGCTAACTCGATTGTTGACCGAGCTTTAGCGAGTCAAGCCGAGCTGGCTCGGCTCGACTCGAATTCCAGCCCTACTTTGGAATTCCTTAAACTTCTCGAAAGTTTCGGATTTATGTTTCATGAAATAGATATACCCATATCTACTCAGATCATCTGTGAAGGTTAGAACATAATGATAACCACCGCGCGATGCTACGCTCATTGGTCCGCACACATTGGTATGTATGATTTCCAATAAGTCAGTAGCTCGCTCCATCATACCAGAAAATGGAGTCTTAGTCATTTTTCCCATTAGACATGCTTCGCATCTATCAAGTGACTCAAAGTCAAGTGATTCAAGTAATCCATCAGTATGTAGTTTCTTCATGCGTTTCACTCCAATATGACCAAGACGACAGTGCCACATATAAGTAGAATTATCATTCAATTTAATTTGCTTAGCATCAATGTTATTTATATGCGTATCACTACTATCGAGATCTAACAGAAATAAGCCATTCTTTTCTGGTGCTCGACCATAAAAGATATTATTCATAAAAATAGAACAACCTTTATTCTCAGACTTGAATGAATAACCGTCTTGCATTAAACAAGATCCAGATATAATGTTCATGCTCAACGCAGGTACAAAATAACAATTATTTAGGCTTAAAACTAATCCCGAAGGTAGATGTAGAGGAAGTGTGCCGACTGCGATCACATTGACCTTGGATCCGTTTCCAACGCGCATCGTCACTTCATCTTTCAGTAGTCTCCGTTTATTCTTTAGTTCCTGTGTCGAGTTACAAATATGAGCAACCGAACCAGTATCAAATACCCGGGTACTAGAACGAGGACCGGTGAGATAAACATCTATAACATGTATATCGGATATACCTTCTTTCTTCTTCTTGACAAGGCCGCTCTTCGGATCAGCCGGATACTTGGAGCAATTACGCTTCCAGGTGTCCATTCTCCTTGCGATAATAGCACTCGGCATCGGACTTAGGGCCGTTCTTAGGTTTCATAGGAGGCGTGGCAGCTTTCTTGCCACCCTTCTTGAATTTTCCCTTAGACTTGCCCTGTTTCTTGAAGCTCGGTGGTCTTGTTGATCATCAACACTTGGTGCTCTTTCTTGATCTCAATCTCAGCAGCTTTTAGCATGCCAAAGAGTTCGAGTAACTCCTTGTTCATGTTCCGCATATTATAGTTCATCACAAAGTTCTTGTAACTTGGTGGCGGTGATTGAAGGACACGATTAATCCCTGGTCCGTTAGGAATCACTATTCCCAAGTCACTGAGTTTCTTCACATGCCCGGTCATGGCGAGCATGTGCTCACTAACGGAGCTGCCTTCTTCCATCATACAGCTGAAGAAATGTTTCGATGCTTCATAGCATTCCACGGCCGCATGAGTCTTGAATATAGCTTTCAGCTCATTCATCAACTCATGAGGATCGTGGTGCTCAAAACGTTTTTGAAGATCGGATTCCGGACCGCACGGGATGGCACACCGAACTTGAGAGTACCGAGTTTTCCGATTCTCGTAAACAGCTTTTACTTCATCGGTTTCAGTTTCGCGGGAGGGTCACCTAGCGGTGCATCAAGCACATATTGCAGATTTCCGCCAGAGAGGAAGATCCTCACATGACGGAACCAGTCGGTGAAGTTGCTACCGTTGCTCTTAAGTTTTTATTTCTCTAGGAACTGGTTAAAATTGATTGGGGACGCCATCTCTACAACATATATTTGCAAAAGTTTAGACTAAGTTTATGATAAATTGAGTCCAAATTTTAATTCAACATAATTAAAAATCTAGGTGAACTCCCACTCAAAACAATATCCCTCGCATTGTCTTAGTGATCACACGAACCAAATCCACCGCACCAAAGTCCGATCATCACGAGACAAGGTGTGATTTCAATGGCGAACACTTAAAGTGTTCATCATATCAACCATATGATTCATGCTCTACCTTTAGGTATCACGTGTTCCGAGACCATGTCTGTACATGCTAGGCTCGTCAAGGCCACCTTAGTATCCGCATGTGCAAAACTGTCTTGCACCCGTTGTATGTACTTGTTGATTCTAACACACCCGATCATCACGAGATGCTTCGAAACGACAAGTCATGGTAACGGTGCTACTAAGGATGAACACTTTATTATCTTGAGATTTTAGTGAGGGATCATCTTATAATGCTACCGTCGTGATCTAAGCAAAATAAGATGCATAAAAGGATTAACATCACATGCAGTTCATATGTGATATGATATGGCCCTTTTGTCTTTGCGCCTTTGATCTTCATCTCCAAAGCACGGACATGATCTCCATCATCTTCGGGCATGATCTCCATCATCGTCGGCGTAGCGACAAGGTCAATGGCGCCGTCTTCATGATTGTCCTCCATGTAGCAACTATTACAACTACTTTGAAATACTACTCAACATGAAATTTAAAGACAACCATAAGGCTCCTGCCGGTTGCCACAATACAATAATGATCATCTCATACATATTCATCATCACATTATGGCCATATCACATCACCAAACCCTGCAAAAACAAGTTAGACGTCTCTAATTTGGTTTGCATATTTTACGTGGTTTAGGGTTTTCGAGAGAGATCTAATCTACCTACGAACATGAACCACAACGTTGATACTAATGTTTTCAATAGAAGAGTAAATTGAATCTTCACTATAGTAGGAGAGACGAGACACCCGCAAAGCCTCTTATGCAATACAAGTTGCATGTCGAACGAGGAACAAGTCTCATGAACGCGGTCATGTAAAGTTAGTCCGAGCCGCTTCATCTCACTATGCCACAAAGATGCAAAGTACTCAAACTAAAGATAACAAGAGCATCAACGCCCACAAAACCATTGTGTTCTACTCGTGCAACCATCTATGCATAGACACAGCTCTGATACCACTGTAGGAAAACGTTGCATAGAAAACAAAAAATTTCCTACCGCGAACACGCAATCCAAGCCAAGATGCAATCTAGAAGACGGTAGCAACGAGGGGATTATCGAGTCTCACCCTTGAAGAGATTCCAAAGCCTACAAGATGAGGCTCTTGTTGCTGCGGTAGACGTTCACTTGCCGCTTGCAAAAGCGCGTAGAAGATCTTGATCACCGGCACCACGAACGGGCAGCACCTCCGTACTCGGTCACACGTTCGGTTGTTGATGAAGACGACGTCCACCTCCCGTTCCAGCGGGCAGCGGAAGTAGTAGCTCCTCTTGAATCCGACAGCACGACGGCGTGGTGTCGGTGGCGGTGGAGAACTCCGGCGGAGCTTCGCTAAAGCACTCGGGAGCTATGGAGGAGAGGGGGCGGCTAGGGTTTGGGAGGGGTGGCCGGCCACTCAAGGGGGCGGCCAGGTTGTGGTCTTGGGGTGGCCGGCCCCCTCCCCTTGGCCCCTCATTATATAGGTGGAAGCCCCAAGTGTTGGACTACAAGTCTCCGAATAAGACCCGAACCCAAAACCTTCCATGTGATAGGGAAACCTACCCAAGGTGGGAATCCCACTTGGGGTGGGATTCCCCCCTTCCATGTGGGGGGTGGCCGGCCCCCCTTGGGGGAGTCCACTTGGGACTCCTCCCCCTCTAGGGTTGGCCGACCATGGAGGTGGAGTCCCTCCGGGACTCCACCTTCCTTGGTGGTTTCTTCCGGACTTTTCTAGAACCTTCCATAGAACCTTCCGAATCATTTTAATTCACATAAAATGACATCCTATATATGAATCTTATTCTCCGGACCATTCGGAACTCCTCGTGATGTCCGGGATCTCATCCGGGACTCCGAACAAATATTCGAACTCCATTCCATATTCAAGTTCTACCATTTCAACATCCAACTTTAAGTGTGTCACCCTACGGTTCGTGAACTATGCGGACATGGTTGAGTACTCACTCCGACCAATAACCAATAGCGGGATCTGGAGATCCATAATGGCTCCCACATATTCAACGATGACTTTAGTGATCGAATGAACCATTCACATACAATACCAATTCCCTTTGTCACGTGATATTTTACTTGTCCGAGGTTTGATCTTCGGTATCACTCTATACCTTGTTCAACCTCGTCTCCGACAAGTACTCTTTACTCGTATCCGTGGTATGTGGTCTCTTATGAACTTATTCATATGCTTGCAAGACATTAGACGACATTCCACCGAGAGGGCCCAGTGTATATCTATCCGTCATCGGGATGGACAAATCCCACTGTTGATCCATATGCCTCAACTCATACTTTCCGGATACTTAATACCACCTTTATAACCACCCATTTACGCAGTGGCGTTTGGTGTAATCAAAGTACCTTTCCGGTATAAGTGATTTACATGATCTCATGGTCATAAGGACTAGGTAACTATGTATCGAAAGCTTATAGCAAATAACTTAATGACGAGATCTTATGCTACGCTTAATTGGGTGTGTCCATTACATTATTCATTCAATGATATAACCTTGTTATTAATAACATCCAATGTTCATGATTATGAAACTAATCATCCATTAATCAACAAGCTAGTTAAGAGGCATACTAGGGACTTCTTTGTTTGTCTACATATCACACATGTACTAATGTTTCGGTTAATACAATTATAGCATGATATATAAACATTTATCATAAACATAAAGATATAAATAATAACCACTTTATTATTGCCTCTATTTGAGGTCCACAAAGGAGCTGGTCTTTGATGGCGCTCCTCCAGATCTTGGGACGTGGTTTCGTGCCTCCATCTCCCTGGCAACGGTGAAGGTGGGATATGATGGGTGTGGACTGTGCATAGAAGATCTTCGATGGTTATTTTGCATTTTTTACTTTCAGGGTCTTTTGTGTAAAAGTTTTGGGTGAGTTGTCTCTCTGGTATGTTCCAGAGCGAGTCTGCGTGTGTTTTACTTCAACTCTTTGAATTCAATGGAACACGAGATGCCTTGATAAAAAAGTCAAAGCAAAAAAAAACTAGACGCCTCAATTCTCTACCCCACACCAAACACCTCTTGACATCCAAGTGAGAAGTGATTTGTATCTCAGTCCCCCCGGGTCGGAAAGCACTTCATCTTCCTTGAGCTCCGCCATCCCTTCCACGAAGTTCCCCATTCGCTCCTTCTTCGTATCGGCTAGGGCCCTTGGTGCGCTCGTGGCCGCGCAGCTGTATAAGCACTACTAGGAATTCGCTTACCAACGGCGCACCAGAAAGTCCTACCGCCAGCGCCTACGCATTCACCGACGACCACCTCGCCGGTGGTAAGCTCTTATCGCCGACGCCTTCTAATTCGCCGGTGATAACTGGCACTTATCGCCGCCGCCTTATGAAATTTGCCAGCGGTATATGTTACCACCAGCGCATAGGCCATTCGCTGGGGGAAACGGGAGTTATCGCCGGCGCTTACTTTCTCGCCAGGGGTAAAGATAAAAATTCGCCAGGGGTAATATTAACTGGATCCAAAATAAAAATCTTGAATTACACGGTATATACAACAGAATACACAATATATACATAGAATATACATGCAAATATCAGAATGACACATCATTAGCAAGATACACATCATTAGAAAGTACCCAAATGTTCATAACATGCATGCATCAATAACATAGGTGTAGATAGTAGCTAGTCGACCATATGGTTCAAACTTTGTGACTCGAAGTAGTAAATATTACACAAATGGATATAAGTTCAGACCTAGCTAAACAATAATGACATGGTAGACTAGAGAGGCGGTAGCGGCAAACATCATCACGGCGAAGGGGGTCCTCCACATCTCTCTCCTCTGTCGCGCTCGAAAGTTGGCGTATCGATCATGTTGTTATTTCTGGCTTTTAACACCTCAGCAGCCAAAGCCCGCTAATTATGTTGTGCCAACGCAACATGCAAATGTCGGTTTGTTCATGAGCATGAGAGGACATAGTAGGGTGGGAAGGTCATCGGCTCTAGTTTTGAATGCAAGTGGATTCCCTCTCGTTTCCTCTTCGGTTGCGATAAGCGTCTCGTTTCCTCTTCTGTCATGATAGATCTCTGGGAGGCTATGTCAGACATTCCTGGCAATGTAGCCGATATTGAAAACTTGCTGGCTCACTTGGAATACCAGCAAGGTACACGGTTCTGTTAGTTGGAGGATTTTTCGGGTTATCTGTGAGGCTGCGACTTCCCATGCCAGAGATGGTTCTCGTTACAATTTCGTGCCTGAAGTTTTTTTTTTAAGAAAGTGGAAAAATATTTTCCACTATTCATTAATTAAGGAGAAGAGTCTTGACAAGACAAAGTTTCGCAATCAAAAGAAAAGAAACTAAGGGATTAGTCTCATGTTATTACAAAACTCAAACACTTCGCACCCGCATCCACCCATAGCTTTGCTTCGGTCTTGATGATGTCCAAGAGAATGGTAGTTGGAGTGGACTTGTTGTTGAACACCCTAGCATTTCGCTCATTCCAAATGGTCCAACTAACAAGCATGATTAGGGAGGCCAAAGTCTTAAGGTTGGCCGATGCATTGTTCAACATCTTCATCCACCAAACCTCAAGGGTGAGGTCGTCCGTCCACTCATGGGTGTGAATGGAGGGGATGCCAATCCAACATTTCACCAATCCTCAAAGGTGCTTGGAGTAGCGGCAATGGGAGAAGAGGTGAGCCCCCGTTTCTTGAGTTTGGTTGCAAAGCGGACAACGCCCGCAATTGGTCCTACCCCTCCTCGCGAGACGATCCGCCGTCCAAATCCTATTACCAACCAAGCAAAGAACTTAATCTTTCGAGGGGGGGGGGGGAGCCTTCCACACAAGCTTGTTCATGTTGGTAGTCAAGCCGCCGAAGAATTGCGCATTTTAGGCTGCGGTCGAGGAGTATTCTCCACCCTCGGTGGTGTTCCATGTGATTATGTCCTCAAGAAGCTCATTCAGTTGTATGCATTGGAGATGCGTCCATAACCGGATGTACTCTTGAATATGTTGGACGGTGAGTTTTATGCACATCCTAATTTTTTTCACCCAAGCATGGTCCAACAACGCTTGGTTGACATTCCATCTCTTTCTTGTGGAAACTTCATAGATTAGAGGTGCAATATCTTTGGGTTTCGAACCATTGAGCCAAGAGGAGTCCCAAAATCTAGCAATCTTGCCATTCCCAATGGTGATAGTAGTGGAGGCATAGAAAAAGTCCATATCAACCTCATCACATGGGTTGCCCATGCCAACCCAAAGGTTGGTTGGGTGTCTCCATTCGAACCAAGGTCATCTCAAACGTAGAGCCCTCACAAATTTCTCAATGTGAAGAATTCCTAAGCCGCCAAGTCTCTTTGGCCTACAAACCGCCTCCCAATTTAACTTGCATTTGCCTCCCATAGAAATCCCCGGTCAATTTTGTTCATGGAAGATTTCGTGGCTGAAGTTGTTACAGCTCAACAAAATAAATTCCATGTTTGGTGTTCTAGTCTGGTTTTATGTAGGTTCCATCACTTGTGGTGTCAGCTTCCTCTCGTTGGAGCCTAGTATCTCTAAAAATCAATAACTCTGCATTTAAACCAGAAAGTTTGCTTATTTAGCTGAATAGCTATTCTACACGTATGTTCTAAGTCTAACACGCTCCTCTCCAGGGCCGGTTCTACATTTTGTGAGGCCCTAGGGCAAAGTTAGCAATATGGCCCCCTATGTCTAATATATAGGTCTCTATTTTTCTTGCAAAATATTAAAAGTTAATATGCACCGGCACATTATTATTTGAGATGTCTATAAATAATTTTTAAGCACTAAAAAATATCATATTTTGCTATGAAGACTAAAAAAGTGGCACAATACAATAAGGGTGACTTCTTTTGGGCTGCTGCTTATGCATAAGCCAGCTTCTGGTTTTCGGTCCGGAAAAGCAGCGGTGGGGATAAACTCCAGAAACTGTGCCGGAGACTTCTTTTGGGCTTCTAGAATTTTTAGTTCATTTGGGTTCAGGGAGGACTAGCACGAGGTCAGCGCCATTTGTAGACAAAAAGGTCGAGCTCGACGCTGGTTGGGGAGGTGGCCCTCGAGCTCGTCGTTGGCCGAGGGTGGACAGATGGTGAGGGAGGTGATTGTGGAGGTCGAGCTCGATGTCAACGTCGCATCTGGAGTAGAAGGCCGAGCTCGGATTGGGGAGGCCGATCTCGTCGTCAGTTGCGGGTGAACAGACGGCGATGGTGGTGGTGGCCGTGGGGCGGCGAGGGCAGAGGCGGACGTGGGGCGGCGAGTGCAGAGGCGGACGTGGGGCGGCGAGGTCGGAGGCGGCCGTAGGGCGCTGGAGCGAGGTCAGAGGAGGTCGTGGGGCGGCGGCGGAGGACGAGGTCGTGGGGCGACGGCGGAGGCGGCCGTGGGGCGGCGAGGTCGGAGGCGGCCGTGGGGCGCGGCGGCGAGGTCGGAGGCGGCCGTGGGGCGCGGCGGCGGAGGACAAGGTAGTGGGGCGTACCTGTTCGCTCTCTATCGCAGAAGCTCGGGAAACGGAGGAGAAACACCTCACGAGCAGTTTCTCCCTATACACACGAATTGGGCTTCTCGGTGGAAATAAGCCGGGCTGAAGCTAGAGACTTCTTTTGGGCTTCAGCGGTGTGCCACCTCGAAGCCGGCCAAGAAGCCCAAAAGAAGTCACCCTAAGTGGAATAGTATTTCTTGCTTAATTGATTACCTCACATAAGAACCAAATTCGAATGATTCCATTTTGCGATTGTCAATATTATCCCATGTTCTAGAATCATGTGTAGATAAAATATAATCATCTTGTTCATCACCATTTGGAGCACTAAAAAATATCATATTTTGCTATGAAGACTAAAAAAGTGGCACATTACAATAATTGGAATAGTATTTCCTGCTTAATTGATTACCTCAAATAAGAACCAAATTCGAATGATTCCATTTTGCGATTGTTCATCAACAAATTGGTCATCAAATTATCGCGAACCCCTCCCCAACCCCCTCACAGCAGCGGTATGAAAGTAGAGGCTAGATGTAATTGGTATCTTCTTGATATTAATATATTCCCTTTATCGAAAAAATCGCCATTTGGAGCATGAGACAAAGAAATCTCTTGTTTTCTTTTATTTTTTTTCGCGTCCCCAGATTTATGTTTTGGGGTTTTGCAACACCTAAAATTGGGAAAAAAATAAAAACATTATATAACAAGGTAGAACCCTAATCTAACATGTAACATGCGTGATGTTTTCCTGATTGGTTAAAGTTTCGAAGAGAACGATTATGGATGATAATACATACCATGGGTGGCGGCGAGACCGGCGCAGATGAAATCCTCTCAACGAGATTGATCAATTTCATAATTCCCATACACCAATTGAGTCAGGGACTCATGTTGATCTCCAGGTGGCCGAGGCAGTACATTAGGCAGTTAGGAAGACGGACGTCATTGTTCAATGTTGAGTTGAAGAGGAATCATCAGATCGATTGCTGCCATGTGCGTGCGTTTTAACCCAGAAAAATTCAGCCCAAGTAACACAGCCGCTGGGCAAGGTACAGAAGTGCGGGTCATGGGGCCCCTCCCAGCCATGGGCCCTAGGCTGTCGCCCAAGGTGGCCATGGGTCAGAGCCGGGCCTGCTCCTCTCTTATACAGGAGCAGCTGCTGATGATCATCTCGGCCGATGATCTCTGCAAATGTTTATTAGATTGCATGAAAAAGTTTGGCAGCTTAATTTAGTGTGTGTAAAATCCATTTGCAGATAGACAAATTTTATGGACATTGGTCAGAAGTCCGTGGTGCAGGTAGACAAATTTCAGTCTAGCTTTGGTACTCCAAGCTCATTTTGGAAGATAGCAGATTGTGTCGGCAATCTGAGTTTAGTGCACTTTTCTTACTGCATTCCCCTTGCATCTTTTAATAACTACGTAAGGAAACAACATTGCATCCATTAAACAAGGACGGGATATGGAGTACTACACAAGTGTTTGTGCTGGTCATAATTATTTTAGTTGGAATTTTCGGTAGGTTGAGTATTGGAGAGCCTCACAACTTTTTCTGTGCACCTCCGTCGGTTGAGTATTTCCTCTTCGGTGACGAATCACGATAAGCTTCCCGTTTCCACCTCCGTCGCGATAGAGCTGGGGAGGCAACGCAAGCTACGGAGCCATGTCGTCTTTCTCTGCACGATAGTTTTGGAGCCTCGATCATCTTTCTCTGCACGATGCGCGTTGTTAATTTCCTCTTCCGTCGTGATAGAGCTGGAGGCTGCGCAACCTCGGAGCATTGTCGCGGGATAACTCATGACGCAACCGCCACCGCCGGCGCCGATTGCGACGTTGCGCCTAGCCACGGCCGAAATCAGTAGGAACTCTGTTGCGACGTTGCGAGCACTCTGCCTCGGCTATAAAAGGCCTTCGCTCGCTGCTTAATTTCTCCCTCCACTCGACCCTCTTTCTCTGCACACGAGGGTGGCGATGGCTCGCTGGTCGGTCGGTGCAGTCCTATCTCTGCTGGCCGTGGCCGCAGCTGTCGCCGCCGCCGCCGCGGAGGGTCCCGCCCCTGCCCCGTCGGTGGAGGAGTCCTCCGGCTACCAGAACTACCGCCACCAGGTGAGACTCTGTCTGCAGATTTGGATGCAGGAATCTCGTTACTTCCGAACTGTCTCTATGTAAATTCAATGTGTGCTACTGCTAACTCGATGTTGTGGTGTTCTTAATGCACGATCGGCCGGACCATGTGTGCCACGCCTACCAGATTCTGAAGAGGGGAGGACTGAAGGCGAAGAACATTTTGCTGTACGACGACATCGCAAAAGCCCATCAGAATCCAAGACCTGGAGTCATCATCAGTCCGGAGGGGAACACAGAGCCGCCGCTGCATGGCAGTGATCCTGTCGCAGCCCCGTCAGCAGAGGAAGAAGTCACGAGGTGGGCCGTGCTTGTTGCGGGCTCCTCCGGCTACCGTCTCCAGGTGAGACTCCATCGATGCTCCTTGTTCAATGATTGTTTTGCATTAAAAACGGAAAAGTGGTTTTCGTACATGGGCACCAGTGCTCTCGGCCACGTGGAGTTTTGTGCAGCGTCCATTTCCTGTATCAGTTCATCCATCTGCTTGCATTCTGACGGTACACAAACAGTTTATGTAGTGTATATCTCCATGTATAGCTCTAAGCGAGAAGTATTTTTTTAAGTGTCCATTTAATGCGACGCCAGCGTTGGTGTAGCTGTGCGAGTGGAGCAGCAACATGCTGCCAAGCGCCAGCATTGCACATCACATCACTGTCTTGAGTCTTAACATTCGGTCAGTCCTAGACAATTTCCCAGCTCAAGGTTGTGTCGTAGTCCGGTGCACAATATAAACAGTGTTTGTTATGCAAAATCACCTCCAATCATGTTTTATTTAATTATAAATACACTGTTAATCGTATCTTTTCTAATCAGTGGGAATTTTAATTTCTTGAAGATTACCCTCTGAATCAGCTAATGAAGTCAGCAGTTACTTCATTACCTGACTACTCTCTCCATCCACACACATAAGTGTGCGTCCTAGCTTTGAGCTTGGCCTTACATTTAATTATATTAACTAAACTATATTACATTTAATTAAACTTTTAGAAAAAATAGCAAAATTCTATCAGTGATTCATCTTAACATGTAGTTCCGTAGTCTCGCAATTTTTAATTTTGTGTCACATATAAGGAAACTCAAAACAGAGGTCAAGCTGAACGTTGGTCTTTATTTGCAAGCACTCAGAATTTGTACTTTGAAGTTTCAAAAATCCAAAATAAGATTTTAGAGATAGTCAATGATGTATACTACAGTGGTATAAAATCTCTATACAAATTACTTGATGCATGACAGGCCGATGTGTGCCACGCCTACCATATTCTGAAGAGGGGAGGACCGGAGGAGATTGTCATGGTGTGTGTGTACGACGACATCGCCAAAGCCCATCAGAGCACAAGGCGTGGAGTCATCGTCAGGGAGCAGGGGAACACTGAGCCGCCGCTGATTGTGCTGCTGACGCAAGATGAGCATGACGCTGCTCCCGCCCCTGCCCCGTCGGTGGAGGGCTCGTCCGGCAACGAGAAGTACCGTCACCAGGTGAGATTCCGCTGGTGGCTTTGGAGTCTTGAATCTCGATGCATCCTAACCGTGGGATGTTCCAAGCTAGTATTAATTTGCTCCAATATTCTTGACTCAAACTACAAGATCAGCCCCGTCCAAGTTCATTATCTAGTGTGAGTCATATGGAAAAGGAACTTACAGTAGTTTAGATGAGGGCCATTCGGGATAAATTGTTTTGTAGATTCTCATAATGACCGAATGCTTTGGTCGCTGAACAACTCGATCTATGTGTGCTCATCGTTCTGTTGTTCTTGATGCATGCTAGGCCTACCAGATTCTGCTGCTGACGCAAGATGAGCATGACGGTGCTCCCGCCCCTGCCCCTGCCCCGTCCGTGGATGACGACTCCTTGGGCGACGAGAACTACCACCACCAGGTGAAACTCTGTCCGCTGCCTGAATTCTATTCTATGGGTGCTTCCTCAACGTTGCGGTGTTTTTGATGCACGACATATGCCACGGCCACGCCTAGCAGATTTTGAAGAGGGGAGGATTGAAGGAGGGGGTCACGGGGTGGGCCGTGCTTGTTGCGGGCTCCTCCGGCTACAAGAACTATGGTCACCAGGTGAGACCCCGATGTTCTCTAGTGTATGTATGGGCTTTCCGATGCATCCCGAATGGCTCACGCGCCATAATGACCCAATGCTTTGGTCGCTTAACAACTCTATCTGTGCTCATCGTTCTGTTGTTCTGCTAGGCCGCCGATGAGTGCCATGCCTACCAGATTCTGAAGAGGGGAGGAACAAATAATGAGGAAAGCATCTTGCTGTGCATGGACGACACCATCGCCAAAAACTCTCAGGACCCAAGAGTGCCATCGGCGGAGGAAGGGGCCACGACCAAGAGGGCCGAGCTCGTTGCGGGCTCCTACGATCGTCGCCAGGTGAGACTCCCTCTTCGCCTCTTCGGCTTTGGATGCTTTAATCTTGTTACTTGGGAACTATAGAAGGTGACTAAATGCTGCTCTGATTTCAGGCCATTTGGGATAACTTGTTTTCTAGATTATGCTCTCATAATTAATGACTAAATGCTGCTCTGATCTGTATATAAATTTGACGGCATTTTTAAAAAAATATTGACTATTCAGCATACTAGTTAACTTCGAAAATATATTGGTCTAACCACTAGCCATTTTATATAGGTTTATATACCTACACTAATGTCCCCTTCCCTCTTCTCCCTTCCCCTTCTCGTTAAACTTCCAGGCGACGGAGACGAGAGCTAAGCAAATGGCGGACCATAGCGGTGGCTTTGACATGAAGGGCCTAACTATGGCTGGGTGCTTAGTGGTAGGAGGGGCACTACTCGCTTTAGTTATAGTTTTCCTCTATAGGGTTTACCGCTTTTTTACACTTGAGGCAGTACTTCGACGGCGAAATCTCCCCTTCGGCCTTTACCCGCCGAAGGGGGCGGCTTACCAAGCCGGGGATGTGCATACCATTTGCATGGTATGCCTTTCCCGATTCACCTGGTGTGCCCGCATCGCCGTCCTTCCAGCGTGCGGGCACATCTTCCACCGCCGCTGCCTCAGGGTGTTGGCGGCCCAGGAGAGCCCCCGCTGCCCAATGTGCAGGGCAGCGGTGGCTTGATAGTTTATTTTATGCCGCTATGTGATGATTTGTATTTATTGTGGCTTGATTGTTTATTTTATGCCACTATGTGACGATTTGTATTTACTTTGATTTATATATATATATTTACTATTGAAGTTGGTGGTGATGATTTATGCATTGGATGGCCCAAAACAGCTTTGTAATTTGCCCTAAAAAAGAACTCTTCAAGTTTTCTTTGCTGGGCCGCGGTTCTGGGGAGCCCATTTCAGGGTTGAGTTGTTTCCTTGGCTGGTGTGGTTCGGGGGCTCCTATGGGAGCGGACTAGTAGCTCCCCATACTCTGTACAAACCATCGGCATTTATGGGCTTGGCCCGTTTAATTAAGCGTCTCACGATTTGCATGTGCCTGATTTTCATGGTTTTTTTCGTTTAAAAAATAAGTTCTCAGTTCACGTGTACACATTCCTGCGTGACTTGCACTTTTAGCTATTGGATTTCTGTATTCGCACAATCGCACGAGCAAAGTAGAATAGTTCAAATTTCAAATTTTGAAAATGTAAAAAAATTTAAATACGAAAATCATTCCAAATTTAAAAAATGTTCAGATTAAAAATTGTTCAAAATTCAAAAAAGTTCAAACTCCAAAAATGTTCAGATTAAAAAATATTCAAAAATAAAAATCTTCAAAATTAAGAATAGTTCAAATTCAAAATAGTTCAAACTCGAAAAGTGTTAGGATTAAAAAAATGTTCAAACTTTTTCGAAGCCATAATTTTTTCCCTCGAATGAACTTTTTACGAACCCCATGAATCTATTTTTTTTTAACCGGGTGAAATTTTTTTTCTGAAAATGAGTGATTTTTTTTTGAAAACAACTATTTTATCTAATGAAAAAAAGTTGGACCGCGAACAATATTTTTGGGACCATGAAATTTTTTTGGAAGCCATGAACATGTTTCTTAAAACCGGGTGAACATATTTTTATAAAAGAGTGATCATAGTTTTTGAACCAGTGAACTTTTCTTAATTTAATGAAAAAAAGTTGGGCGTGAAGAAATTTTCAAAAACCATGAATGGTTTTTTTTGAAGCCATGAACATTTTATGAAAAGCATTTTACCAGGTCAACATTGTTTTTAAACGGAGTGAACATTTTTCTAACCGATGAACTTATTTTTTAATCAGGTGAAATGAATTTGGCGCATGAACAATTTTTTTAAACCATGAACATTTTTTGAACCGCCGTAAACTTTTAAAAATCCTTCTGAATATATTTCTCAAACACCCGAACATTTACGAAACATATGGAATCGTTTCTAGAAAATACGAGAACATTTTGTAACACATGAACATTTTTAAAGCACATGAGCATATTTTTAACAAAAATTAACTAGAAAATGTGTTAAAATATAAAACAAAAATGAAACATTAAATAAAAAAGAACGAAAAATAATATAAATTTAAAATATAAAAGGAAAAAATAAAATGATAAAAGAAAAGAAAAAACCAGCAGAAAAACAGAACGACAAAAAACTAAAGAAAAGGAAATGATGTTGTTAAAAAAACCAAGAAACTGATCGCCCAAGGAAAAGATAAAGCGAATCAGCGAAAGCAGCCAAAACAGTCGAAAGAAGCTGCCCGAAGTGTAAATGGGCCAGACCCATAAGACGATGGGTATGCGGAGCGCCAGATAGCTCCCGCGTTGAGCGGAGAATAGGAATCGCCGGCTCCTATTCATTGCTTTACGCGATGGCCATGTTCGGGTCCGCGTCGGGGATTGCTCCCAGGAAGATGATGGGCTCGGCCCATTTAACATAGCCATCGAATATCACTCAGTTTTTTCAAAATCTGAAGAAAATTTAAAACGGAACAAAAGTCAAATCGAACAAAATTTAAACCGAACAATTTAAAAACAAAGAATTTTTATATCAAACAAAATTCATATTTGAACAAATTTTAAATTTGAACAAATTTTAAATTTGAATAAATTTCCAATTTGAATAAATTTCGAATTTGAAAAAATTTATGATATTGTTTTTAATCAGAACAAAAAAAATCTGAACAAATTTAGAAATCAGTAAAACCCACGCAGCAAAAACAGAGAAGAAACCAACCAAAACCTAAGAAACCCTGAAAGTACCAGAAAACAAAAGGAAATACTGTATACTTGGTAAGCATTAGAGCATCTCCACTCGTCCCCCCGAGGAGGCCCCCGGCGAGCGTTTTTTCCATCCGGACGGCGAAATTCGGCCCAGTCGCGCCCCCGGTTCCTCGTTTTCGTCCGGATTTGGGCCTAAATTCATCCGGCGATCCCACGCCCCCGGCCCCCGGGAGCTCTCGGGGACTCCGGACGAGTGAAAAGCGGGAAGGGCCCGATCCGTCTGCGTGACTCGACGCACGAACCCCACCGCCACGTCGCTCAAAATCTCCCCCACCCCTCGTATCTCTCTCGCCGCCGGCACCACCCCGCCGGCTTGTTGCCCGGATTGCGCCGCCACTCCTTCCCCACCTGCCTATATTCCGCCGTGTTTGGACGACGGCCTATCCGGGCCGCTCTTCCGCCGGCCTGTTTTCCGGCCTCGCTTGCTCGTCGTCGCTCGCGGCTCGGGCTGCCTCGACCACGCCCGTCGGTGTTCGTCCATTTGCCTCGCCGGCCATGGACTCGGACGAAGAGGAGGAGCAGATGTTCGTCGAGCTTATGCAAGAAGAGATGGCAGCAGCCGCCCAAGACGACGAGCACATGATGATCCTTGGTTGCTTGGCAAGCATGTACGCCGGACCGGCAACTCGTCGGCGTGGTGGGTCGGCACGAGGTCGCCGGAAGTGCAAGCCGAGACAGCGAATGGAGGGCTACCGCATGTTGTACGCCGACTACTTCGCCGATAATCCATTGCACGGTGAGACTGTTTTCCGGCGTCGTTTCGGGATGAGCGAAAGCTATTTCGCAAATTGTGTATGCCATCCGCCACTTTGATCCCTACTTCGGATGCAAGGCGGATTGCACTCGGGTTTGGTTGGATTTTCGTCACCTGCGAAGTGCACAAGTGGCTATGAGGATGCCGGCGTATGGAGCTCCCGTGATATCGCGGATGACTATCTTCGGATGGCGGAGTCCACCGCCCTTGATTGTTTCTACCGGTTCCGCAGGGCCGTCATAGCAAGTGTTCGGGGACTATTTCTTGAGATCACCCCCTGTCGAAGACACTCGGAGGATCCTTGCAACAAATGAAGCTAGAGGTTTTCCAGGGATGCTTGGAAGCATTGATCGCATGCATTGGCAATGGAAGAACCGTCCGTTTGCGTGGCGAGGGAATGTACAAGGGTCACAAAAAGGCCGCACTCGTGATACTTGAAGCAGTGGCTACCCATGATCTTTGGATTTGGCACTCTTTCTTTGGTATGCCTGGATCCAACAATGACATCAACGTCCTAAACTCGCTCCCCGGTCTTTTCCAAGCTTGTTGAGGGTCATGCTCCCCGGTGGACTATGTGATCAATGGTCGGCACTACAACAAAGGATACTACCTTGCAGACGGTATCTATCCAAAGTGGGCAACATTTGTGAAGACGATCTCCAACCCTAGCACCCCCAAACTTTGCGAGTTTGTCAAGAAACAAGAAGCTTGCCGAAAAGACGTCGAGCGAGCATTTGGTGTCCTACGACAGAGATTTGCTGTCGTCCGGTTCCCCGCTATGACTTGGTCCAAAGATCGGATGTGGGAGGTGATGAACCGCCGTGTGTGCCTACACAACATGATTATTGAAGATGAGCGAAAGCATCCGGTTCCTCCGGCTGAGCAAGAAGCACCATATGAGAGAGAGGGTCCTCTTGCACAGCCCTAATCACCAGGTGCCTCCATCATGGGCCGCCTTAATTGCTATGCGCCGAGAGATTCGAGACTCTACAATGCACCAGCTCGTTGCAAGATGATCCGGTGGAGCACATATGGAGGCTCCGAGGCAACGCCAACGCCGACGCCAACTAGTCTCGTCTTAATTTGTTTGAAAAATTGTGAAATTTGTGTGCTTCATTTGTTTCAACGACTTGTTAAACATTGTACTCGTTATCGCCGAAATTGTTTCGAGCAATTTTCGTCCTCTTGTTTGCCGAACTTGTTAAATTTTATGTTGAATTTGTTTGAAATATGTCAAATGGTCGAGGTTGGGGGTTTCCTGCCGGGGGGACGGCTGGAACTTCGGCGCTCCCCACGCCAAATCTTCATCGAATCCGGACGAAAATTTCGCCGAATTTGGGCGTGGGGAGCGCCAACGAGTGGGGATGCTCTTAGTCCGCCCCATCCGTTGCTTGAGCGGGAGCCAATCGCTCCCGGAATGAGCGGCGAAGCGGCCGCCGAGTGCACGATCTGTATTCTCCGCTTACTGCGGGAGCGATCTGACGCTCCGCGCACCCGCGCGTTTTATGGGCCTGGCCCATAAACTTATCATGGTAGCTTCACAGACGAGTAAAGTCTAAAATAAACCTTGAACTCGTACACGTTGTGGGGATCAAACCCTGAACTTCAGTTCCCGGAAATCACCACCCTCAACTTGCACTTCCCGGTCTAATGTGGCACTTACTTAGTTTCCAAACGGAGGGATTGCTTACGTGGCCAGGTTCTTCCATCTATCTCACACAGACATATATGGCCCACTTACCCTATACTGATTTCTTTGCCTCTCGGGACCATGGCGCCTCCTCCGTGTGAGGACCGTCGCTTCCTCTTTCTGCT
Organism: Lolium rigidum; assembly: GCF_022539505.1. Lineage (NCBI taxonomy): Eukaryota > Viridiplantae > Streptophyta > Magnoliopsida > Poales > Poaceae > Lolium > Lolium rigidum. Next base: position 241,379,066 of record NC_061511.1, read on the forward strand.
GGTCATGCCTCCTCGTCCCCACCCCGAGAACCAGCGCCGGCGCACGCCCACGTCTCGGCTGCACCTCCCCGAGCTCCTTCACGTCCCGATCTCCGCCACCGCGAGGTCGCTATTCCGAGCCGCCCTTACCTCGTTCAGGCCGCGCCGAAACCATCCCCTCGAACACGAGTACTGTGAGGAACTGCAGCGTGGCTTGGTGCTTGTCCTCGTGAACCGCAGTGTGTGTTAGTCCCCGTGAATTCATGGAACAAATCCAATCTTATACTAGTCTCAAACGAAGTACAATATTTGAGTTTGGCTGCAGCGTGCATTAATCGGGATTATAAATCGTCGCAGCTCAACAAAAGCTCCTTTCTCTCCACCGCCCCAATGAAATTGTGGTCTTCCAATTCCAACTACTAGATCGTTTTCCACCCAATGGTTAATCTAATTCGGTATGTCCAGATCAGAGATGAATCGAGTTGTAGAGAAATTATACCTAATTAGCAGAATTTAATCAACTGGACTTGCACTGCCGCGCGGAGGTGATTGAGTTCTCAGTCGCTGTTGACGCTGTCTCCGAGGACGACATGCCGACGCTCTGCTTCGTGCAGGGGACTGGGTAGCGATGATGGGAGGCGGCAGTGACAGCGGCCGCGAGCGCCGACCGCAGTATTATAGGAAATCGTAGGCGGCGCACAACTAAACGACGATGGGAGCCGGGACGGCACGAGTATATGCGTGTCGTTCATCATGTTATTCCTCGGGAAGGACGACATGTGAGAAGAAGCTGAGGAAGAAGATGGTGGTGGGTCGTCTGAATTTGCTGAGCCAGATTAGTCAACGTTCCCAGTCCGTGTGCTGCCACGTCAGCAAATCCCAGCGGTAAACGAGTTTCTGACAGTATTGACCGGGATTGAGAGTTTAGGGTGCGGATTTTAGGGATTGAGAGTACAGGGTTTGTTTTCAACTACCTCTATGAACTCAGGGTTAAATTCAGACTTTACTCCTTCACAGACTGTTTGAGCATCTTTTAGTCAGAATCTGGCCCGATATGTAGTTCTCGTCTCGCTTGTTCCTCGCCGGGTTCGAGCAGCTTGCCTGGTTCGCTTCTGGCGGCGGGGTGCTGCAAGAAAAACAGTGAATATTTCTGAGATGGTTTCTAGTGAAGCTGCGTGCCTGCTTTCTTTTTCGAAACAGCTTACATCACAGCACTATTTTTATAGTAACCGTTACCAAACATTAAACACTGTTTCTAAATTCTAATAGATATTTCGTAATTTCTCTGAAGTACCGATGCGTACTACAGCCCAGCACTGATTGTATGAATGATGGATAGTTCGAGTACAAAAAAATAGCATATGTAGTACTTCAAATTTTTGGGGTTGATTCTTACAAAATGATGAACGGCGAACCCTTGTACCTGCAATAGCGAATCCCACGGATAAATGTTCAACGAGGGAAAGAATTCAACTTTCATAAATGTTCTTACTTTTCTAATTTTGTTTTGGAGTAAACAAATGTTTATCTCAACAAATGTTATGTCCAAATAAATGTTAAAGGTGGAAAATCTTTTCATAAATGTTTGTTGTTGATTTTTTTTTTCAAAATTTAGAAATGTTCAACCATGGAAATTGTTCTTTTACATACAAGTTCAAGCTGGAAAACTGATCAAAGTGAAACTCGGTTCAAATATATTTAAGACGGAAATCCGTTCAGGTAGATTTTCCCGTTCAAGTAACATAAATGTTTAGACCATTCAACTCTTTTATAATTTTTAAGGAAAAAATCCGTTGAAGGTGAAATTAGTTGAAGGCGGAAATCCGGTCAAGATGGAACTCTGTTCAAGTACGCTAAAGACGGAAATCTGTTGAAAATGGAATCCGTTGAAGGTGGAATTCGTTCATGGAGGGAAACCGTTCAAAATTCAAAAAAAAAAATGTTTTGAGGATGGAAAAAATGCATTTTTCAAAATACAAAAATGTTTAAGGATGGAAATTGTTCTTTTATCATAAATGTTCAAGGCGAAAATCTGTTGAAGATGGAAATCCCGTTCAAGTGAAACAAATGTTTAAATCGTTCACATCTTTTTACAAAATTTCAAGGCGAAAAATCCGTTCAATGGTGGAAAACCGTTCATGAATGTTTAAGGTTGAATTTTTTTTTTCAAAATTTGGTTCAAGCCAGAAATCCGTTCAAGGTGTAATTCTGTTCAAGCACATGTTAAATGTTTAAGGCGAAAATCGTTCATGGAGGGAAATGGTTCATATATGTATAAGGTTCAAAACATTTTTTCAAAATTCAGAAAATGTTCAACCATGGATTTTATTATTTTTATAAATGTTCAAGGTGGAAATCTGTTCAAGAGGGAATTCGGTTCAAGTACGCTCAAGACAGAAGTCCGTTCAAGGTGGATTTCCCGGTCAAGTAACATACTTGTTTAAACCGTTCAACTCTTTTATAAATGTTCAAGGCGAAAATTGTTAAAGGCAGAATCCCTTGAAGGCAGGAATCCGTTCATGTGGAAACCGTTCATGGCGGGAAACCGTTCATAAATTCTTAGGGGCGGAAAACCAATCAATGCAGAAATCCGCTCAAGGTGGAATTCCGTTCAAGTATGTTCAATGTCGAAATCCGTTCAAGTAACATAAATGTTTAAACCATTCAACTTTTAATAAACTCTCAAGTAGAAAATCCATTAAAGGTGGAATCCGTTCAAGGCGGCAAATCCTTTCAAGGTGGAATATGTTCAAGGTGCAATCCGTTCAAGGCAAAGATCATTCATGGAGGAAAACCGTTTATATATATTTAAGGTTCAAAATGATGTTTTTATTTATGTTAAGGCAAAAATTCGTTGAAGGTGGAATCAGTTCAAGGCGGAAATCCGTTCAAGATGGAACTATGTTCAAGTACGCTAAATGAAGAACTCCGTTCAAGGTGGAATTCCGGTTCAAATAACATAATTGTTTAAACCATTCACCTGTTTTTATAAATTTTCAAGGCAAAAATATGTTCATGGTGTAAAACTATTCATAAATGTTTAAGGTTCAAAACATTTTTTCAACATTCAGAAATGTTTAACCATGGAATATGTTCTTTTCCATAAATGTTCAAGGCGGAAATCCGCTCACGGTGGGATTCGGTTCAAGTACCTATTAAATGTTCAAGGCGAAAATCGTTCATGGACGGAAACCATTCATAAATGTATAAGGTTCAAAACAATTGTTTTCAATATTAAAAATGTTCGAGCATGGAATTTTTGTTCTTTTTCATAAATGTTCAAAGCGAAAATCGTTCATGGAGGGAAACCATTCATGTATGTTTAAGGTTCAAAACATTTTTCAAAATGTTCAAGGCGGAAATCTGTTCAAGGTGGAATTCGGTTCAAGTAGGTTCAAGGCGAAAATACGTTCAAGGTGGATCTCCCGGTCAAGTAACATAATTGTTTAAACCATTCAAATCTTTTATAGATGTTCAAGGCGAAAATCGTTAAAGGTGGAATCCGTTCAAGACGGAAATCCATTGAACATGGAATCCGTTGAAGGTGGAAACCGTTTATGGAGGGAAACCGTTCATAAATGCTTACGGGTGGAAAACCGGTCAAGGCCGAAATCCATTCAAGGTGGAACTTTTTTCAAGTACGTTCAAGGAGGAAATTCATTCAACTAACATAAATGTTTAAACCGTTCATCTTTTAATACATTCTCAAAGCGATAATCCGTTAAAAGTGGAATCCATTGTAGGCGGCAAATCTGTTCAAGGTGGAATCCGGTCAAGGCGAAAATTGTTCATGAGGGAAACTGAAGATATATGTTTAAGGTTAAAAAATGATGTTTCGATTTATGTTCAAGGCGAAAATCGATTGAAGAAAGTGCAATCAGTTCTAGGCGAAAAAGGTAAGCTCCTAGTTATGCACCCTAATACTTGTAAAGGACGAAAATTGTTCATGAGGGAAACTGAAGATATATGTTTAAGGTTAAAAAATGATGTTTCGATTTATGTTCAAGGCGAAAATCGATTGAAGAAGGTGCAATCAGTTCAAGGCGAAAAAGGTAAGCTCCTAGTTATGCACTCTATTACTTGTAATGCCTGACGAAGTTGAAACTCTTACTTTGTTGTATAAATGCATGCTTTACATTAACTTTCAATTTTTGCTTATCCACATAATCAGAAAATGGAGTGCTGATGCTTGCCAGAAGACTACAGCAACTAAAAATTTCTTATGTCCAAGGAAGCACTTTGTAATTTTTTTTCAAAGTGTTTGTTACAGGTTTTTGTAATCTCTCTGAAGTTGTACTCTGAAGTGGCTGAATGTTTAACAGTAGTTTCATTTACACTCATGCGGGGAGCCTATTTTGTACTGTTTTATATGGTGAAGCATGTATGTACTTTTTTATACTGCACAAAATATTTCTACTTCGCGCGTTCGAATACAGATAACGAAATGATAAAAGTTAAGCCATGCAAAAGTGGTCACGTGTGGGGGAACTCCCTCAGGCAAAATCGGGAGACACTGTTTATGTTGAAACTTTTGTTTTTGAGAGAGTTTCATGTTGTAAACAGACCATGCGGGAACAGATACACATTAGCAACACTAAAATGGGCTGAGCCCATCAAATCCGATCTCTCGAAAAAAGCTATGCGGAGCCACTCGCCCGCTCCGCTTAAAGCGGTCAATATGCGCTCCCGGGATGCTGTCGGCACGGACCAGGCGCCGCACAACCCCAGGTGGGTGGTTTGGGCCGGCCCAACATTTTATTTCACGTTTTCTTTATTTTTTCATTTTTTATTTCTTTTCTGCCTTTCTTTTTATCTATACCTAATAATAAAGGAGCTAAGGTTTCTACCAAAATTTTCGTCCAACAATTTTTTGGACCGTTTTACCCTCCCACCACACAACAAATAACCCACCACCGCCACGGCTAAGTGAAAACGTTTCGATTTTGTTCTCCTCATTCCGCACTGTTCAGACCCGCAGTTTTGTCCCCGTTTGGGCCATGATGGGCCACGAGCACTCCAGCTCCGCATCCCACCGATTATAACCACGTAATCAATATCTAATCAAAAGATATGTCTAAATTAGTACCACCTCGCATCTTTACGCGGAGTTTTTCCTGTTCATATACTCAGGCTTCGTGGATGTCAACAGGTCGCCGAGGAAAGCATAAGCAACAACAGATGTAAGCAGCAACAGATCTAAGAGCTAATGATCAATTTGGGAGAGGAATACTTGGATGGCTCAGATGGGGGAATGAAGATTATGTGAACAGGCAAAATCGACTTGGACGATGGCCCAAATCGTATGATTATATAGCACTCAGTATGCATCGCTTCGATTAGAAAAATTCCGAACTGCTGCGAGCTCCCGAGCGTGGCCAGGACGACAAATCGAGGCGCGGGGACTCCCTCCTCCAACTGCAGGTGCTCCTCTGGCCGGAGATCAAGGCGCGTCCCCCGCTCGCTCCTCCTCCAGCTGCAGGTGCAACTCGTCCCACCGGGGAGAGCGGCGGATTGAAGACCGGGGGAGCAGGCGTGCCCCCGCTCGCTCCTCCAGCTGCAGGTGTGACTCGTCCCGCCGAGGTGGGCGGCGAATTGAAGGCCGGGGCCGAAAACGCCTGCTCCAAGCTCCTGGGCACGCCCCTCCGCAAGCTCCTCCTCCAGCTACTACAGGTGGGAGGAAATCAGATGGGGAGGTGTTGAAGGGGATCCTGGCCGGCCACGCCGGGGATGGGAGGAGGCCGGTGGAAGAGGAATATGGGGAGGGGAGTGCCGATAGCAGAGGTGTGCAGGGGGTGATGGGCTCCAAAGGGGATGAGTGGGTCACGACAGGGGTAGAGATGCAGCCAGAGAGATATGTGCTGACAGTAAAAGAATACAGATGCTGTGATTTCATTCATGCTGTGAGGATACAATAATACTCTAAAGCAGTGCTAAACAGTAAATTAGAGAGGCCACTTGCAAAACAGCAATCAATTATGCTAGCATGTTAGGATAAAATTATGTGTGTGCAAAATCAATCTCTCGATGATCAAGAAATCTGCGCCGCGGTTTCATCTTCCTGACACTGTCCAATTAGCGAATGAAACAGATGATCCATCAATCGGTGTTGGTAGAGAGCACGCACTAGCGTTTGTGTTTATGAGTGTACGTGCTGGCGGCGCATGATAGAAATTCAGAGGAGGATGAAGGAACTGGAATCTCTGATGTTGGTGGAGGAAATTGGTGCCGACGGTCGAGGGAGCACGAGAGCTAAGATGCCATCCAACTGCCTACGCTCAGTCCAACCAGAATAGATGGAAATCCTGCATACGTCAGCAGCCAAAATACATGCACATATTTGATCTTCCTCATTGTGGATGACGTATTTTATTTTAAAAAATAAATAAATATAATTTTTGTTGGAAATTATCTTCAGTTTTCACTGAAAAATGTGACAGGCATCCGCACGATGGAGGAAGCACGTGGGAGGGGAGGGTGGTTCATCGAAAATTTCAATAGACAGAATTTTTGTTGGAAATTATCTTTAGTTTTCACCGAAAATCCGACATGCGCCCGCTCAATGGAGGAAGCACGTGGAAGGCGACACCGTGCAGGATTTGGGGGAGGGCGGACCATCAGACCCTTGTTGGTGGGAAACGAGGCGGGTAGTACTGGTCGGGAAAGAGAATGTCAGAACATTTCTCTCTTCTTCCGTGAGTTTCCGTCGAGTTTGTGTACATGCTAGGCATCACAATAGTCCATCTCTAAAGCCTCGAATCCAATATGAGCTTGTTCACAAAACAGAGATCGGCTCGAACCTAGCCAAGCGTGCGCTCAAATACTTATATGCCTCGCCAATAGAAAAACTCCACTAACCCTCGATCGGTTTGCTTTGCCGCCGCGCGGCTTGCCATGGCTAGCAAAAAAAATGTTGTGACTCCAATGTTGAAGACTAGGACGAGGAGCAATTGGATCCAAACAAGGATACATAGGACGTCGCGTCTCCACAGGAGCACCGAGCTGATCATCATCATCTAGCCGTCAGCCATCATTTTTTTGTGAGCGGTGTTGTCTCCCCACGACTTCCAAGCTCAGGGACATCCTAAGGCCGAGCATCTCACACGACACCTCCGTCGCTGCAACCAAACTTGCCGAGCGGTGCAAGCGTGATGGGATCAACATTCAGCGCACGTCGGATCGACAAGGTCACGAAGATGTGGATGGGAGATGCGTACTGCCTGCGTTCATCCGGCGTTGATATCATATGTGCAGTGTTGAGGAGGTAAAACTACACATAATTTTTACTATTATTTTATTCTTTGCATGTCATTATGCTGTAATGATAACAATTTAACAATTTATTACCCGGTGCAACGCACGGGCACTTTTGCTAGTATTTTTTAAAAGCTAAAACGTTTTTAAATCTGTAGTTTCAAAATTAAAAAATTATCTTCGAAAATTTAATATTTTTATATATGAACAATTTTCGAATTTGAACATTTTAAAAATTTGAACAATTTTTGAAATTCGAAAATTGCATACTAGAACAATTTTCTAGTTTGGACAATTCTTATATTTCAAAAATATTTTTAAAAAACTATATTTTTAATATGAACATTTTACAAAAATATCTCTTTTAAAAATTAATTAAATTTTTTTTTTAAAAAAATGTACAAATTTAAGATGAACATTTTTTATTTGAACAAATTTTAAATTCTATTTTTGTAAGGTTGTAAATTTTTTAAATTTGAATAGTTCCCAAATTTGAACATTTTTAAAATCTTTTCTTTTAGCAAAACTTCGGTCTTCGGTACCCGAAGCCCAAACCCGAACTGACCGAGACCGAACCCGAACTTAGCAAAACTTCGGTCTTCGGTTAGTCGATCGGTCTTGTCATTTCAGTGACCGAAATAATCTGGGGCTGTTCGGTCGTCGCTGCCGGGAGACCGAACTGCCCGAAGAGACCGGCCATTCTTCCCCAGCGCACGGATTATCTCAACGTTTCTCTAGATTCCCCTTCTTATCTCACTTCTGTTCTTGTTGACCTAGCCAACAGCGAGGAGGGGACATGCCGTAGCGCCGCCACGGGAGCACATCTATCAGCCTGCCTCTCCATCCCTGGTCGCCGGCCACACCGCAGCGCTGCCAGCCAACCGTCGACCTGGCCGCCGGCAGCGAGCCGCGCCACCTGGTCGCGACCCTGCCGGATCTCCGACCTTGGGCGCTGCTGCCGGACCTCCGTCACAGGCCACACCACCACGCAGATGCAGCTCTGCCCGTGGCTCCTCTTCTCCTATGTTTGCAATGTAAGAAACCGAGCCATCCCCTACTGTCGTTGCCTAATCGACGGTACCTCGGAGGAGGGATCCTCACGAGGGGGAGAAGAAGTAGGGGCCATAGGGCGGAGTGCTCTCGGGACGGTGGTACGCGAGTTACCCAGCTTCGGAACACCTGCACGATGACAGGGCCTACCGTCGCTTGTCCGGAATTATCCGGGCGCTTTCGCGTTGTTACAATGAGTTGTGGTTGTGCCTCTAGGGCTCCCGGGATCCGGCTTATAAAGGCGCACGGATCTAGGGTTTACATGGAGAGTCCTAGCCGGATTACAGATAGCCTAGCTACGGTACAATATCTTGCCGTGCACGCCACGGATCCGCCTTCCATACTCATCGTCCTGGATCCGGGTCCCTCATGGGCCTCCATGGATCCGGGTCACTCCTACGTCGGTACGGATCCGGCCTGCCGATCCCGGGCTGGACTTCTTCCTTCATGATCAACAAGAATCGGGCCGCCCGATGGGCCACATGCCTCATCACCGTCCGTGGGCCACCCGGCTTGCCGGATCTAGGCACTGTCGATGGTACACCCATGAAGTATACCCACAACAGTAGCCCCCAGAGTTCTCCGAGTTTCGCCTGCAGTTTCCGCCATGCTTGCTCCTTAGGTTTCCGGCATCGTCGGCAACGCGGAGAAACTTGAAGAGCTCCAACTTTGCATTTTCTTCTTTTTCCAACTTACAGCCGGAAAATGCTCTCATCCTCGCGGGACTTCATCCATCGACGTTCCAAAGAACATTTCCGGGTTACTCCCTGCTCGCGAACGAGAGCCAACTTATCTTCACGCAATTACCCGGAATCTTAAAAGACTCAAACGGTTCCGCCAATTCTAGCGCCATTTTCGCGCGATTCGCGCGGTAACTTATCTCTAGCCATTTTTACCGCTAGGGTTTGGGACACGTGTCACGCATCCAACGGCGCGACGTTTGCGTTCCGACCACAGGATGCGGAACACGAATCTTATCCCCTCAGCCTATAAATATCAGCCGTCGACCCCTTTACCCCTCATTCACCCCCTTCTCACCTCTCTTCCGAGCGCCGCCCGTGAACCTCTTCTCCGCCGCGCCGGAACCCGCCGGAAAGCTGCCGGAGCATCGCCGGAGCGAGCCCTCCGCCGCAGTGTTCTTCGTGTTCTTAACTCCGGCGAACCTACTGCGCGAAAAACTCGCCGCCGGCAACTCCGACCACCGCACGCGCCATTACGGTAAACCCTCGAGCTCAAACTTCGCGTCGTAGTTGGTAGGGATGAACCTGGGGAAGACGAAGTGGGATCCGACTAAGGAAAGTTTCCGCCAACCTTTTTCTTCAGATGTCTTCAACGACTCCGCCTCCGAGCTCGGAACCGATCATGGCGACGCCAATCTCCTCCGCCCCTCCTCCCTTTGTTCCCATCAGGTTGGATCCTTCAAAGGATTCCGGCAAGGAGACTGAGGGGACCTCCGCGCACCCGGAAAAAACCTCCGGGGCGGGCCAGTCGGAGCAGCAAACAGAAGAAGCTGCCAAGAAGTCAAAAGCTCGGAAGCGCGACTCCGAAGCTAAGGGGAAGTGGTGGCCCTGCACCACCACCGAGATGGAATTAAAGAATCTCGAGTCGGAAGGCTTCCTGCAACCCGGAAGCTGGAGGTCAGTTCCGAATGAACCAGCTCCAGCTCCAAGGGACGACGAGATGGTGCTGACGAAGGCACTAGTGGAGCGCAGATTTTCGTTTCCGCCTTCGGATTTCTTCCGGGAGATTCTGAAGACATACGGACTCCAACCCCACAACATATCTCCGAACAGCGTGCTCGCCATCAGCAACCACGTCGCTCTCTGCGAAGGCCACCTCCGGGTAACCCCAGAGCTTTCTCTCTTCCAATACTACTTTTCTGTGAAGAAGGAGAAGATCCGCCAAACTTCCGAGTTGGCGACTTGCGGATCTGTCACCTTCATCATCCGCCCGGGCCGCGTCTACCCCCCGACCGACCGCCACGAATCCGCGAGGTACTGGTCTGGGGGTTTCTTCTATCTGAAGGACGCCTCCGACCCCGCGAGCGACAAGAAGCTACCACCTTTCAAGAACTGCCCCGCCACCGAGCTTCCGTCATGGACGCACTGCCCCCACTTCTCCGACTCGCCTCGCGCTGACCCGCGCCGTCGGGCGGATCCGCAAGCTTACGGAGGAGGGGCTGACGGGAAAAGACCTAACCCTCTCCTGGTTCACGAAGCGGATCCAGCCGCTGCAACATCGGGACCGCCTGATGTTTGAATACACAGGGCGCGACGATCCGATGCGCGCCACCAAGGATAATCTCTCCGCCGACGCCATCGACAAGAGGATCCGGGTCCTCATCAAAATCCCACGTGAACTCCACGTTCACGTATGCAACAAAGACATCCACACGGAGGGATCCGGAACTGCGGTACATCGTCTTGACTGGTTTATCGCTTTTCTTCAAACTTTTGGCTAAGTGTAACTTTGAACTAGCTCGAGGCGCTTGAGGAAAATCAACTCGGAACTCTCCTCCGAGTCCCATCCACCGGCCACGCGGATCCGGAAGCCACGTCAGAGGCGGAAGCTCCTGAAGCTCCACGTCCCGCGAAGAGGAAGAAGCCAGCCCCTTCCAGCCCTCACGCGAAACGCCCCCGCGAAACGCTCAGCATCGCGGCTACCCGGAAAGCTGAGGCGGAAAAGAAGCGCCTCGCGCTGATTAATACCAGCAACAAGGGGCAGCCTGCCATCCAGCACTTTTTCAAGCCTTCCGGGTAAGCGTCTTCTTCCGAGACCCAAGTTCTGGTTTAACACTCGCTCTTATATTTGTATGTTTTCCTGAAGTTCCGGAAGCCAGCCTCCCAAGGCCCCAAGGGTCCTTAAGAAGAAGGCCAAACCATCTCCGGCTTCCTTCCCTATCACTCCTGAGGTGGAAGTTCCGCCTAAAGCTTCATCTGCCAGCAAGCCGGATCCGAAGGACATCATTGACCTTGATGACCTTCCGGAAGACCCCGCCCACCATGGCGACTCCGCCCAGGGGACCTCCTCACCCACTCCTCCACCAGATCAACCAAGTTCCGCTTTCGCGGGACCTATTGAGGAAGAGCAAGAGCAAAAGGTCAAGCTCCTCCAAGTTACCAATGCGACCCGAGTCAGCCTCGAGCCAACTCCATCCCTCCAAAAACTTTCCCTCGCCGAGCGTCACGCGGAAGTTTCCGCCATGCTGAATAAGGTATGGGGGAAGCCGGAAGAGGAGGTGGGTTATCTCGCGGAACTGGAGGACAGCCTGAAGGAATTTTTCGCCAAGCACAAGGAAGTGCGGCAGGTAACACTAGCCCCCAAGCATTGGGTGATATAGTTCCGTGTAACATGTATTAGCCGATGCTTTCTCCAAATGTACTGTTAGGCGGAAATTTGAAATGTTTATCCAAGCCTTTGAAATCTTCGCCAGCCCCCGCATTTTAATATCCGACTAACTCTCTCGTCGCTTCTCGCCCACGCGGAAACCGCACGAAGATTTGCGCATTCACGTGCCGGAGCAAATCAAGGAGATCGAGGGATCGCGCGAACACGCGGAAAATAGCCGAAAGGCTATCCAGCTGCTTGAGACCCGACTTCAAGGTACGAGATCCGGATCTTTACTTTTTTTTGTGCTGACAGTTGTTCAGGGTGCATAACATGTTCAATTCTGCTTTCAGAAGAAACTGCCAAGCATTCCTCGCTTGATGAACTATCCGCCAAGGTCAAGGTGCTTGAGGCGGAGAACGAGTCCCTCCAAAACTTCATGAAAGAATCTTCAAGCAAAGAGACTGAGGCGAGGAAGGAGCTCTCCGAGAAGCATGCCCGTGAGAAGGCGGAACTGATCGACAAGCTGGAGAAAAGCCAAGGCCGCGTGATCTCCATAATTGCCAAGAACAAAGCCCTAGAAGCGGAGGCGGAAGCCATTGACAAGCTTATCTTTCGTAAGCATTTTTCCGCGTCGTTGCTCCGACCACCTTGCATGTTTTCTCTGACGGAACTGAACCTCTCTCTTTCACAGCAAGCCTCGGCTTTGAGTGGACAAAGGACTCAAACCTGACGAGGACGGAGGCGTACGATGAAGCGCGGATTTCAATTGATGCGCTGTTTGGAGCCTGTCGTGGAATCGCCACGGCTCTGTCGCCGAAGAAGGCCAAAACCACGAGCCATCGACACGATGACCAAACTCATGCGACAGGTGCCGGAGTTCATCAAGGACCGGCAGAAGTCTTCGACGACGCGGAGCCGCCTCCTTAGTCTTGGCCACCCGCAAGGCTTTCTTCCCTCACTCAACCTCGGCGCAAGTTGCACGCGGAGCCCCCGAGAGTTCCGACATGAGCGCCTCTCGCGGAACCGAAGGCTATGAAGAGCTGTTTGTCAGGCGAGTGGATCACTCGTTCTGGTACAAGCAGCACAATCTGCCCGAAGGTTTTTCCAATGCAGAGGAGGAAGCAGGCGAGCCAGAGTATTATGGGGAAGGATCCGGGTCCAGCAGCGAGCACTCCGGAGAAAACTCTGGAGACGACTCTGAAGCCGGATCTGGCGGCAGCGACGACGGCTCCAGCTACCAAAGAATCGAAGAGGAGGACTCCGAGTAGAGTTCCTGTTTGAAACAATGAAACAAGTTGCATCATTTTGGCCCCGGCGAGGGTTTGTAATAAGACTTTAAATTCTTAAGTAGCTAGGAACGAAACGATTATGCATGGGGCGGAAACACTTATCCCGCTATCCGTTAAGTATTATGTGCATGTTTCGTTTTATGTCGGAAAGCAAGTGCCGACTTCGTTATTTTCCGGCTTGCCCGCTTGACCTTCCACGAGCCGGAAAACCTTAGCCGGAAACGCTCGCTGGCGGCGATGAAGCCCAATGGCAGTCCGTCCATAACCGCGGAAACAAGCCCCCGTGCATAGGTGCCGGAAATCGCTACTAGGAATCCACGAGTTCGCAACAAATAACAACTTAATCGTAAAACTTAAGCTTACGTCCTAAAGGACGATTTTGAAAATCACAACTTTCATACACGCCTAGGCGGAAATATCCAGCTCTGCGGTTTTAGTCGGAAAAAACATACACGATCTAAAATGAACAAGTAAAGGAGGTAAAAGACTCAAAGAGTGAACCAAAAGCTTTATTTCATTGATCATGTATAACTATTACAGAGTTTAGAACTCGGAAAAAATATATGCTAAGTGTAGAAAGGACGTAGCTGTGCGATATTCCAAGGGCGATCTGTTTCATCGTAGATGTCATCCGGATCCTCACGCTTGCGTTTCCGGTGCCAGTTAGCAAGTCTATCCCTTAGCTCGCGGAAATCAACAAGGTAATACGACCCGTTATGAAGCACTTTGCTAACGACGAAGGGTCCTTCCCATGGAGATTGCAGCTTATGGTCTTTCACCTGTCGAAGGCGGAGGACCAGGTCTCCCGCCATGAAGGAGCGTTTCCGAACTCGACGACCGTGATAACGTCGGAGCTTTTGCCGGTAGATGGTGGATCTCTCGGTCGGCTAAGTTCCGAGCTTCCTCGATCAGGTCCACGAGATAGCTGTCCGGCCTCGTCGACTGTTTCTTCATTGTAGGCGGAAACTCGCGGTGAATCGTGGATGATGTCTGGAGGGAAGCACGGCTTCGGATCCGTATACCAGGAAAAAGGGGTAAACCCCGTTGATCTGTTAGGGGTAGTTCGTAAACTCCACGTAACAGCTTCCAACTCATCAGCCCAAGCTCCAGCCGCTCGTCGCAGCGGTCCTTCAAGGCGTGGTTTAATTCCTCGATAATATTAGGCCGTTAGCCCTTTCAACCCGACCATTGGACCGTGGATGAGCCACGTATGCGAGGTCCGGCCGTATCCCCATTGTTTCACAATAATCCCTCAATTCTCCTTGAGCGAAGTTCGTGCCATTATCCGTGATTATGCTCGTGTGGGATGCCAAATCTCATCACGAGGCCGCGGACGAATTTTAGTGCCGTAGCACCGTCGGCTTTTCTCACCGGCTTGGCCTCGATCCATTTGTCTGAACTTGTCAACGGCGACCGGGAGGTACTCAAAACCGCCGAGAGATGATCTTTTTAACTTACCAACCATATCGAGCCCCCGCACCGCAAATGGCCAGGTGATAGGTATGGTCTCCAGCTCTTGGGCTGGAGCGTTTGGTTGAGTAGCGTAGTACTGACAACCGCGGCAGGTCTTGACTATTTTATCAGCGTCTTCTTTAGCTGTAAGCCAATAGAAACCCAACCGAAAAGCTTTTGCAACGAGTGATCTGGGAGCGGCGTGATGCCCGCAATCCCCTGCGTGGATCTCTCTGAGGATTTCAATGCCATCTTGGTTGGAGACGCATTTAAGAAATACCCCTGCTGCACTTCGTTTGTAGAGCCGACCATCAACTATTGTGTAGGTTCTTGCTCGTCCGACGATCTGTCGTGCGAGGACCTCGTCCTTCCGGCAACTTCCGATCGATGAGGTAGTCCAGAAAGGCTGGGTCCAAGCCGGAATGATAGCCATCACTTCCCTAGCCGGAGACACTGCCACCTCTGGGTTTTCCGGGTTAGCGCCCTTAACTGAGGGTATCCGGAGATGCTCCAGGAAAATGCCAGGCGGAATTGGTTTCCTGCCGGATCCGAGCTTGGATAGCATGTCTGCCGCCGTGTTATCGTCTCTCCCGACGTATTTGACTTCGTATCCGAGGAAGCTCTTGGCGATCTCGTCAACTTCGTCTCCGTAGGCCGCCATGACGGAATTTCTCGGCGTTCCGTGTTCCGGCTACTTGTTGTGCCACCAGGTCGGAATCTCCACAAGCATATGATGTGCTTGATCCCCATTTCCTTAGCGATGCGCAGACCGTGTAGTAGAGCCTCATATTCCGCCATGTTGTTAGTAGCTTCGAAGTGGATCCGCGTAACATATCGCAGCTTCTTCTCCGGTAGGGGATTTCGAGGTGACTCCGGCTCCCGAGCCTTGATGCTGCTTGGATCCATCGAAGTGCATAACCCATGTCTTCGGTTCCGGCTCCGGACTTGCATCCGGAGCTTCGTCCAATCCGCAACAAAATCTGCCGTAACCCGGGATTTTACCGCAGTCCTTGGCTTGTAAGCGATGTCGAAGGCGGATAATTCGATGCCCCATTTAGCCGTACGTCCCGTTGCGTCGGCGTTGTTGAGAATTGTTGACAGCGGAGCCTTGCTCACGACCGTTACTCGGATGCTCTTGGAAATAATGCCTCAGCCTTCCGGCTGCCTAGGAACACGCCATAAGCTAGCTTCCGAAAGTGAGGATATCTCTCGTTTTGATTCCGTCGGCACCTCGCTAATGTAGTAGACAGGTCTCTGGACGTCATACTCATGACCTTCTTCCTTTCGCTCCACCACAATGACGAGGCTGACGACCTTGTTGGTAGCTGCCAGATAAAGGAGCATTGGCTCTGACTCTACTGGAGCTGCCAAGATAGGCTGGGAGGTGAGTATTTCCTTCAACCCTCGAAG
Source organism: Lolium rigidum (assembly GCF_022539505.1). NCBI lineage: Eukaryota > Viridiplantae > Streptophyta > Magnoliopsida > Poales > Poaceae > Lolium > Lolium rigidum. Next base: position 241,394,827 of record NC_061511.1, read on the forward strand.
AGCTGCATCAGCTGCGTCGTCCCGCACAAATTTGTCTGTTTTCTTCAGCAGCTTGTACAGAGGTAGTGCCTTCTCGCCAAGACGGCTAACAAACCTACTGATTGCTGCGACACAACCAGTTAGTCGTTGCACATCTTTGAGACAAGTTGGCCTTTTGATACATAGGATTGCCTTGATCTTTTCCGGGTTAACCTCAATGCCTCTGTGAGAGACTATGAAGCCAAGGAGTTTTCCGGCTGGCACGCCAAAAACGCACTTCAGCGGATTTAACATCATCTTGTACCTGCGGAGGTTGTCGAAGGTTTCGTGAGGTCGCCGATCAAGTCGGATCCTTTCCGGGTCATGACCGCGATGTCGTCGACGTAAGCGTGCACGTTCCGGCCGATTTGGTCCTTCGAGCACCGCCGCATCGTACGTTGGTAGGTAGCACCCGCATTTTTCAAACCAAAGGGCATAGTAACATAGCAGTAAGTACCGAACAGGGTAATGAATGAAGTCGCCTTTTGGTCGGATTCCTTCATCCGGATCCGATGATACCCGGAATACGCATCAAGAAAACACAGAAGTTCCGCCCCCGCCGTCGAATCAATGACTTGGTCAATGCGCGGCAAGGGGAACGGATCCTTCGGGCAATGTTCAAGCCAGAGTAATCGATGCACATTCTTAGTATTTCAGTGTTCTTTTTGGGTACAAGGACGGGATTCGCGACCCAATCGGTGTGGATAACTTCTATTACAAAACCTGCTTCTAGTAACTTTGCTAGTTCCATTCCTATGGCGCGGCGCTTCTTATCTCCAAAGCGTCGCATAGCTTGCTTCACTCGGTTTGGCCCCCGGATTTATGTTGAGGTAGTGCTCGGCGAGTTCCCTAGGTACTCCGGACATGTCGAAGGTTGCCATGCGAAGATATCCATGTTAGCGCGGAGGAACTCGACGAGCGCGCTTTCCTATTTGGGGTCCATGTTGGCTCCGACTGAAACCTGCTTGGAAGAGTCACCCGGAATGAGGTCATGCTTCTTGGTTTCTATCGCGGGCTTGAAGGAGGTTTTCTGCTCGGAGATCTGCTTCTTGGTGGTCTGCATCTCGGCCGGATCCACCGCGGCTCGTAGCCTTTCGGCCTCTTCTCCGGATATCACGGACTCGCGAAGGCGGCTTCGCCTAACTCGCACTCATGAGCCTTTTTGTAGTCTCCGGATACGGTAATCATACCTTTAGGACCCGGAATCTTGAGCTTGTTGTAGATGTAGCACGCTCTTGCGTGGAACTTGTGGTAGGTGGGCCTCGCCGAAGATGACGTGGTAGGAGCTCTTGAAGGGCACAACTTCAAACGTGATCTTCTCTTCGCGGAAATTATGAACATCGCCAAAAGCCACGGGAAGTGTGATGCTGCCGAGGGAGTTTGCCTTCTTACCCGGAACCACACCATGAAACTCGGTGGTGCTATGTTTGAGCTGTTCCTTGGTGAGGTTCATCCGCTCTAGAGTCTCCAGGTACATGATGTTCAAGCTAGCTCCGCCATCCATGAGGCACTTGGAGAAGTCATACCCGTCTATGCGGGGACTTACAACCAAGGCGTAGCATTCCTTTGGCACAATTGCGGGATGATCCTTCCGATCAAATGTGCACGGAATTTCCGACCACCTGACGTACTGCGGCACAGCCGGAACTATGGCGTTCGGGATCCGGGTAGCCGACTTGGAGGCGCGTATCGTTGGGGTTCCGAGGAAAGTGTGGTAAGCCCCCACGCTCTTTTTGTCGAATGGATTGGATTTACCTGCGGCTCCTGCCTTGGGATCCGGCGAGTTATCATCCTCATCCATCGCCTCGGAACTATCGTCCTCCTTGTCTTTGTTCTTGCCCTTGCCACCTTTTCCGCGAGGGCGGTGCTTCCGGGCGCGCTTGTATCCGGCCTCCGGGTCGTTCTTTAGATCATTGACCCACTTGCAGTTGCGGTTAGTATGAGTGGACTTCCCTGTAACCGGATCCAGATGGGCCAGGCAGGGCATGTCTCTGTACTCCTCATAGGTTTGCGGTGCGCGGGATCCGGCAGCGAGTGACCTCGGAGGTATGCTGCCGACCCCTCGCCGGCTCCGCTTCCGCGTCCGCGTCCTCTTCCGCCTCCTCGGACCTCCGCGTTGAAACGCCATGGCGACCATCTCGGATCTACCACTCTTCTCGGTCATCGTGGTTCTTGCGCTTATGGTCGTCGCTGCCGCCGTTGTCACGGTTCTTCTTTTGTTGGTGCAGGGGGATTGCTGTAGCTGCGAGATCACCGCCTGCGTCGTCATCGGCGGCAGTGTGATCGCTAGCGATGGTGATCATGTCATCCAACGTCAATTTATTTGCATTGACCAAGCAAGTTAGCTTGTGTCGCAACAATCCTCCTCGCTGCAAGCCCCCAATGAAGGCGTGCATTGCAGTGCGGTTGTCGACGTTCTCGCACTCGTTTCTGCATGCCAACCATCGGGTGAGGAAATTCCTCGATGTTTCGCCCTTCTTCTGGATGCAAGCCTGTAGGTCGCTTGTTGTGGCAGGTCTCTTGTAGGTGCCCCTGAAGTGTTTCTCAAAAGCGTTCTTCGAGTCGAACCAGAGCAAAAGATGGAATTCTTCTCAAGGTCGCCGAGCCGGATCCGGGCTGGACCTACAAGGTACAACTGAAGCATGCGGCAGGCGATGTTAGGGGTTCCTCCGGCGAAGGTTACAGCATTATAGTAATCCTCAATCCAGGTATCCGGCCTTTCGGTGCCATCGTAATGCTTCAGATTTCCGGGTAGCTTGAGGTTCATCCTTGGCTTTGGTTCCTCTCGAATCATCCTGCCAAAGCACTTCGGACCAATGTAGTCGGTTCTGTACTCGTTAAGGCGGTCCCGTGCGTCGCGCGAGCCGTGGCGAGGAGACTTTGAGCGAGAGCGAGATCTCCGGCCATTGCCTCCGCCTCCACCTCCGCCGCCACCGCTAGGTGGTGGTGAGGGAGACCTGCGAGGTGGGCGGTCTGACTTCTTGCTTCCGCCATCCGAATCTCCTCGGCCTTCCTGGTGCTGACTCCGGCTCCTGTGGCTGCCTTCGCCTTGGCGCTGGCTGCCCTGGTCGTTCCGGCGAGGCTCCGGGTCACGGCTCCGACGAGGCTCTGGGTCCCGGCTCCTGCGAGGTTCTGGGTCGCGGCTCCTGCGAGGTTCTGGGTCGCGGCTCCTGCGAGGTTCTGGATCGCGGTTCCGGCGAGGCTCTGGACCGCGGTCTTCATTCCGACTCCTCCTGGGCTCGGGCTCATGAACATTGTTCCGATTCCGGCGAGGTTCCGGCGAGCGCTCCCTCGTTTCTCGTTTCTTGGCAGCACGTTGTCGCGGATAACAAGCGCACCATGCCCTATGGGCCTGGTGTTTCCGGCCGGACTACGGCGGCGAGGGGTCGCGGGTAACCGTTGGGTGGAGGTGAGGGGTTGCGGTATTTGTCTCTTCCGGAGTACATCGCGTCCTTTCCCTTCCTTGGATCCGACGGAGGCGTCTGTGACGGAACGGGGATCGGATTTGGGTGCTCCCTGGCCCTTCTTCTGCGCTCCGAGGATCCGGTGTGCGATTCGTCGTCCTTCTGCGCGGTAGATACACAGTTATCCGGATTGGATTCCAACCTGCGCGAAGTATCTGCCTTGCTCTGCTGCTGCATTGCTGAAGCGACAAGTGTGCGGAGATAGTTGATGTCAACTTCTTCGTCCTTCTTCTTCAGCAATTCCGCTGCTTTCTGCATGTTGTCCTTTGGAGTTTCCAGCGGCTGGTGATCTGCGGGCGTGTTGAAGGGTATTCTGCGAGGCGGAATTGCTTCTCTAACAATTCGATCGGCCTCCGCCTGCGCATAGGTCATCTTTACCTCCCACTCAGCCCTCATGTTCTTGACCAGCTCGAGTGTGGCAGTAATCTCGCGGTCCTGTCTCTCGAAGTTTTCCGTCCAGGCTGCATGATCTGCCCTTCCTATCCTTAACGCAGCTTCGGTATCGGCGAGCCTCTTGGCTGTGGCCAGCATTTCCTTTCTGGCGGTCTCTAGGGCCTCCAGATCTGCGGCGTCGCCCGGGGTTATAGGTGTGTTAAGAACTGCTCGCGCGGCCACCTCCTCTCGCTGACAAGATTTCCTCCGAGGGAGAATCCCTTTGGGGTCGCACCCGAGACATTGGAGATCCTTGATGGGATGGTTGGGGGTCGGATTGGCTGACTTGGTCTCCAGATCCAGTTTGTCCCAGCGCTGCTACCGTTGCGAGAACCTGCTTAGGCTGGGCGGAGTCGACCTCGGGCTGATCACTGTATCCGTATTCCCTTATCTTGCGAACGAAGTCATCAGATTCCGTAGAGGGAGTATCATCGGAAATTGGGCTCAGGTTGCCCAAAATCGACTCTTCAACCGGAGTCTCGCTCTCTCCGACAAGCTCAGCCTGATCCGGATCCGCGTTGTGTTCCGGTGCCTCTTCCTGCTCAGGACCAGCTCCGTCTTCTTGAGGGGCGGTTCCGGCGGTATGGGCCAAGAAGTGTACGAAGTGGCACCTCTGCTTTTCTAACACCTGGGAGACCCAGGCGGATCTGCATTGGTCTTCCACCTTTGTTTCCTGCTCGGGGGCGGATTGGGTGGGCTTTGAAATTTCCAGATCCGAGGCGGAATCTTCCTTGGGAAGCTCCTGCTTCTCAGATCGGATCTTTGCGACAGCGTCCAGCTCTGCGGCGGTCGCGTCTGTGTTACTTACCAGCGGGTTTCCGTCGGAATCGACGGTTTCCCCGATGAAGATGTGTATGCCGCCAATTGGGACGATGGAGAGCTTGACGGGGTTTGTTCTAGCCGGAATCCAAGCACTCATCCGGAGGGACGATCGGCAGATTTCCGGCGTAAAGGACGCGCCCCACAGCGATGGTGTCGTCGTAGCTTCCCATGGCGGAACCCTCCCGGTTCCGGCCTCCGCACGCCACGAGCCCCACGGTGGGCGCCAACCGTCGTTGCCTAATCGACGGTACCTCGGAGGAGGGATCCTCACGAGGGGGAGAAGAAGTAGGGGCCATAGGGCGGAGTGCTCTCGGGACGGTGGTACGCGAGTTACCCGGCTTCGGAACACCTCGCACGATGACAGGGCCTACCGCCGCTTGTCCGGAATTATCCGGGCGCTTTCGCGTTGTTACAATGAGTTGTGGTTGTGCCTCTAGGGCTCCCGGGATCCGGCTTATAAAGGCGCACGGATCTAGGGTTTACATGGAGAGTCCTAGCCGGATTACGGATAGCCTAGCTACGGTACAATATCTTGCCGTGCACGCCACGGATCCGCCTTCCATACTCGTCGTCCCGGATCCGGGTCCCTCATGGGCCTCCATGGATCCGGGTCACTCCTACGTCGGTACGGATCCGGCCCGCTGATCCCGGGCTGGACTTCTTCCTTCATGATCAACAGCAACTGGGCCGCCCGATGGGCCACATGCCTCATCACCGTCTGTGGGCCACCCGGGCTTGCCGGATCTAGGCACTGTCGATGGTACACCCATGAAGTATACCCACAACACCTACCTCCTGTAATGTGCTACTACTCTGCTCCTGCTAAATCGCTGTTAAAAATGGGAGATTGATGATGCTGCTAGTTACTTTCTTAATTCACCTATATCCTGGTAAGACCCCTCTTTGTTGGAGCCCATGTTACCTTGCTTGATAAAACTACAAGTCTGAATTTTACTATTTTAGTTCATATGTAGATCTGCTTTTAGCCTTGCTCTAGAATTAGTTCTTCACGTTGAGTCTGATCACCTAGTTTATTTGCCCTAGCATATATCTTAGTTATCCTCCTTTTTGTTTTATTTCCTTGTGTGGTTCACGTCATATGTAAAAGGCTAAGATAGTTGGGCTGCTTTCTTGCCGAGTCTAATAAGAATCAGACTTCTTTTGCGTTTCAGAATTGGAGGCGATGGCATCTGCTCTGCAAAGATCATCCAGTTCCTGCCCATGTTATATACACACAATTAACCATGTAATTTATTTACTTTGGCTGCTGCCACAATCAACCATGTTACATATGCATATATGCTTCATCGACAGAGTTGGTTCAAGAGTTCGGTGAAAAAGCACGAGAGGGAAGTGCAAGGCCGATGGTTCTGCTGCCGATGCATCCGCGGCGTTGGGCAAGTCAAGCAAGGTTGCTTGATGAATGGTTCACTTCCCTGCAACTTCTATTATCTATGTGCACTTGTCAACTATTATTTGTCAAGTTTGTTTGAGAATGTGAGATTGAAACTTAATATTTGCTATTTTGTGCTGGCAAGTGCTAACGTATGATATTGTGCTTCCATTTGTGTTGCAAATTGTGAAGTTAAATGCCTGAAATGATCATCCTGATGTGATGCCATTTTCTATATACTTGAGCTGCCATTTTATTTGTTTGGTCTATATGGTCATGACCGAAGACCGGACCGAAAAGACCGAAGACCGAATACTGAAAGACCGAAAGACCGAAGGTAATATGGGTATCATTCTTGGATGACCGAAATTTTCAATGACCGAAAAGACCGGACCGAGCAAACCGAACAGACCGAACGCCCGGGCAGACTCCTAGTTATGCACTCTATTACTTGTAATGCCTGAAGAAGTTGAAATACTTTTTTTTTTGCGGGGCAAACGGGATTGTATTAAATAGTAACAGTGTGATTACAATCCCGAAGGTTACAACTCATAAGAGATATTGGAGCCTCATCTAACCAAACTTCAGTTCTATTTTGAAAAATACCAAATCTAGCTAGTTCATGACTTGCACTATTCTGCCCTCTGGGAATTTTATTAAAAGCTATAATTAGCTCAGACTTGAGTAGCAGCCTTAGGTCCTTCACCAGATGTCCCAAGATAGACGCATCCCTCGCCGCAGACTTTGCCATCAAAGATAGCTCCAGATTATCAGTCTCCACGATGATATCATTCGTGCAGCCATCAAGGGCCAAGCGGACGCCCTCCAAACATGCTTGTAGCTCAGACTCGAGTGCCGAGGAACAAAACTTCAAGGATCTGCAGGCCGAGAATATAATGGAGCCATCATCACGCCTCAGGATCATTCCAGCCCCAGCAAAGCCGGTCTGTGCAATATAAGCACCATCTATATTAAGCTTGACCGTACCATTCAGAGGCCTGGACCAAGCCACTACAGTTGATGGTTGTTGTTGTAGCTTAGCTTCCACTGGCTGACTAGTAGCCCTCTTCCCTTTCACAATTTCTTCAGGTGTGAGCCGACCAATATTGTCGAGGTTTTGGATATAGCTACATATGAAACGCCTAGATCCTTCAATCGCTGGAAGTATCTTATCGTGTTCAACTTCATTGCGAGCATACCATACCCTCCAAGCAATCATCAATATGCGGCCACATAACTCAAGCGGCACTCCCAGCAACCAGGCCTCTAGCCAGTCATCCTGAATAGGATCCACAATCCACGGTATCGGCCAAATTTCTCTCATGGCCTCCCACAGGCCAGCAGCATGTGGGCACTGTATCAAGGCATGATAGGAGTGTTCCACCAAACTTCCACATATACGGCACCCGCCATCGACTGGCAGATGTCTTCGTTTTTTATTTGCCTCCGTCGCTAGAGCGTTTGAAACCGCCTTCCATGCAAAGATTCGGACCTTTTCTGGTATATTGCACTTTCAGATTTTCTTCCAGATGGGTTTATCTCCATGTGGAGATGTACTAGACGCTCCCACCACCAGATCTTGCTGAGCTATCCGTAGACCAATACGGTATGCACTTCTTACTGAGAATATTCCATTTTTCTCCATCTGCCATGCCAAGAAATCATCCGGCCTGCGGCCAGAAATTTTAATACGCATGATCACTTCAGCGTCTATAGGAGGAAATGTTTTACGTACTAGCGCCTCATCCCAATTTCCATGATCATCCAGCAGGCTAGCCACTCGAATAAGACGTGACTTCCCCTTATCACCAATAACTTTAAGTTCATGCTCCCGTGGGATCCAATTGTCGCGCCAAATACGAATCGAACGACCGTTTCCAACTCGCGAGATAAGACCATGTTTAAGCAGCTCTAGACCATAGGTAACAGCAGTCCATGTAGGTGACGAATTACCAGGAAAAACTATGTCCACCAAGTTGCCATGCGGGTAGTACTTAGCACGTAGCACACGAGCACAGAGGCTATCAGGTCTACTTATCAGGCGCCAAGCTTGGCGTGCTAACAAGGCCTGGTTAAAAATCCGCATGTCCCTAAACCCCAGGCCACCATGGGGTTTGGATCGTATCAGCACATCCCAACTGACCCAGTGGGTTTTCCTCTTCCCTCTCGCAGCACCCCACCAAAAATCTCGGACCAGTTTCGTCAAATCATCGCACACAGACATTGGCAGCTTAAAGACGCCCATAATGTATGTTGGCAGAGCCTGAGCCACGACGTTAATCATAATTTCCTTTCCTCCTTGTGATAAATCCCCCCACATCAACAAACGTTTAGAGAGCTTGGATTGTAGATTATCAAACTTGCCTTCATTCATTCTTCCCTCAGGTGTAGGTAACCCAAGATACTTCTCCTCAAAATTATCTCTCTGGACATAAAGAATGCTTCTAATCTCCACTTGTACTTCCCCCTGGCATTGTGGGCTAAATAGTATTGAACATTTCGAAGGGTTAATAAGTTGCCCCGTAGCCATTGCATAAGAATCAATAACATATTTAACCCTCTCCGCCTGACAACCCTCTGCCTTGAAGAACAACAGTGTGTCATCTGCAAACAGGAGATGAGAAATTCCTGGTGCACGCCGACAAATCTTGATGGGGGAGATACCTCCTGTGCTAATTTCTGATTGCAATAGGGCAGAAAGACCATCAGCAACAAAGAGAAACAAAAACGGAGACAATGGATCACCTTGTCTTAGGCCTCTCGTGGGGGAGAACGCTTCCAATAGACCTCCATTAAATTTCACAGAGTACCTCACCGTGGTAACACACACCATTATCCACTCTATCCACCGGTGAGAGAAGCCCATCTTATGCATCACTTCCTCCAGAAAAACCCAATCAACACGATCATATGCTTTAGAAAGATCCAGTTTGTAGGCACAAAAAGAATTTTGTGCACTGGCCCCATGTTCCATGTAATGAAGGCATTCAAAGGCCAACAGAGCGTTGTCCGTTATCAGCCGCCCCAGCACAAATTCACTTTGGTTCTCCGATATAATGTCTCCAAGTAAAGGTCTCAGCCTGTTTACCAAGCACTTAGATATTATTTTATACAAAACGTTGCACAGACTTATAGGCCTAAAATCCTTGAGCTCAGTAGGGTTGTCAATTTTCGGGATCAAGACAATAGAGGTGTCATTAATACCCTCCGGCATCTTACCAGTATCAAAGAATTTTAGTACTGCCTGTATGATTTCATACTTGAGAATCCCCCAATTCCTTTGATAAAATCTCGCCGGAAATCCATCTGGTCCGGGAGCCTTAAGTGGCCCGATTTGAAAGATGGCATCTGAAATTTCCAGCTCTGAGAATGGTCTACACAAGGTTTCATTTACTTCCTCCGAGATCACTTCCTGAAACAAATTCACCACCGGCCTAGGCTGAATAGACGGGTCCCTAGTATACACTGACTGAAAATAAGATGTTGTCATACGTTCCATTTCATTTGGAGTATCATGTACCACGCCATCTTGGTCCTTGAGTGAGGCAATCCGATTTTTGCGTGCTCGCCATACCGCCTTCCGATGAAAGAATTTGGTATTTCGATCGCCCTCCTTCAACCAAGATATTCTGGACCGCTGCAACCATAACATCTCTTCTCTATGTAGAAGTTCGTTCATTACGTCCATTGTTTCACGTATAATCTCTTTAGGTGCATTATCCTGTTGTAGTTTCTCCAACTTTCTCCGTAAGCCAGCCAATTCCCGAGTAACATTACCAAATTTCCTTCCTCCCCAGGCATGTAACACATCCATAACATTTTTTAGGGCCTCATTGATTTCCCCAAGATCAGATTTTGGGCCACTATCCTGCCACGCATTGGCCACCACTTCTGGGAGGGCATGCTCTAGTTCCCACATAATTTCATACCTCTTGCATTTTCGCATGGGCCCTTTGGCAGATTCCCGCGCAAGCTTAATTAGAAGGGCACAGTGGTCCGAGCACGGAGTCACAATATGCACCACCGAGGCATCTGAAAAAATATCCCTCCAGCGATCATCAGCTAACCCGCGATCAAGTCGCACTTTAACATTTGCATTCCCGCGGTGCCCATTATCATATGTAAACGGAACACCCTTAAAACCAAGATTCTTCAATTCACACACCATAAGCGCATCCCGAAACGCTGCCATCTGGTTCTCTGAACGACGACACATTGAGAGATGTTCATGTTGCCAAAGGGCTTCGTTGAAATCGCCTACCAAAAACCACGGCAGCATAGACGATGCTTTCAGATCGCACAGAGCAGACCACATACGAAAACGTTGGTCAGTTCTAGGCTCTCCATATACAAATGTAGCATGCCATATTGGGGCCGAAACTGATTCCCGCATATGCACATCAATGAAACGTGCAGTGACCTCCTTAACCTCCACAATGACACTATCATGCCAGAAAAGGGCCAGACCCCCACTCATGCCATCGCTATCACAGCCAGCAAAACCGCTGAGTCCCAATCTCCTTTTTAACCTCTTCATTCGCTCACTCTTTTGACGAGTCTCAGAAAGAAAAACCACCTTGGGACTGTGTGTCTTAACCAAGACATCGAGCTCATGAATTGTCGCGGCATTCCCACACCCGTGACAATTCAAGCTTAGGCAATTCATTGTTCCCGGCGGTCGCCCTCATGGGACGCCGCCGATCCAGAAGATGTTGTACCATTTACACCTTTGTGACGCTTGCCATCATTCACAGCTGGAAGCTCCTCCACCGGAACCGGCAAGTCTGCTGCCATATTAACATCAGTTAGAGCCATGGTTTCAGTCGTCAACTTGCCAGAATTCTGCTCAAAAGCCAGCCTCCTCTTTGCATTCTTGTCAACTTCAGATATAATAATGTCTTTAGTTTTATTAGGACTAGTTGCTGTGTCAGCCGAGTCCTTGTCCTCCGCTGCCATGTTACCCTTCTTTTCAGGGTACGTGCTCTCTCCAATCTACATAGGCAGCACGATCCTCCACCAAGGCCCTCACCAAATCCACCTCGTCCTCGTCCAACGCCATCATTGAAACCCATCCTGCCACCATTAGAACCGCGACCACCACCACGGTTCCCTAGACCTCTACCCCTACCAGCAGGATTGGCATATATCCAGTCGCCATATTTCAGGTTCTTCTCTTCATAAATCCCCAGGCCACATTCCTTTAAATCATGCCCAATCAAACCACAAGCATAGCAAACCTGCCCCAATTTTTCATACTTCACTGCATACATGTACCTCTTTCCTCCGAGGGATATAGAAACAAAGCGTGTCAGGGGCATACGCACATCATGTTTTACTCTGAACCTGATGTAATCTCCACGAAAGGCACCAGATGGGTTCATCTCTGCAACTATCACCTCTCCTGCAGTACGTGACACCAGCTTCTTCATCAGTTTCTCTTTCCGGAATGCCTCAGGAACCTTGTGTACTTGAATCCAGACTGGCACGAATTCGAGCTCCACAGACTGAGGATCAGAAAAGCCATCATATGGTGCAATGATCAGCACCCAATCACGGAAGAGCCATGGGCCACGTTCCATGACCTTCTCCCAATCTCCCAAGCAGAAACACTGGATTACAAATTTATTTTCTCCAACAGCCCTCATCTTGATCTCCTTGGCTGGATTCCAGGCAAATCGCATCTGCTGAATTAGGGCTTCATGGCTAAATCCCTTCCCACAATTCACCCGAGCCACAACTAGCCATCTGGTGCTCTCAACGATGTCCACATCATCCTCCTCAAGGACAAAATCGTCGAACTCATCTTCATTGATCTCTAACCTATCAAACATGGAATCAATCCCTGCCTCCACACGGGATCCATCACTCGCCGAGTTTCCTGCATCTTGATTGTCCAGTGGTAGATTCCCAGCCGCTGCGTCCTTCTCAGCGTCCACGCCATCGTGTCCAGGAGGCGCCGTCGTCGATGAGTGGGAATCAGCCATGCTCACGAAAACGAAAACCTTCGCCTTCCCTTGCCCGCCGCGAGAGACCCTCCTCGTATAGACGAGAGTCCGACTATGCCGTAGGGGGGAGACACCCGATGGGGAGTTGTAATCGGAGAACAAGGAACCAGATCGGTAGGGTAGATCGTAGTCGCCGGGAACTCGCCGCCTGTCGCCAGGTGGGAGGACAAAACCTTGTTGTATAAATGCATGCTTTACATTAACTTTCAATTTTTGCTTATCCACATAATCATATTCGGAAAATGGAGTGCTGATGCTTGCCAGAAGACTACAGCAATTAAAAATTTCTTATGTCCAAGGAAGCACTTTGTAATATGTTTTTTTTTTCAAAGTGTTTGTTACAGGTTTTTGTAATCTCTCTGAAGTTGTACTCTGAAGTGGCTGAATGTTTAACAGTAGTTTCATTTACACTCATGCGGGGAGCCTGTTTTGTACTGTTTTATATGGTGAAGCATGTATGTACTTTTTTATACTGCACAAAACATTTCTACTTCGCGCGTTCGAATACAGATAACGAAATGATAAAAGTTAAGCCATGCAAAAGTGGTCACGTTGTATCGTGTGGGGGAACTCCCTCAAGCAAAATCGGGAGACACTGTTTATGTTGAAACTTTTGTTTTTGAGAGAGTTTCATGTTGTAAACACACCGTGCGGGAACAGGTACACATTAGCAACACTAAAATGGGCCGAGCCCATCAAACCCGATCTCTCGAAAAAAGCTATGCAGAGCCACTCGCCCGCTCCGCTTAAAGCGGTCAATACGCGCTCCCGGGATGCTGTCAGCACGGACCAGGCGCCGCACAACCCCAGGTGGGTGGTTTGGGCCGGCCCAACATTTCATTTCATTTTTTCTTTATTTTTTTCATTTTTTATTTTCTTTTCTGCCTTTCTTTTTATATTTTTTAAAAGCTAAAACGTTTTTAAATCTGTAGTTTCAAAATAAAAAATTCTCTTCGAAAATTTAATATTTTTATATATGAACAATTTTCGAATTTGAACATTTTAAAAATTTGAACAATTTTTGAAATTCGAAAATTGCATACTAGAACAATTTTCGAGTTTGGACAATTCTTATATTTCAAAAATATTTTTAAAAAACTATATTTTTAATATGAACATTTTACAAAAATATCTCTTTTAAAAATTTATTTTAAATTTGTTTTTTTTTAAAAATATACAAATTTAAGATGAACATTTTTTGTTCGGAAATACTTTTGTACACCCACGCATGGGTGTGGGTGTTTCCATCACCGTCCATTTATTCTTTGAGATTCGTGCCCACCATGGTAGATGGAAAGATTCCTTTCTCTCTCCTCTTTTTATCCGAATCTCAAAGCACAATGGACGGTGACGATGCACCACACCCATTTTTTGTTTGAACAAATTTTAAAGTGAACATTTTTTTATTTGAACAAATTTTAAATTGTATTTTTTAAGGTTGTAAATTTTTGAAATTTGAATAGTTCCCAAATTTGAACATTTTTAAAATCTTTCTTTTTTTCGAGACCGAAAAATAAAATTAACAAAAAAAGAAATAGAAAAAAACAGAAAACAAAAAGAGGAAAGAAAGAAATAAAAAAGGAGAAACGAAAAAAGAGGATACCCGCACCTATCTGGTACACGCCGACCTGATCGGTGTATTGGGTTTGCCAGTTGAATGCGTGTTGTAAGTTTGAGATGAGACAAATCTGGTACTGCTATGTTTGGTCTGTTCAAAAAAACCGTTGGTTTATTTATTTACATTGGATTGCCACCGCCAAGTGACTTACCGGTTTGATTTTTCTCCTCCCCTGCCTCACAGTTTTCTCTCTTCCCCTCGTTCTCTATTCTTTCTCCCGTGCTCGCCCGGCAGATCCTCTATGGCTTCCGGCGACTACGGCAGGACGGCCGTCACCTCGATCTCCGGCAACCAGAAACCACCTCATCCCCCCGCCGGTGAAACGGGACTGCATAGGCCCCAAACATCTCTGCCCCCGAGCTATAGGCCCTCTCGCAACCGCGGACAGAACCGCCATGGCCACCAAGCACCTCCGGCCGCGATCACCTCGATCTCCGGCAACCGGCGACCTAATCCTCCTCCGTACGGTGGAACGGTACCGCGGAAGCCCCAAGCCTCTCCACCCCGAGCTCAAGGCCCTCTCGCGGCTGAGTAGCCGTCCTTGATTTCATCCCCCCGCTCCACATCGCCCAAGGGAGGAAAGAACACGTCGGCCGCTCCACTCCCATCATCCTCACCAAGAACGCCTCTGGATCTTCCAGCTCGCATGGGCCGCTCCACGCTCATCATCCTCACCAAAAATGCCACTGGAGCTTGGAGCAGATTCACATGGCCTAACCCCCGATCTTCCACGATTTGTTTAGTTCTGCATCTTCTGAACCGTCTTTCTAGATGTTATCGTTGTTCTGATTTTCGTCCGTTTGCTCTACCGGTCTGCCCCTCGATGTTGCTTTGCCTGTGGGGGCTCTCTCTGTTTCCCCTGTGCGTGAAAGCAAGCAACAACAACATCATCATGACTTTTTTGCCATTGATTAATTAACATGGCAATATGGCCAGCTTTTAGATAGATCGGTGGTTCATTGGAAATGCATAATCAGACGGTTTAATAAGTTGACAGTTCAGCTATCTGAAGAACCAAAAATGATCTAAAATAATGAGTTGAGCTTAGCTGATGTAGCTCCTTCAAACTGAAAATGAGGGCATTTACAATTTGTAAGTGTTTCTTGAAGTGCATTTTATTAGCCATTGTCTTACTTTTTAAAAAGTAGAACCACATGCTTCAATATTTGATCCCCTACGTATACCATCTCCAGTCATAATCCTTTATCAAAACCATAATTGTTTGTGAAAGAAACTTGAGAAGCTTGTTGTCATAGCCGCAACTATATTTAAAAAATTATACCAAAATAATAAGTGGAAATTTTTAAATTTTAAACTAGGAAAAAATTGGGACCATAACACGCCTATATTCACAATCATGTATGTATGAATCATAATTGTTTGTGAAAGAAACTTGAGAAGCTTGTTGTGATAGCCGCAACTATATGTGCGGCAACACAATCATGGACTGTATGTGACGCGTATGTAGGTTAAATTCAAAAATTATCGATGTGGTTAAGATTTTTGCTCCATAACAATGCATGAGTTTTTAAAAATTTATCACCCGATGCAACGCCACAGATAATTTTCCTATGTATATCTATATATACCAAATAATAAATAAAATAAGGTTTTTCTGACATTTTTGTCCTACTAGAAATTGTACCTAAAGTTCCCACTATTGCCACCCTTAAGCCACATAGTGGTTCGATTTTGTTATTATTATCGTTAGAAAACCAGATGTGTTGTTCGACCGGATCCAAGAGAAATTCTATAACATTTGCCATCTACATATTTGATTAATTCTTACTACATGGCTTTATTATTTATATATGATTAATATTTATTTCTTCGACCTATGCGATGAAAAAAAACGTAACAATGCGCGAACATTCAACTAGGAAAACTATAAGCGAAAGCAAACATGAGGAGTGCATAGTGGTTACTAGAGAGGGAGAACAAGAGGAAGATGCACATGCGATATTTGGTAAATTCTTATTATCATTTCAGTAATTATTATGAAGTATCATATTGTTTTGGAGTGGATATTATGTATTGTTTTGTAAACTTTTTAGTGTATTAATATGGAGTGAGATTTGATTACCGATGGGGCCGCCGGTGTCTCGAGCCAGAGCAGTGAAAGGTGTATTCCAAGAGAAAAAAAATCTATTTTTAAGCAATTGAGTATATATTACTAAATGGACGCATATTGTTTATAAATAACTGAATTCAATTTTCACATGTGTAAATTATGTCTCCGTAGCAACGCACGGGCTTTGTGCTAGTTACCCTAAGAAGTAAAATACATGGTAGGTCATTCAACTTGTTCATATATTTCGGTTTGATCACTATATTTAAAGAAGTGTCATTCAATTGAAGACGGGGCGACGCAAAGTAACCGAGCCGTCCGCGGAGACTCAAACCTGACCCAAATATGCGTCAGGTTTGCGTCTCCGCGGACGCTCGACGGTCGCGGAATCTGTCCGCTTTGGGTGCATCCGGACCCGGTCAGCAGTGAGTAGGTAAGCAAAAGAAATTACTATTGATTGGCCAAAAGGACCATCTTTACAGAGATGGTTAGTCGAGTTAACCTAAAACTACAACGGCCGTACCTACTCGCCGTCGCGCGGCCTACACCGGCCTCAGTTACTCGCAGTCGCACACCCTACTACTGGCCGCCGGGAGGGCCGGCGCCGTCATCGAAGCGGGAGCGCTTCGCGCACTCCGCGCGCCGCGCACGGCGGCGAACGAACATCTCGTCCTGCCGCCTGCGCCGTTCGAGGGCCGGCCAGGGTGCTGTCCCACAGGGCCACCGCCTAGGCCTCCGCCACCTTGGCAGCCGCTGCCCCGCCGCCGCCTGGGCCTCCTCCTCCTCCGCCTCCGCCTGGACCGCCGCCGCGTCCTCGTTCGCCTGGACCGCCGCCTGGATCGCCGCCACGTCGGCGATGAAGCGGGCCCTGTCCCTAGCCACCGCCGCCACCGCTTCGTCCCTGGCGGCGATGGCGGCCTCCAGCTCGCGGTTCTCCTGCTCGACCCGCGCGGGAGAAGGGCCCCTACGGCCGGAGCGAGTCCGAGTCGAGCACATGAACCCCCGAGCCATGGCCATCGCATAGTTGTGGGCTTCCTCCTCCGCCACCCAAGCCTGACGGCGCTGGGCGTCCCCAGCCAGGGACTCGAAGGACGCGAGCAGAACCCGATGGTCGCCGACGCACTCGAAGCGCATGGGCACGGGGGGGGGGGGGTCGTCGTCCGCGATGTCGTGGATGACGGCGTCGGCCGGAGGGGCCGCGATGGCCGCCCGCGCCTCCGCGAGCTCGGCCCTGGCGTCGGCGAGCTCGGCCATGGCGTTGGCGATCTCCGCCCTGGTCGCCGCGAGGCGCCCTTCCGCGCGCTCTGGCGCCTCCGCCTCCGCACCTCCGCCTCTGCCGCCGCCTCCAGGTCCAGCTGCTGGGCCTCAACGCCGGCGGCGGTGACCTCCTCCTCCTCCTCCGGGTGGAGCTGACGGCACATGCAAACAACATGCTCCCAATGATGAGGACATCCCTACTACACCACTACCTCCGTCACTGATAAATGAAGATGAACCTGCTGTGAAGCTCAAGGCCAATGAAGTTCGGATTGGACCAATTACAAGGGCTCGTGCGAAGCTGCTTAAACAATAGGTGAACTTGTTTCTAAACGGTACTTTGATTGATGAGAACTTTATACTGCCTAAGTCCTATTACTTATGTATCATCATGTATCAAGAGGAGACGAGCATCGCACGAGGAACAGAGGAGCAGCTGGACATGGAGACGGACGTCAAGATGGACGTGAAGCTGGACATGGAGCTGGACATGAAGATATCTCATGGACGCGCGAGGGAGGAGCGGGAGGCATGCGCGAGAGGAGAAGTCGACGTCCAGACCAGTCCAGCACCCGGTTAGACCGGCCTCCAGACCGGCCAGCCCGGTCCCTGGGCCGGTTAACCGAGTGCCAACCGGATGCATCGTACCGGAGCCAAACCGGACGAAGTTTTGAGAACTTTCCGGTTGCCACCCGGTTGACCGGATGCCACGCCGGCCGGCCCGGTCCCTGGCCCGGTTGACCGGATTCCAGACCGGATCCGTCCGAGTCTGTCTCGACCAGATCTATTCTGGGTTGGTTTTACTTGTATCTTTTCGACCAGAACTCGTCCCGGACGCCTATATAAGTGCCTTGGACGACCCCCTAGCTGCTTTAGACCATGTTTAAGATAAACCCTAGTTCTTAGTTGTTTGCTCTAGCAAAACTATTGAATCCCTACACCATATTGCTTGATATTGTGTAGATCCTGAAAAAGTCTTGTGTGATCTGCTGTTCCATTGGGAATTAGACGGTTGCAACTTACCGCTTCGTGGTCGGCGACTACGTGCGCAAGTGTGTGGATTTGTGAATATCTTGCAGGGTTGAGAGCTGTTGCATTGGCAACAGGGACCAATCGAGAGATCTCGTTGCGTCATACAAGTTATCATCCACTACATCGTCGTGTTTCTCCGCTGCCATCACCCCGTGTTCATCAACACCACCATTGCTTACTGAGAAGATCGGGCCACCCCATATCATCTTGGTATCAGATTTCCAGTTTTCCTCGGTAAGCCATCCACAATCCACCCCATAGTTGAGTTGTGAGTGTTTTCCTATCCAGAAAAGCCATAAAAAGTTAGGGTTAGGGTTTGCCATAGCCTTAGATTGCACTGATGCGCGTGGTTGACGTATTGTCTTTTCGTTCGACACGCGTCCGTTGGGAACCCCAAGAGGAAGGTGTGATGCGCACAGCGGCAAGTTTCCCTCAGTAAGAAACCAAGGTTTATCGAACCGAGTAGGAGTCAAGAAGCACGTTGAAGGTTGATGGCGGCGAGATGTAGTGCGGCGCAACACTAGGGATTCCGGCGCCAACGTGGAACCTGCACAACACAAACCAAGTACTTTGCCCCAACGAAACAGCGAGGTTGTCAATCTCACCGGCTTGCTGTAACAAAGGATTAGATATATAGTGTAGATGATGATTGTTTGCGAGAAAACGAGTAGAACGAGTATTGCGATAGATTGTATTTCGAGTATAGAGAATTGGACCGGGGTCCACAGTTCACTAGAGGTGTCTCTCCCATAAGATAAACAGCATGTTGGGTGAACAAATTACAGTTGGGCAATTGACAAATAAAGAGGGCATGACCATGCACATACATATTATGATGAGTATAGTGAGATTTAATTGTGCATTACGACAAAGTACATAGACCGCTATCCAGCATGCATCTATGCCTAAAAAGTCCACCTTCAGGTTATCATCCGAACCCCTTCCAGTATTAAGTTGCTAACAACAGACAATTGCATTAAGTATTGCGCGTAATGTAATCAATAACTACATCCTCAAACATAGCACCAATGTTTTATCCCTAGTGGCAACAACACATCCATAATCTTAGAGATTTCTGTCACTTCCCAGCATTCACGGAGACATGAACCCACTATCGAGCATAAATACCCCCTCTTGGAGTTAATAGCAAAAACTTGGCCAGAGCCTCTACTAATAACGGAGAGCATGCAAGATCATAAACAACACATAGATATAAATTGATAATCAACATAACATAGTATTCTCTATTCATCGGATCCCAACAAACACAACATATAGAATTACAGATAGATGATCTTGATCATGTTTGGCAGCTCACAAGACCCGACAATTAAGCACAATGAGGAGAAGACAACCATCTAGCTACTGCTATGGACCCATAGTCCAGGGGTAGACTACTCACACATCACTCCGGAGGCGACCATGGCGGCGTAGAGTCCTCCGGGAGATGATTCCCCTCTCCGGCAGGGTGCCGGAGGCGATCTCCTGAATCCCCGAGATGGGATTGGCGGTGGCATCTCCGGAAGGTTTTCCGTATCGTGGCTCTCGGTACCGGGGGTTTCGCGACGAAGGCTATTAGTAGGCGGAAGGGTAGGTCGGGGGCGACGCGAGGGGCCCAGGAGACAGGGCGGCGCGGCCAAGGGTGGGGCCGCGCCGCCTGCCCTCCTGGCCACCTCGTGGCCCCACTTCGTTGACTCTTTGGTCTTCTGGAAGCTTCGTGGCAAAATAGGACCCTGGGCGTTGATTTCGTCCAATTCCGAGAATATTTCCTTACTAGGATTTCTGAAACCAAAAACAGCAGAAAACGAGCAATCGGCACTTCGGCATCTTGTTAATAGGTTAGTTCCGGAAAATGCATGAATATGACATAAAGTGTGCATAAAACATGTAGATATCATCAATAATGTGGCATGGAACATAAGAAATTATCGATACGTCGGAGACGTATCAGCATCCCCAAGCTTAGTTTCGCTCGTCCCGAGCGAGTAAACGATAAACAAAGATAATTTCGGAGTGACATGCCATCATAACCTTGATCATACTATTTGTAAGCATATGTAGTGAATGCAGCGATCAAAACAATGTAAATGACATGAGTAAACAAGTGAATCATATAGCAAAGACTTTTAATGAATAGTACTTCAAGACAAGCATCAATAAGTCTTGCATATAAGTTAACTCATAAAGCAACAATTCAAAGTAAAGGTATTGAAGCAACACAAAGGAAGATGAAGTTTCAGCGGTTGCTTTCAACTTATAACATGTATATCTCATGGATATTGTCAATGTAAAGTAATATAATAAGTGCAATATGCAAGTATGTAGGAATCAATGCACAGTTCACACAAGTGTTTGCTTCTTGAGGTGGAGAGAAATAGGTGAACTAACTCAACAATAAAAGTAAAAGAATGGTCCTTCAAAGAGGAAAGCATCGATTGCTATATTTGTGCTAGAGCTTTGATTTTTGAAAACAAGAAACAATTTTGTCAACGGTAGTAATAAAGCATATGTGTCATGTAAATTATATCTTACAAGTTGCAAGCCTCATGCATAGTATACTAATAGTGCCCGCACCTTGTCCTAATTAGCTCGGATTACCGGGATTATCGCAATGCACATGTTTTAACCAAGTGTCACAAAGGGGTACCTCTATGCCGCTCTGTACAAAGGTCTAAGGAGAAAGCTCGCATTGGATTTCTCGCTATTGATTATTCTCAACTTAGACATCCATACCGGGACAACATAGACAACGGATAATGGACTCCTCTTTTATGCATAAGCATGTAACAACAATTAATTTTCTCATATGAGATTGAGGATATATGTCCAAAACTGAAACTTCCACCATGGATCATGGCTTTAGTTAGCGGCCCAATGTTCTTCTCTAACAATATGCATGCTCTAACCATAAAGGTGGTAAATCTCCCTTACTTCAGACAAGACGAACATGCATAGCAACTCACATGATATTCAACAAAGAGTAGTTGATGGCGTCCCCAGGAACATGGTTATCGCACAACAAGCAACTTAATAAGAGATAAAGTGCATAAGTACATATTCAATACCACAATAGTTTTTAGGCTATTTGTCCCATGAGCTATATATTGTAAAGGTAGAGGAATAGAAATTTAAAGGTAGCACTCAAGCAATTTACTTTGGAATGGCGGAGAAATACCATGTAGTAGGTAGGTATGGTGGACACAAATGGCATAGTGGTTGGCTCAAGTATTTTGGATGCATGAGAAGTATTCCCTCTCGATACAAGGTTTAGGCTAGCAAGGCTATTTGAAACAAACACAAGGATGAAACGGTGCAGCAAAACTCACATAAAAGACATATTGAAAACATTATAAGACTCTACACCGTCTTCCTTGTTGTTCAAACTCAATACTAGAAATTATCTAGACTTTAGAGAGACCAAATATGCAAACCAAATTTTAGCATGCTCTATGTATTTCTTCATTAATAGGTGCAAAGTATATGATGCAAGAGCTTAAACATGAGCACAACAATTGCCAAGTATCACATTATCCAAGACATTTTAGCAATTACTACATGTATCATTTTCCAATTCCAACCATATAACAATTTAACGAAGAAGAAACTTCGCCATGAATATTATGAGTAGAGCCTAAGGACATACTTGTCCATATGCTACAGCGGAGCGTGTCTCTCTCCCACACAAAGAATGCTAGGATCCATTTTATTCAAACAAAACAAAATAAACAAAACAAACCGACGCTCCAAGCAAAGCACATAAGATGTGATGGAATAAAAATATAGTTTCAGGGGAGGAACCTGATAATGTTGTCGATGAAGAAGGGGATGCCTTGGGCATCCCCAAGCTTAGACGCTTGAGTCTTCTTGATATATGCAGGGGTGAACCACCGGGGCATCCCCAAGCTTAGAGCTTTCACTCTCCTTGATCATGTTGTATCATCTCCCTCTCTTGATCCTTGAAAACTTCCTCCACACCAAACTCAAAACAACTCATTAGAGGGTTAGTGCACAATCAAAATATACATGTTCAGAGGTGACATAATCATTCTTAACACTTCTGGACATTGCACAAAGCTACTGAAAGTTAATGGAATAGCAATATCCATCGAACATATCAAAACAGGCAATGCGAAATAAAAGGCAGAATCTGTCAAAACAGAACAGTTCGTAATGACGAATTTTATTGAGGCACCATACTTGCTCAAATGAAAATGCTCAAATTGAATGAAAGTTGCGTACATATCTGAGGATCACTCACGTAAATTGGCATAATTTTCTGAGTTACCTACAGAGAATTTTGCCCAGATTCGTGACAACAAAGAAATCTGTTTCTGCGCAGTAATCCAAATCTAGTATGAACCTTACTATCAACGACTTTACTTGGCACAACAAAACACTAAACTAAGATAAGGAGAGGTTGCTACAGTAGTAAACAACTTCCAAGACACAAATATAAAACAAAGTACTGTAGTAAAAACATGGGTTGTCTCCCATAAGCGCTTTTCTTTAACGCCTTTCAGCTAGGCGCAGAAAGTGTGTATCAAGTATTATCAAGAGACGAAGTGTCAACATCATAATTTGTTCTAATAATAGAATCAAAAGGTAACTTCATTCTCTTTCTAGGGAAGTGTTCCATACCTTTCTTGAGAGGAAATTGATATTTAATATTACCTTCCTTCATATCAATGATAGCACCAACGAGTTCGAAGAAAAGGTCTTCCCAATATAATGGGACAAGATGCATTGCATTCAATATCCAAGACAACAAAATCAACGGGGACAAGGTTATTGTTAACGGTAATGCGAACATTATCAACTTTCCCCAAAGGTTTCTTTGTAGAATGATCAGCAAGATTAACATCCAAATAACAATTTTTCAGCGGTGGCAAGTCAAGCATATTATAGATTTTCTTAGGCATAACAGAAATACTTGCACCAAGATCACATAAAGCATTACAATCAAAATCATTGACCTTCATCTTAATGATGGGCTCCCAACCATCCTCTAGCTTTCTAGGAATAGAAGCTTCGCGTTCTAATTTCTCTTCTCTAGCTTTTATGAGAGCATTTGTAATATGTTTCGTGAAAGCCAAATTTATAGCACTAGCATTAGGACTCTTAGCAAGTTTTTGTAAGAACTTTATAACTTCAGAGATGTGGCAATCATCAAAATTCAAACCATTATAATCTAAAGCAATGGGATCATCATCCCCAATGTTGGAAAAAATTTCAGCAGTTTTATCACAGGCAGTTTCAGCAGTTTTAGCAGTTTCAGGCAGTTTTTCGCGCTTTGCATTTGAAGTGGAAACATTGCTAACACCAATTCTTTTATTAGTAATAGTAGGAGGTGCAGCAACTTGTGTAGCATTAGCATTACTAGTGGTGGTAATAGTCCAAACTTTAGCTATATTATCTTCTTTTTCATTTTCTTCTCTTTCCCACCTAGCACGCAATTCGGCCATCAATCTTATATTCTCATTAATTCTAACTTGGATGGCATTTGCTGTAGTAACAATTTTATTATCTATATCCTCAGGTTTAGCAGCCATTTTATTAATTAAAGAAGATTGTGACGCAGACATGTATGAGATTCGGTTTTCAGCATTAGCAAGTTTAGTTTGCAATCCAGAGATCTCCATATTCAGATTTTCAAGTTGATTTCCTATATTCTTCAACAAGGTAGATTGCTCATTCATAGTTTTAGTAAATAATTTATTTTGCTCATATTGTGATTGCATAAAGTTCTTGGTGGATCTTTCAATTTCTAACATCTTTTCCTCATTAGGTGAAGCGTATCTACCATAAGAGTTACCATTAGCAGGATATGGCCTAGAATTATTATAATTGTTATTTTTAATGAAATTCACATCAACATATTCTTTTTGAGCAACCAATGACGCTAACGGAACATTATTAGGATCAACATTAGGCCTACCATTCACAAGCATAGACATAATAGCATCAATCTTATCACTCAAGGAAGAGGTTTCTTCGACAGAATTTACCTTCTTACCTTGTGGAGCTCTTTCCGTGTGCCATTCAGAGTAATTGATCATCATATTATCAAGAAGCTTTGTTGCTTCACCAAGAGTGATGGACATAAAGGTACCTCCAGCAGCTGAATCCAATAGGTTCCGCGAAGAAAAATTCAGTCCTGCATAAAAGGTTTGGATGATCATCCAAGTAGTCGATCCATGGGTTGGGCAATTTTTAACCAAAGATTTCATTCTTTCCCATGCTTGTGCAACATGCTCAGTATCCAATTGTTTAAAATTCATTATGCTACTCCTCAAAGATATAATTTTAGCAGGGGGATAATATCTACCAATAAAAGCATCCTTGCATTTAGTCCATGAATCAATACTATTCTTAGGCAGAGATAGCAACCAATCTTTAGCTCTTCCTCTTAATGAGAAAGGGAACAATTTTAATTTTATAATGTCACCATCTACATCTTTATACTTTTGCATTTCACAAAGTTCAACAAAATTATTGAGATGGGCAGCGACATCATCGGAACTAACACTGGAAAATTGCTCTCGCATAACAAGATTTAGTAAAGCGAGGTTTAATTTCAAAGAATTCTGCTGTAGTAGCAGGTGGAGCAATAGGTGTGCATAAGAAATCATTATTATTTGTGGTTGTGAAGTCACACAACTTAGTATTTTCAGGAGTACCCATTTTAGCAATAGTAAATAAAGCAAACTAGATAAAGTAAATGCAAGTAACTAATTTTTTTGTGTTTTTGATATAGCAAACAAGATAGCAAATAAAGTAAAACTAGCAACTAATTTTTTTGTATTTTGATTTAGTGCAGCAAACAAAGTAGTAAATAAAACTAAGCAAGACAAAAACAAAGTAAAGAGATTGGATTGTGGAGACTCCCCTTGCAGCGTGTCTTGATCTCCCCGAGCAACGGCGCCGTAAATTTGCTTGATGCGCGTGGTTGATGTATTGTCTTTCCATTCGACACGCGTCCGTTGGGAACCCCAAGAGGAAGGTGTGATGCGCACAGCGGCAAGTTTCCCTCAGTAAGAAACCAAGGTTTATCGAACCAGTAGGAGTCAAGAAGCACGTTGAAGGTTGATGGCGGCGAGATGTAGTGCGGCGCAACACCGGGGATTCCGGCGCCAACGTGGAACCTGCACAACACAAACCAAAGTACTTTGCCCCAACGAAACAGCGAGGTTGTCAATCTCACCGGCTTGTCTGTAACAAAGGATTAGATGTATAGTGTGGAAGATGATTGTTTGCGAGAGAACGAGTAGAACAAGTATTGCAGTAGATTGTATTTCGAGTATAGAGAATTGGACCGGGGTCCACAGTTCACTAGAGGTGTCTCTCCCATAAGATAAACAGCATGTTGGGTGAACAAATTACGGTTGGGCAATTGACAAATAGAGAGGGCATGACCATGCACATACATATTATGATGAGTATAGTGAGATTTAATTGGGCATTACGACAAAGTACATAGACCGCTATCCAGCATGCATCTATGCCTAAAAAGTCCACCTTCGAGGTTATCATCCGAACCCCTTCCAGTATTAAGTTGCTAACAACAGACAATTGCATTAAGTATTGCGCGTAATGTAATCAATAACTACATCCTCGGACATAGCATCAATGTTTTATCCCTAGTGGCAACAGCACATCCATAATCTTAGAGGTTTCTGTCACTCCCCCAGATTCACGGAGACATGAACCCACTATCGAGCATAAATACTCCCTCTTGGAGTTAATAGCAAAAACTTGGCCAGAGCCTCTACTAATAACGGAGAGCATGCAAGATCATAAACAACACATAGATATAAATTGATAATCAACATAACATAGTATTCTCTATTCATCGGATCCCAACAAACACAACATATAGAATTACAGATAGATGATCTTGATCATGTTCGGCAGCTCACAAGACCCGACAATTAAGCACAATGAGGAGAAGACAACCATCTAGCTACTGCTATGGACCCATAGTCCAGGGGTAGACTACTCACACATCACTCCGGAGGCGACCATGGCGGCGTAGAGTCCTCCGGGAGATGATTCCCCTCTCCGGCAGGGTGCCGGAGGCGATCTCCTGAATCCCCCGAGATGGGATTGGCGGCGGCGGCGTCTCTGGAAGGTTTTCCGTATCGTGGCTCTCGGTCCTGGGGGTTTCGCGACGAAGGCTATTTGTAGGCGGAAGGGTAGGTCAGGGGGCGACGCGAGGGGCCCAGGAGACAGGTCGGCGCGGCCAAGGGTGGGGCCGCGCCGCCTGCCCTCCGGCCACCTCGTGGCCCCACTTCGTTGACTCTTCGGTCTTCCGGAAGCTTCGTGGCAAAATAGGACCCCGGGCGTTGATTTCGTCCAATTCCGAGAATATTTCCTTACTAGGATTTCGAAACCAAAAACAGCGAGAAAACAACAATCGGCACTTCGGCATCTTGTTAATAGGTTAGTTCCGGAAAATGCATAAATACGACATATAATGTGTATAAAACATGTAGATATCATCAATAATGTGGCATGGAACATAAGAAATTATCGATACGTCGGAGACGTATCATGGCTCTAGACAATACATAGTTTACCTTCAGCCCCTAGTGGGTTCGACACTCAAATACTTATCGAATTGTACTACGGTGATCCCCTGCACTTGGGGGTTATCAAGATACTTTTCTGGCGCCATTGTCGGGGAGCGTAGCGCTAGACTTCTATTCTTTCTTGCATTGCTATTTTACTTTTAATACCTTTGTATAAAACTAAAACCCAAAAAAATAGAAAATAGAAAATATCAAAACACTCCTATTATGAGCACAAGTATGAATATCAATGACACTCTTCTTATGTACTTAAATGCTGCTGAGATTGCTAAGAAACATAGAGAATCACAAGAAGGGATAATATTATAACATTGCTTGACAATTTTAAATTCTAGTGCTATCGAGTTGCTTGACTATCATGAAGATAAAAGTTGTTGCTCTAAACAAATTTTTAGGCCCTTTGAATTTCAATGCAGCATCCCATGTAGAATATGTTATTGCATCTTATCATAGGTATGATTATGCTCATTTAGGGATGGAACAACTAGAGAAATTTGTTACTTATATGGCAGCCTCTGAATTAGAAACCTTCATTTATAAACATGAAACTTGCCTTGTAGCTTCTAAATTTAAAAGTGAGATCATTGATATCCTCAATTATTGTATAACCAACTACATTGAAAATATCTATGTTGTTGACTTTAAAAAGAGGGGCACAACTGCCCAAGAGAGCATTAATATTTTGCAGGAGAAGATGATGAAAGCATAAGCTTGGTGAAAGAGCAAGATCCATATCCCGTGTTTTGTGTGTTTGATGACAACACTTGAATGAATTTAACTGTGCGCAAAGATTGTCTTTGATAGATTTGCAAGTGTACGGTGCCCTCGCTGAACACATTATGATCGGAAGACTGAAGCGTAGCTCTTAGGTTTTCTGGTTTTGCGTGAGTTTCGCGAGGTAACATGGTAGGAGAGGAAAAGAGGAAAAAGCAAGTTGTCAGCCAAAGCGGTACTACGGCATACGCAGAGCGGTAGTACCGCATCCCATCGGTACCGCTCTCCGCAGCACCGCTTCCGGAGGTTTCTCACGCAAATGTCTCACTGCACAAGTTATGGTACCTTGAGCGGTAGTACCGCTTGAGAGCGGTAGTACCGCCGGTCACGCTTTAAGCACCGTAACATAAGTTACGGCAGTACCGCTTCGGTACCGCCGGCGGCACCGCTTGGGATCCAAGAAGCTCGGAGGCCATTGCGGTACCTCGAGCGGTACCGCAAGCGGTAGTACCGCTATGTGTCCACGTGGACAAGTCTCCGTGGGGATTTCTTAAATCCAGAGCGTAGTATCGCTTACCAAAGCGAGTAGCACCGCTTAGTGCGTAAAACCGCACATAACGGCTGGATTTGAGACCTATATAAAGGCCCCTTCTTCCCCAGCCTTGTTTTTAGCTCTTCTCTCTCTCTCCTCCATTGTTGCCGAGCTCAAACCTGAGTGGATCTCCCTACCTTCCCAATCAATCTTGCTCATACTTTGAGGAGTGGTGGAGGAGACCCCGATCTATCGTTCTACCAAGAGAGATTTCACCAATTCGTGGTAGTCTTTAGTGGATCTTGTTGGTAGGGTTCCTATGGTGGGATCTTGGAAGAAGTGCACCTATGGAGGCTATCTTGGTGTTGTGCTAGCCCCATAGGTTGTTGGGATCCTCCTAGTGTTGTGGAGCTTGGCCCAACCTTGTGAAGGAACCACCGCCTCGACCGGTGCCATAGTGGAGAAGAGGGAGCCCCTTCGTGGAGCTCTCTCGAGGAAGAAGGTGAGGCCTTCCTTCGTGGTGTGGCCGCCTAGCCTCTTGTGTGAGGCTAGCACCTCCTCAACACATACGTACTCCCTTTTGTGGGAGGAACTCGCGGGAAACAAACCTCGCCTCGTCTCCGCACCCTCCGATTGTCCCGCTCCTTACTCTTACTATCTTGCTTGGTTCCTTTACTTGTTGCATTTGTCTAGGATCATACTAGGATCATCTTGAGCATCAAAGCTATCACCTTTGCTTCCGTTGCACTAAAAATTGAAAAGGCTAAAACTTTGCGTAGCATCCATTCACCCCCCCCCTCTTGTTCGCTATGATCCATTCAATTGGTATCAGAGCCAGGTTTTCTTTCTCGGGCTTTACCGCCTAAGAAATGGCCGAACAAGAGACGGTTGTGAATGGATCCCTTCCCGGTGAGCAATCACCTCCACCATCAATTGCGGATAATACTGGCTACTTTGGATGACCTCAAGAAATTGGAGTCATCCATTGTATCTCAAATGAAGGCTATGATGATGGAGTTGATTGCTCCAAAACCAAACCACATCATAGATCCTAAGGGAAGTGTCGATGTTCCTCCACTACAAGTCAACACCCTTCCTCTTGTTGGTTTTGTCGTGCAACCGACAAACCACCTCGAGAAGGGGAACTTGAGGATGTTGACACTTCATCAAAAGGGAAGGAGGAACCTTCTGGCTGCGGGACAACTAGGAAGTAATCATGCGGTGCCTCCACCAAGTGATTACACCGTGAATGTCCCAATACCTATGCCTCATATTTTGACTCATGGTTCACCACCGCTACTTGAATCTAATTGCTTGGAAAATTGGAAATTCTTAATGCGTTCTCATGTGCGCAGTGCTTACGCCGAGCTTTGGCGCATCATTGAGGAGGGCTATTCACCACGAGACCCAAAGAACTTGACAAGAAGAGAAGTGGTGGATGAACAACTCAACGCCACCGCCATCAACATGATCCACAGGGCTGTCACGCCCAAGGACCGCACTCATATCCGCTCGCTCAAGACCGCCAAGGAAGCATGGAATAAATTCGACAAGCTCTTCCTCGGAAATGAGAACATTCAAAGCTCTCGATTCGATGAAGTGAACAACATGGCCGACAACTTCATCATGAATGAGGGAGAATCGCCCGAAGAGATGTACCGGCGCCTTATCGCTCTCGCCATGCAAATGCAAGATCTTGGAGCAACATTTGTGGATGACCCTTGGATCAAGAGAAAGTTCTACAATGCTCTCCTTCCTTATGAGGAAGTAAAGTTTATGGCTATCCGCCAAAACGCCTCCTTCCGTGCTATGACATCCGATGAAGTTCTTAGTGAAGTCATCGCTTTGGACATCTCTAAGAAGAATGCGGAAGATCTTGTTGCTCGCGCCCACAACACCCGCAAGCCCAACCTTGCATTGAAGATGAAGGAGCATGGAGCTAGTGAGAGCGATGAGGATCCCATTGGAGTGGGGTCCGGATGATCTCAAGGCCAACTATCATGAACACATGGCTCTTGCCGCCAAGAGTTTTTGGAGTGGAAACAAGACACGAAGCTCAAGACCAAGGAGATACTCACCTCATGATTCCACAAGACACTCCTCCAAGAGCCCAAGGGAGGATCAAAAGGGAAGATCTTGCTACAATTGCGGCGACAAAAATCATTTTGTTGCGGATTGTATCTGCACGAGAGAAGGGAAGACAACGGTGGAAGGGTCGTACGAAAGAGCAAGTTCAAATCCCTCTCCAAAGGTTTCTCCATGTTCTCCTCCAACTCCGATGACACCAAGATCTCCTCCACCAAGAAGCCTAGAGCCTTCATTATTCGTGAGGAGTACTCCTCTCGATGAAGGTGATGAGCGTGAAGACAAAGGGTTAAACAAGAAAGAAGAGGGAGTGGCCACCATCGCCATTTACACTCCCTCCATCTCTCTTCAACTCTCCAAATGAGAACCTCATCACCAACAACTCTCGTTGCTTAGTGGCAAAGGTATTGTTGGAGGTAGAACCCCTTTCCGAACCTACACCTTCGTCAAATACTATTTGTATTGTGGGTTTGGATGCTCCTCTCACTAACATGCTAGGGGATCAAGACCGTATGGTGAAAAAGGAGAGGCTTGAGAAGGAGGAGGAATTAGAGCTTATCTCTCTCACTCAAGCTCATGAAGAAGAAGTGTGCATGCGTATGTCTCTTGAAGCTAGTGCTATTATTCTTGAAGACTCCAATAATTCCCTCATCTCCCAACTCATCAAGGACCGAGATCATGCTCTTGGTTGGGTGGATGAGCTCAAGACGAAGAAGTCGTTATCTTGAAGAAAGCTATGAAATGGTTGCTTGAGGATGTTGCAACCCTTACCAAGGACTTCAAATCCTTGGAAAGAAAGTTTGAGCTCCTATCCGAGATGAGGAGGCATCCTCAAGAAGAAGTGTACAAGAAGGAAGAAGATGAAGGTCCCAATTCATGTTGTGACAAGCTCCTTGACGAAGTTTGCTTCTTGAGAAGACACAATGCAAGATTCTTGGAAGTCATTTCTACCCAAGAGGAAGCCTTGGATGAGTACTATCGCTTGAGTAAAGAGAATGTGTCATGTTGTGATCATGAAGAGGAGATTGCCACTCTAAAGAGACACAAGGCCAAGCTCGTTGAAGTGAATGATAGGCAAAATGAGTCCTTGATGGAGTGGGTTCTGCTTGAGCAAGGAAAATGTCACTTGTTGTAACCATGAGGATAAAATTGCATCTCTAAAGAGGAGCAATGGTGACACTGCCTCCGACGTATCGATAATTTCTTATGTTCCATGCCATATTATTGATGATACCTACATGTTTTATGCACACTTTATGTCATATTCGTGCATTTTCTCGGAACTAACCTATTAACAAGATGCCGAAGCGCCGCTCTCGTTTTCTCGCTGTTTTTGGTTTCGTAAATCCTAGTAACGAAATATTCTCGAATCGGACGAAATCAAGACCCGTGTTCCTATTTTCCCGAAGCCATCCGTAACACCCGAGAGCCGCCGAGAGGGAGGCCCCGGGGGCCCCACACCACACGCCGGCGCGGCCGCAGGCGGGCCGCGCCGCCCTATGGTGTGGTCGCCCCTGTCGCCCCTCCGACGCCGCCCTTCCGCCTATTTAAAGCCTCCGTCGCGAAAACCCCGATGACGAAGAACCACGATACGGAAAACCTTCCGTAGCCGCCGCCATCGCGAAGCCAAGATCCGGGGGACAGGAGTCCTGTTCCGGCACCCGCCGGAGCGGGAAGTGCCCCCGGAAGGCTTCTCCATCGACACCGCCGCCATCTCCACCGCCATCTTCATCACCGCCGCTGCTCCCATGAGGAGGGAGTAGTTCTCCATCGAGGCTCTGGGCTGTACCGGTAGCTATGTGGTTCATCTCTCTCCTATGTACTTCAATACAATAATCTCATGAGCTGCCTTACATGATTGAGATTCATATGATGATGCTTGTAATCTAGATGTCACTATGCTAGTCAAGTGAGTTTTACTTATGTGATCTCCGGAGACTCCTTGTCCCACGTGTGTAAAGGTGACAAGCGTGTGCACCGTGTGGGTCTCTTAGGCTATATTTCACGTAATACTTATTCACCGTTATGAATGGCATAGTGAAGTGCTTATTTATATCTCTTTATGATTGCAATGTGTTTTGTATCACAATTTATCTATGTGCTACTCTAGCAATGTTATTAAAGTAGTTTTATTCCTCCCGCACGTGTGTAATGGTGACAAGTGTGTGCATCCGTGTTAGTACTTGGTTTATGCTATGATCATGATCTCTTGTAGATTATGAAGTTAACTATTGCTATGATAGTATTGATGTGATCTATTCCTCCTACATAGCATGAAGGTGACAAGGTGCATGCTATGTTAGTACTTGGTTTAGTCGTATTGATCTTTCTTGCACTCTAAGGTTATTTAAATATGAACATTGAATTGTGGAGCTTGTTAACTCCGGCATTGAGGGTTCGTGTAATCCTACGCAATGTGTTCATCATCCAACAAGAGTGTAGAGTATGCATTTATCTATTCTCGTTATGTGATCAATGTTGAGAGTGTCCACTAGTGAAAGTCTAATCCCTAGGCCTTGTTCCTAAATATCGCTATCGCTGCTTGTTTACTGTTTTACTCGCAAGTTACTACCGCTCGCATTACTACCGCTTGTTTACCGTCCCGGGCAAAGCACTTTTCTCGGTGCCGTTGCTACTACTTATTCATACCACCTCGTATTTCACTATCTCTTCGCCGAACTAGTGCACCTATTAGGTGTGTTGGGGACACAAGAGACTTCTTGCTTTGTGGTTGCAGTGGTTGCATGAGAGGGATATCTTTGACCTCTTCCTCCCCGAGTTCGATAAACCTTGGGTGATCCACTTAAGGGAAACTTGCCGCTGTTCTACAAACCTCTGCTCTTGGAGGCCCAACACTGTCTACAAGAATAGAAGCTCCCGTAGACATCAAGCACTTTTCTCCGGCGCCGTTGCCGGGGAGGAAAGGTAAAAGGCACTCATACTCCGGTCCCGTGTAAAGTACTTTTCTCGGCGCCGTTGTGTGTGTGCTCGAAGCTATTTCCTTTAGATCCCGCAATTGCATCTTTTTGTTTCTTGTTTACACTAGTTTGGCATAATGGACAACAATGAGCTTCTTATTCTATTTCCTGATTTAAAACATGGATTGTTTGATGCGAAAATTAAAAAACCTATGAAATCTTATTTGCATGCCGGTAGTAATATTAGTATGAACGCTTTGAACACCATTGTTGATAATAATATAGAAAGTTCTAAGCTTGGGGAAGCTGGTTTTCATGATCTTTTTAGTCCCCCAAGCATTGAGGAGAAAATTTTCTTTGATGATACTTTGCCTCCTATTTATGATGATTATAATGATAGTGGTCTTTTGGTGCCACCTACTATGGAGAGTAAATTTTGTTGTGATTATACTATGCCTCCTACACTTGATGAGAATAATAATGATAGCTACTTTGTTGAATTTGCTCCCACTACAACTAATAAAATTGACTATGCCTATGTGGAGAGTAATAATTTTATGCATGAGACTCATGATAAGAATGCTTTATGTGATAGTTATATTGTTGAGTTTGCTCATGATGCTACTGAAAGTTATTATGAGAGAGGAAAATATGGTTGTAGAAATTTTCATGTTACTAAAACACCTCTCTATGTGCTGAAATTTTTGAAGCTACACTTGTTTTATCTTCCTATGCTTGTTACTTTGCTCTTCATGAACTTGTTTATTTACAAGATTCCTATGCATAGGAAGCATGTTAGACTTAAATGTGTTTTGAATTTGCCTCTTGATGCTCTCTTTTGCTTCAAATACTATTTCTTGCGAGTGCATCATTAAAACTCGCTGAGCCCATCTTAATGGCTATAAAGAAAGAACTTCTTGGGAGATAACCCATGTGTTATTTTGCTACAGTACTTTGTTTTATATTTGTGTCTTGGAAGTTGTTTACTACTGTAGCAACCTCTCCTTATCTTAGTTTTATGTTTTGTTGTGCCAAGTAAAGTCTTTGATAGTAAAGTAAGTACTAGATTTGGATTATCGCGCAGTTCCAGCATTTCTTTGTCTGTCACGAATCTGGGTCTACTCTCCCGTAGGTAGCTCAGAAAATTAAGCCAATTTACGTGCATGATCCTCAGATATGTACGCAACTTTCATTCAATTTGGGCATTTTCATTTGAGCAAGTCTCGGTGGCCTAATAAAATCCATCTTTACGGACCGTTCTGTTTTGACAGATTCTGCCTTTTATTTCGCATTGCCTCTTTTGCTATGTTGGATGAATTTCTTTGATCCATTAATGTCCAAGTAGCTTTATGCAATGTCCAGAAGTGTTAAGAATGATTGTGTCACCTCTGAACATGTGAATTTTTATTATGCACTAACCCTCTAATGAGTTGTTTCGAGTTTGGTGTGGAGGAAGTTTTCAAGGATCAAGAGAGGAGTATGATGCACTATGATCAAGGAGAGTGAAAGCTCTAAGCTTGGGGATGCCCCGGTGGTTCACCCCTGCATATTCTAAGAAGACTCAAGCGTCTAAGCTTGGGGATGCCCAAGGCATCCCCTTCTTCATCGACAACATTATCGTGTTCCTCCCCCGAAACTATATTTTTATTCCGTCACATCTTATGTACTTTGCTTGGAGCGTCGGTTTGTTTTTGTTTTTGTTTTGTTTGAATAAAATGGATCCTAGCATTCACTTTGTGGGAGAGAGACACGCTCCGCTGTAGCATATGGACAAGTATGTCCTTAGGCTCTACTCATAGTATTCATGGCGAAGTTTCTTCTTCGTTAAATTGTTATATGGTTGGAATTGGAAAATGCTACATGTAGTAATTCTAAAATGTCTTGGATAATTTGATACTTGGCAATTGTTGTGCTCATGTTTAAGCTCTTGCATCATATACTTTGCACCCATTAATGAAGAAACACTTAGAGCTTGCTAATTTGGTTTGCATATTTGGTTTCTCTAGAGTCTAGATAACATCTAGTATTGAGTTTTGAACAACAAGGAAGACGGTGTAGAGTCTTATAATGTTTACAATATGTCTTTTATGTGAGTTTTGCTGCACCGTTCATCCTTGTGTTTGTTTCAAATAACCTTGCTAGCCTAAACCTTGTATCGAGAGGGAATACTTCTCATGCATCCAAAATCCTTGAGCCAACCACTATGCCATTTGTGTCCACCATACCTACCTACTACATGGTATTTATCCGCCATTCCAAAGTAAATTGCTTGAGTGCTACCTTTAAAATTCCATCATTCACCTTTGCAATATATAGCTCATGGGACAAATAGCTTAAAAACTATTGTGGTATTGAATATGTACTTATGCACTTTATCTCTTATTAAGTTGCTTGTTGTGCGATAACCATGTTTCTGGGGACGCCATCAACTATTCTTTGTTGAATATCATGTGAGTTGCTATGCATGTCCGTCTTGTCTCGAAGTAAGAGAGATCTACCACCTTAATGGTTGGAGCATGCATATTGTTAGAGAAGAACATTGGGCCGCTAACTAAAGCCATGATTCATGGTGGAAGTTTCAGCTTTGGACATATATCCTCAATCTCATATGAGAATAATAATTGTTGCCACATGCTTATGCATTAAAGAGGAGTCCATTATCTCGTTGTCCATGTTGTCCCTGTATGGATGTCTAAGTTGAGAATAATCAAAAGCGAGAAATCCAAAATGCGAGCTTTCTCCTTAGACCTTTGTACAGTGCGGCATGGAGGTACCCCATTGTGACACTTGGTTAAAACATGTGCATTGCAAAGATCCGGTAGTCCAAGCTAATTAGGACAAGGTGCGGGCACTATTAGTATACTATGCATGAGGCTTGCAACTTGTAAGATATAATTTACATAACTCATATGCTTTATTACTACCGTTGACAAAATTGTTTCATGTTTTCAAAATAAAAGCTCTAGCACAAATATAGCAATCGATGCTTTCCTCTTTGAAGGACCATTCTTTTTACTTTTATGTTGAGTCAGCTCACCTATCTCTCTCCACCTCAAGAAGCAAACACTTGTGTGAACTGTGCATTGATTCCTACATACTTGCATATTGCACTTGTTATATTACTCTATGTTGACAATTATCCATGAGATATACATGTTACAAGTTGAAAGCAACCGCTGAAACTTAATCTTCCTTTGTGTTGCTTCAATACCTTTACTTTGATTTATTGCTTTATGAGTTAACTCTTATGCAAGACTTATTGATGCTTGTCTTGAAGTACTATTCATGAAAAGTCTTTGCTTTATGATTCACTTGTTTACTCATGTCATTACCATTGTTTTGATCGCCGCATTCATTACATATGTTTACAAATAGTATGATCAAGGTTATGATGGCATGTCACTTCAGAAATTATCTTTGTTATCGTTTTACCTCGCTCGGGACGAGCAGAACTAAGCTTGGGGATGCTTGATACGTCTCCGACGTATCGATAATTTCTTATGTTCCATGCCATATTATTGATGATACCTACATGTTTTATGCACACTTTATGTCATATTCGTGCATTTTCTCGGAACTAACCTATTAACAAGATGCCGAAGTGCCGCTTCCGTTTTCTCGCTGTTTTTGGTTTCAGTAAATCCTAGTAACGAAATATTCTCGAATTGGACGAAATCAAGACCCAGTGTTCCTATTTTTCCCGAAGCCATCCAGAACACCCGAGAGCCGCCGGAGGGAGCCACCGGGGGCCCCACACCACAGGCCGGCGCGGCCGAGCCGGGGCCGCGCCGCCCTATGGTGTGGTCGCCCCTGTCGCCCCTCCGACGCTGCCCTTCCGCCTATTTAAAGCCTCCGTCGCGAAAACCCCGATGACGAAGAACCACGATACGGAAAACCTTCCAGCAGCCGCCGCCATCGCGAAGCCAAGATCCGGGGGACAGGAGTCTCCGTTCCCGCACCCCGCCGGAGCGGGGAAGTGCCCCCGGAAGGCTTCTCCATCGACACCGCTGCCATCTCCACCGCCATCTTCATCACCGCCGCTGCTCCCATGAGGAGGGAGTAGTTCTCCATCGAGGCTCGGGCTGTACCGGTAGCTATGTGGTTCATCTCTCTCCTATGTACTTCAATACAATAATCTCATGAGCTGCCTTACATGATTGAGATTCATATGATGATGCTTGTAATCTAGATGTCATTATGCTAGTCAAGTGAGTTTTACTTATGTGATCTCCTGAGACTCCTTGTCCCACGTGTGTAAAGGTGACAAGCGTGTGCACCGTGTGGGTCTCTTAGGCTATATTTCACGTAATACTTATTCACTCGTTATGAATGGCATAGTGAAGTGCTTATTTATATCTCTTTATGATTGCAATGTGTTTTGTATCACAATTTATCTATGTGCTACTCTAGCAATGTTATTAAAGTAGTTTTATTCCTCCCGCACGTGTGTAATGGTGACAAGCGTGTGCATCCGTGTTAGTACTTGGTTTATGCTATGATTATGATCTCTTGTAGATTGTGAAGTTAACTATTGCTATGATAGTATTGATGTGATCTATTCCTCCTACATAGCATGAAGGTGACAAGTGTGCATGCTATGTTAGTACTTGGTTTAGTCGTGTTGATCTTTCTTGCACTCTAAGGTTATTTAAATATGAACATTGAATTGTGGAGCTTGTTAACTCCTGCATTGAGGGTTCGTGTAATCCTACGCAATGTGTTCATCATCCAACAAGAGTGTAGAGTATGCATTTATCTATTCTCGTTATGTGATCAATGTTGAGAGTGTCCACTAGTGAAAGTC